>NC_047105.1:79916314-80516314 GCF_902500255.1 Thalassophryne amazonica
GTTTCAACACCACACTGCCACTCACTCCACCTCATCCTTGTATGCGGACTCTTCCTCCCCAGAAATGAGCCCCACTACTGTGGTGTCATCAGCAGACCAGATGATGGTGTTGCTGTGGTGGACAGGGGTGCAGTCATGGGTGTACAGGGTGTAGAGGAGGGAGCTCAGCACACAGCCCTGTGGTGAGGTGGTGCTGAGGCTGATGGCTGTGGAGAGGTGGGTCTTACTCTGCACTCTGTGAGAAAGTCCTTAATCCAGATGCAAATAGAGTGTGGGAGTCCAATGTCTGACAGCTTGGACACCAGTCTGTGGGGGAGGATGGTGTTAACAGCAGAGCTAAAGTCTATGAAGAGCATCTGTACATAGCTCCACCACTGCTCCAGATTGGACAAGACAATGTGGAGGGCAGCTATCACAGCATCCTCTGTAGACCTATTAGCTCTGTAGGCAAACTGGTTTGGGTCAAATGGGGGGGAATAAATGTCATGATGTGGTTCCTCATGAGCTTCTTGAAACACATCATCACCACAGAGGTCAATGCTACTGGTCTGTAGTCATTGAGACTGTCGATGGTCTGTTTTTTGGGGAGAGGGACTATGATGGAGGATTTCAGACAGGGCGGGACAATAGATTGGCATAGAGACTGGTTAAATATCCTAGTGAGGACCCCAGCCAGTTGTTCTGTGCAGTCCTTCAACACACATCTTGAGATGCCTTCGGGTCCAGCTGCCTTCCATGAGTTGGCAGATCACAGTGTGCCCCTCACCTCATGCACCTCATGTCGCTTTCTGGAGTGGGTCCTGCATTTCTACCTTGAACCGAGCAAAGTAGTGGTTAAGCTCCTCTGCCAGTGATACATCACCAACCATAGGACCAGTAATGGTTTAGCCCTGTAGCCCTGCTTGATGTTTGTAAACACTTTATCCAATGTGTTGGCTCCTCTGCTAGCACACTTCATGTCATGGTGGAATTTTGGGAGCAGTGTTGTACTATCCGCATAGTTAAAGTCCCTTGCGACAATATGCACGGTATCAGGGTGCTTGGCTAGCTGAGTACTAATGCTACGGTGTAGAAGTCCTTTAACTGTGCTAGCATTAGCATCTGGTGCTATATAAACAACAGTAATCAGGACCATGACAAACTATCTGGGAAGATACGTATATGGGTCTGCATTTAACAGTCACATACTCACATACTCCAGTGCAGGGAGCAGTGACTATCCACACTCACTGTGATTGTACACATGTTGATGTTTACGTACAGACACAGCTCCCCACCTCTGCTCTTCCCGGAGTCGTTGGTCCTATCCTGGCACTGTACCATATAGCTTGTTAGCTTGATGATGGAATCTGGAATCGATGAGTGGAGCCAGGATTCTGAGAATCATGAGAATGCAGCTGTTCTTGACGATGTTGTTAGTCGCCACCTGTAGCCTCAGTTCATTAATTTATTTGACTAAGGATCTGGCATTGGTGAGGAAAGCACTTGGAACCGGTGGTTCAGCCGGCTGCCTTCGTAGTCTCTCTAGCACGCCGGCCCTGCATCCTCGCTTTTGCTTCCTCTCCCTTCGCCGTCTCTGTCGCCTGCTTTTGGGGATGGCGATCCATGGGGAGCTGGGACTCCTCGCTATGTCTGCCAGGATGTCATGGAAATGGAGAAAACACTGTTGTAAGGCTTCTTTTCGTTACTAAAACCAATCTTAAGACGTTGGTGCCGGCTGTAGATATTGATCGCCCGACAGAATATAGATGTCACAACAAACAATATTAACATACACTTTCATACAAAGCACTGAAATGAGGAGCACAGGGCCGCTGCATCCATGCATGCCGCCATCTTGCTTTAGTCATACAATCCTACATAACATTCATTCATTCATTCATTCATCTTCTACCACTTAGTCCAATTAAGGGTCGTCGGGGGGCTGGAGCCTATCCCAGCAGTCATAGAGCGCGAGGCGGGGTACACCCAGGACAGGACGCCAGTCTGTTGCAGGGCCACAAATAGACAAACAAACACACACACACACACACACACACACACACACACACACACACCTACGGACAATTTTTAAAGATTCCAATCCACCTAACCCACATGTCTTTGGATGTGGGAGGAAACCGTAGTGCCCGGAGGAAACCCACGCAAACACTTGGAGAACATGCAAACTCCACACAGAAAGGCCACGGGAATTGAACCCACGACCTTCTTGCTGTGAGGCAACAGCGCTAACCACTAAGCCACCGTGCTGCCCCTACATAACATAACACTCTCAAATATGCAAGAAATTTTATCTTTTTGACAGAGTTGTGAATTTTTGAAAATTTGATCAGTGTGAAAGGATTGGGATATTTCAAATTTTCTAAGACTTTTCCTGACTTTGACTTTTGACCTATGACCTTGAAAATTGAATCAGTTCTTGCCTATCAGGATATGAATCCTCTGTAAAAATGTCATAATCATATATGAAAAATTGTGAACAGGCAAACAAACAAACAAACAGGTAAAAAAATAACCTCCTCCCAACTTCGTGGCGGAGCAGCTTGCTCAAAATCTGTTGAACTCCATAGTAACCCAGAACTCACCTCACCAGGAAATCACTGTCTGTGCATTGTTGAGATATTCTACTAATGAAACTAATGAGGAGAGGGACAAACAGTGGTGAAAACCTTTTCTTTTGGCAGCGGTAACAAACCTTCAAACGCTTCAAAAACATGTCCTTCTTCCCAGTGGTAACAAATGAAAAAAGTTTTGATAGAGAAATTTTTTCAGTTTCAAACACTTGCTCTTGCTTTCTTTTCTCTCTCTCTCTCTCTCTCTCTCTCTCTCTCTCTCTCTCTCTCTCTCTCTCTCTCTCTCTCTCTCTCTCTCTCTCCCTCTCCCTCTCTCTCTCTCTCTCTCTCTCTGAGTGGAATTTCCCTGCAGTTTGAAAGAGGTGGTCCATTGTGACGGCTCACCCAGGCGTGAGCCAGAGCATTCCTCTGACCACCCATGCCACACACACACACACACACACACACACACACACACACACACACACACACACACACACACACACACACACACACTGCTGCTTCGCCTCACAGGACCGTTGTGTCCGGTGGGTGGTAGGAGGCGACACGCTATGGGTTTTTAAAATTTATTTCTTTTTCTTTTCCTCTCCATCTCTTATTCATTTAGTCTTTTTCTCATTTTTTTTCCCTGCATGTGTGTATCAATGACAAATCAAAGAGACAAAAAGGTTGAGACACAGTTAGAAGTGGAACGGATGCCTGAAGTGAACAATTCTTTTCCATGTTGACAAAAAATGCTTCAGTCTACTTTCTACCCAGTTCTAATTGGATTATCATTTGTCCTGAAAATTTTACAGAAATGTCAAAGTACATGAGAACAGGAGCAGGTACAGGGTGACCTTATGAACTGTGCCTGCAGTTCTTGTGTTGAAAAGCTCAGAATGGTGCAATTCACATATTTGACCTGATTGTGTGTAAAGTCAGAATTTTTTCATTGAGGGATCAGTCCTGGCATCAATTTTTTTAAGACTGCAGCCTGATAAAGTGTGGTGAGTTCTCCCCAAAGTTTTGTTGTTGGTGTTAACAGCTATACCTGGACAAATTATTTAACATTTCTCATTTGATTTTGTTTTTTTCTCAATGTCCATCCATCCATTTTCTTCCGCTTCATCCGAGGTCGGGTCGCGGGGGCAGCAGCTCAAGCAAAGCCGCTCAGACCTCTCGATCCACACACACCTCCCCCAGCTTCTCCGGGGGAACCCCAAGGCATTCCCAAGCCAGCTGCGAGACATAGTCCCTCCAGCGTGTCCTGGGTCTTCCCCGGAACACCTCTCCAGTGAGGCGTCCAGGAGGCATCCGGAAAAAATGCCCAAGCCACCTCAGCTGGCTCCTTTCGACGTGGAGGAGCAGCGGCTCAACTCCGAGCTCCTCCCGAGTGACCGAGCTCCTCACCCTATCTCTAAGGGAGCGCCCAGCCACCCTGTGGAGGAAACTCATCTCAGCCGCTTGTACTCGCGATTTTGTTCTTTTGGTCATGAGCCAAATCTCATGACCATAGGTGAGGGTCGGAACGTAGATCAATCGGTAAATTGAGAGTAAAGCTGTATGAGAAAAACATTGTCTTGTGATACTTGTGAAACATTCAATCAATTCAATCAATCAATTTTTTTATATAGCGCCAAATCACAACAAACAGTTGCCCCAAGGCGCTTTATATTGTAAGGCAAGGCCATACAATAATTATGTAAAACCCCAACGGTCAAAACGACCCCCTGTGAGCAAGCACTTGGCTACAGTGGGAAGGAAAAACTCCCTTTTAACAGGAAGAAACCTCCAGCAGAACCAGGCTCAGGGAGGGGCAGTCTTCTGCTGGGACTGGTTGGGGCTGAGGGAGAGAACCAGGAAAAAGACATGCTGTGGAGGGGAGCAGAGATCGATCACTAATGATTAAATGCAGAGTGGTGCATACAGAGCAAAAAGAGAAAGAAACAGTGCATCATGGGAACCCCCCAGCAGTCTACGTCTATAGCAGCATAACTAAGGGATGGTTCAGGGTCACCTGATCCAGCCCTAACTATAAGCTTTAGCAAAAAGGAAAGTTTTAAGCCTAATCTTAAAAGTAGAGAGGGTGTCTGTCTCCCTGATCTGAATTGGGAGCTGGTTCCACAGGAGAGGAGCCTGAAAGCTGAAGGCTCTGCCTCCCATTCTACTCTTACAAACCCTAGGAACTACAAGTAAGCCTGCAGTCTGAGAGCGATATTTACTATGAGGTCCCTAAGATAAGATGGGACCTGATTATTCAAAACCTTATAAGTAAGAAGAAGAATTTTAAATTCTATTCTAGAATTAACAGGAAGCCAATGAAGAGAGGCCAATATGGGTGAAATATGCTCTCTCCTTCTAGTCCATGTCAGTACTCTAGCTGCAGCATTTTGAATTAACTGAAGGCTTTTCAGGGAACTTTTAGGAAAACCTGATAATAATGAATTACAATAGTCCAGCCTAGAGGAAATAAATGCATGAATTAGTTTTTCAGCATCACTCTGAGACAAGACCTTTCTGATTTTAGAGATATTGCGTAAATGCAAAAAAAGCAGTCCTACATATTTGTTTAATATGCGCTTTGAATGACATATCCTGATCAAAAATGACTCCAAGATTTCTCACAGTATTACTAGAGGTCAGGGTAATGCCATCCAGAGTAAGGATCTGGTTGTGGGGCCAAGTACAATAACTTCAGTTTTATCTGAGTTTAAAAGCAGGAAATTAGAGGTCATCCATGTCTTTTTGTCTGTAAGACAATCCTGCAGTTTAGCTAATTGGTGTGTGTCCTCTGGCTTCATGGATAGATAAAGCTGGGTATCATCTGTGTAACAATGAAAATTTAAGCAATACCGTCTAATAATACTGCCTAAGGGAAGCATGTATAAAGTGAATAAAATTGGTCCTAGCACAGAACCTTGTGGAACTCCATAATTAACTTTAGTCTGTGAAGAAGACTCCCCATTTACATGAACAAATTGTAATCTATTAGATAAATATGATTCAAACCACCGCAGCGCAGTGCCTTTAATACCTATGGCATGCTCTAATCTCTGTAATAAAATTTTATGGTCAATAGTATCAAAAGCAGCACTGAGATCTAACAGGACAAGCACAGAGATGAGTCCACTGTCTGAGACCATAAGAAGATCATTGAGAAAGCTTTTCTCAATGTTTGTGTTGGAAAAGTGTAGGAACACGGACCCACAACAGGGGGCGCAAATGAACGGACAATGGAGAAAGTCAAATCACAAAGTTTTACTGTTGTGAACTCACACAACAAACACAACAGATTACAAATACAGCAGTAACCGAATTCCAAAGGTGTCGTGTGGGCAGGCTCGACGATAGGAGACGTCTGTCCGAGTCGAACCGGAACCACCCGATTTCCTCTGCCACCGAACCCCGGGGATACTGGAGCCGCCAAGTCCCGAACCCCAGGTGGCCACTGCCTCCGCTCGTCGGATCCGGTACTGCTGGCAAGGAACAGAAACAGTCAGGTGTGGGTGCGGCTGCACCCAGCAACACACAGGGTGGAAACACCACCTCTACCTCTTCTCAAAAACAACACTGAAGGATTGGAAGGTGAGTACTTATCTAGTCACGTCCAACACTGTCTTCAGCTGACCTTAAGCACAAGCAAAAAGTATTAACTCTTAGAATAGAGTAACTGGCTGAGTTCGTTACCTCCTTGGTAGAGCGATATCTCGGCAATGAGGTAGAGATGCCGTCCTGCTGATATACCTCCCTGTTGATGGATATCAGCTGTCTCGTCTCAGGTGATGGGTGACAGCTGTCACCCTGGCTGCTCCTGTGAGGCGGCAGCGCCCTCTGGTGCCTGGAGCCCGCACTCCAGACAGGGCGCCCTCTGGTGGTGGTGGGCCAGCAGTACCTCCTCTTCAGCGGCCCACACAACAGGACCCCCCCCTCAACGGGCGCCTCCTGGCGCACGACCAGGCTTGTCCGGGTGGCGACGGTAGAAGTCGGCCAGGAGGGCCGGGTCCAGGATGAAGCTCCTCTTCACCCAGGAGCGCTCTTCGTGGCCGTACCCTTCCCAGTCCACCAGATACTGCAAACCCCTGCCCATCCGAGGGACGTCCAGGGGCCGGCGTACAGTCCAAGCCGGCTCGCCGTCGATGATCCGGGCAGGAGGCGGTGCCGGACCCGGAGTGCAGAGGGGTGAGGTGTGATGAGGTTTGATTCTGGAAACATGGAACACTGGATGAATCCGCAGTGAGGCCGGAAGCTGAAACCTCACTGCGGCGGGATTGATGACCTTGAGAATTTTAAACGGACCAATGTATCGTTCCTGTAGTTTTGGGGAGTCCACTTGTAGGGGAATGTCCTTGGTGGACAACCACACTTCCTGCCCAGGACGATACGTAGGAGCCGGGGTCCGCCGCCGGTCTGCATGGTTCTTCGCCCTTGTCCGGGCCTTTAACAAAGCAGAACAGGTGGCACGCCACACCCGACGGCACTTCCGTAGGTGGGCCTGGACCGAGGGCACACCGACCTCTCCCTCGACCACCGGGAATAACGGGGGCTGATACCCCAAACACACCTCAAAAGGGGAGAGGCCGGTGGCTGATGATACTTGACTGTTGTGGGCGTACTCGATCCAGGCCAGGTGGGTACTCCAGGCCGTCGGGTGCGCGGCTGTCACACAACGTAGGGTCTGCTCCATCTCTTGGTTGGCCCGTTCTGCTTGCCCGTTGGTCTGGGGGTGATACCCGGACGAGAGACTGACCGTGGCCCCCAGTTCCCTGCAGAAGCTCCTCCAGACGTGCGAGGAGAACTGGGGACCGCGATCGGAGACGATGTCTGATGGTATCCCATGCAGATGGACGACGTGGTGGACCAGGAGGTCTGCTGTCTCCTGGGCCGTTGGTAGCTTCGGGAGGGCCACGAAATGGGCCGCCTTGGAGAATCGGTCCACTATCGTGAGGACGACGGTGTTTCCCTGGGACGGCGGGAGGCCCGTGACAAAATCCAGGCCGATGTGAGACCAGGGGCGATGAGGCACGGGCAGCGGCTGTAGCAATCCCGATGTCTTGCGGTGGTCGGCCTTGCCCCTGGCGCAGGTGGTACAGGCCTGGATGTAACCCCGGACGTCGGCCTCCAGGGACGCCCACCAGAAGCGCTGCCGGACGACTGCCACGGTTCTTCGCACCCCAGGATGACAGGAGAGCTTAGAACCGTGACAGAAGTCCAGAACTGCAGCCCTGGCTTCTGGTGGGACGTAGAGTTTGTTCTTCGGTCCGGTTCCGGGGTCTGGGTCTCGTGTCAGGGCCTCCCGGACGGTCTTCTCCACGTCCCAGGTGAGGGCGGCCACGATAGCGGACTCCGGGATGATGGGATCCGGGGGATCCGACGACTCCGTTTTGACCTCATCTTCATGTACCCGGGACAAGGCATCCGATCTCTGGTTTTTGGTCCCGGGACGGTAGGTGATCCGGAAGTCAAAACGGCCGAAGAACAGTGACCAGCGGGCTTGCCTGGGATTCAGCCGCTTGGTGGTCCTGATATACTCCAGGTTCCGGTGGTCAGTGAAAACCGTGAATGGCACGGACGTTCCCTCCAACAGATGTCTCCACTCCTCAAGGGCCTCTTTCACCGCAAGGAGCTCTCGATTGCCGACGTCATAGTTCCGTTCGGCTGGGGTCAACCTGCGGGAAAAATAGGCACACGGGTGAAGGACCTTATCGGTCTTCCCGCTCTGGGACAGCACGGCTCCTATCCCTGAGTCCGAGGCGTCCACTTCAACCACTAACTGGCGACTAGGATCGGGCTGCACCAGAACAGGTGCAGACGAGAAGCGCCGTTTCAACTCCTTGAACGCGGCTTCGCAACGATCCGACCAGGTGAAGGGGACTTTTGGTGAGGTCAGGGCTGTCAGGGGGCTAACTACCTGACTGTAGCCCTTAATGAACCTCCTGTAGAAATTAGCAAAGCCTAGGAACTGTTGCAACTTCCTACGGCTTGTGGGTTGGGGCCAGTCTCTCACCGCCGCAACCTTGGCCGGATCAGGAGCGACGGAGTTGGAGGAGATGATGAACCCCAAGAAGGACAAAGACGTGCGGTGGAACTCACACTTCTCGCCCTTCACAAACAGCCGGTTCTCCAACAACCGCTGCAGGACCTGACGTACATGCTGGACATGAGTCTCAGGGTCCGGAGAAAAGATGAGTATATCGTCTAGGTATACGAAGACGAACCGGTGCAGGAAATCCCGCAAGACATCGTTAACCAACGCTTGGAAAGTCGCGGGAGCGTTTGTGAGACGGAACGGCATGACCAGGTACTCAAAGTGACCTAAGGGGGTGTTAAATGCCGTCTTCCACTCGTCTCCCTTCCGGATCCGAACCAGGTGGTACGCATTTCTAAGGTCGAGCTTGGTGAAAATCTGGGCTCCATGCAGGGGTGTGAACACTGAATCCAACAGGGGCAACGGGTATCGGTTGCGAACCGTGATCTCGTTCAACCCCCTATAATCAATGCATGGACGAAGTCCGCCATCTTTTTTGCCCACAAAAAAGAAACCTGCGCCCATCGGGGAGGTGGAATTCCGGATCAACCCGGCAGCTAACGAGTCCCGGATGTAGGTCTCCATTGATTCGCGCTCAGGCCGTGAGAGGTTGTACAGCCTACTGGACGGGAACTCACTGCCCGGAACCAAATCAATGGCACAATCATACGGATGGTGGGGGGGAAGAGTGAGAGCCAGATCCTTGCTGAACACGTCGACAAGGTCGTGGTACTCCACCGGCACCGTCCCCAGATTGGGCGGGACTCTGACCTCCTCCTTAGCTCGGGAGCCGGGAGGAACCGAGGAACCTAGACACACCCGATGGCAGGTCTCGCTCCACTGAACCACTACCCCAGACGGCCAATCAATCCGGGGATTGTGCTTCAACATCCAGGGAAATCCTAAAACCACACGGGAGGTGGCCTGAGTCACAAAAAACTCGATCACCTCCCGGTGATTTCCTGACACCACCAGAGTTACAGGTGGTGTCTTATGCGTGATCGGAGGGAGTAGGGAGCCATCTAGTGCCCGAACCTGTACAGGCGAGGTAAGCGCCACCAGAGGGAGCCCTATCTCCCTGGCCCATCTGCTGTCCAACAGATTCCCCTCAGAGCCCGTGTCCACCAGTGCTGGGGCCTTCAGGGTTGAGTCCTCATAAAGGATCGTGACTGGGAGTCGTGTGGCAATGTGGGTGTGTCCCACGTGAATGTCTCGGCCCACCCCTAGCCCAGTCTCTAGGGGCGGGGCGTTGGAGTTGAACCGCTCGGGGCAGTCCCTCATATGGTGCTCTATCGCACCACAAACAAAACAGGCTCCGTGGGCCCGTCTCCTCTGTGCGTCTGGTGCCCTAAATGTTGCCCTACTCGTGTCCATAGCTTCGTCAGTAGGGGGAGCTGTGGCCCCACGGAGCGCAGGGGCCGTGGAGCGTGGGGAAGGCGGAGCGCGGTCGGAACCGGAAGGGAGAGGGACGGCGCGTGCCCGGCCACGCCCTTCGTCTCGTTCCCGCCAACGTTCTTCTAACCGGTTGTCTAACCGTATGACAAGATCGATGAGCCCATCTAAATCCCGCGGTTCGTCCTTAGCCACCAGGTGCTCCTTAAGAACCAATGACAGTCCGTTTACAAAGGCGGCGCGGAGGGCAGCGCTATTCCAGCCGGACCTCGCAGCCGCGATGCGGAAGTCGACTGCATAGGCAGCTGCGCTCCGACGCCCCTGTCTCATCGACAGTAGCACAGTTGAAGCGGTTTCTCCTCTATTGGGGTGATCGAACACGGTTCTGAACTCCCTCACAAACCCATCATATGTCTGAAGGAGCCGTGACCTTTGCTCCCAGAGCGCTGTAGCCCAAGTGCGTACCTCGCTGCGAAGCAGGTTTATTACATAAGCTACCTTGCTAGCATCAGTCACGTACATAACTGGACGCTGTGCGAAGACGAGCGAACACTGCATAAGGAAATCCGCGCACGTCTCCACACAGGCTCCGTACGGCTCTGGGGGGCTTATGTATGCTTCCGGGGAAGGTCGGAGGGGTCGTTGAACGACCAGTGGAACGTCAATGTTACGCACAGGGTCTACGGGAGGGAGAGCCGCAGCGGCGCCCGGAGGGCGTGCTTCCACCTGCGCGGCGAGAGCCTCCACCCTGCGGTTCAGGAGGACATTCTGCTCGGTCATTAAATCTAACCGAGTCGTGAAAGCGGTGAGGATCCGCTGCAACTCACCGATTACCCCTCCTGCGGACGCCTGCGCGTCCTGTTCTTCCATTGGCCGTTCAACAGCCGGTTGACGCCCCTCGGGATCCATGACGTTGGCCGAGATATCCTGTTGGGAAAGTGTAGGAACACGGACCCACAACAGGGGGCGCAAATGAACGGACAATGGAGAAAGTCAAATCACAAAGTTTTACTGTTGTGAACTCACACAACAAACACAACAGATTACAAATACAGCAGTAACCGAATTCCAAAGGTGTCGTGTGGGCAGGCTCGACGATAGGAGACGTCTGTCCGAGTCGAACCGGAACCACCCGATTTCCTCTGCCACCGAACCCTGGGGATACTGGAGCCGCCAAGTCCCGAACCCCAGGTGGCCACTGCCTCCGCTCGTCGGATCCGGTACTGCTGGCAAGGAACAGAAACAGTCAGGTGTGTGTGCGGCTGCACCCAGCAACACACAGGGTGGAAACACCACCTCTACCTCTTCTCAAAAACAACACTGAAGGATTGGAAGGTGAGTACTTATCTAGTCACGTCCAACACTGTCTTCAGCTGACCTTAAGCACAAGCAAAAAGTATTAACTCTTAGAATAGAGTAACTGGCTGAGTTCGTTACCTCCTTGGTAGAGCGATATCTCGGCAATGAGGTAGAGATGCCGTCCTGCTGATATACCTCCCTGTTGATGGATATCAGCTGTCTCGTCTCAGGTGATGGGTGACAGCTGTCACCCTGGCTGCTCCTGTGAGGCAGCAGCGCCCTCTGGTGCCTGGAGCCCGCACTCCAGACAGGGCGCCCTCTGGTGGTGGTGGGCCAGCAGTACCTCCTCTTCAGCGGCCCACACAACAGTTTGACCCATTTAAATTTTAATTTAACCTGTTGTATCTGGGCATGTCCACAGATTGGTCTTATTTCTTGAGAAGCACACACACGCGCGCGCACACACACACGTAACCTCATTCCTCCAGAGTGAGAACTTTTGTTTTGGCGGGATCATGGAAGAATGCAGACAAAGCAGACATAATATTTGGATTGCCTCGAGGGTTCTTTGTATGTGTGTATGTTTGTGTGTGTACCGTGCACATGCATGCATGGCACATTTATTAGGCATCTCTTGCTCATTTTGGATTTAAGACAGAAATAAGAAAACAGAGCTAAAGAGAACATAAAAATGTGGCGCCATCTTTTTCAAATACTGAGATTGACAGTTGCATTGCAATCTGTGAACACAAGCAATATTAGTTATCTTAATTTAAAAATATAACTTCACTTTCGGACATTTTTTCTGGTATTCATTAATTTTTTTTAATCTCCTCTCATACCCCATCTTGCCTATAATGTGGTCATGTTGTGTGTGGTTGGTTAGGTGTATTTGAAGATTATTTAATAAGATCTAGTGTGGAAAATAAAGTCATTTTGGAGACATTTCCTGTTATACCACAAGCTAATGCCTCGCTGTGCTTTCAGTCAAACACTGCTGCAGACACAAAAAGGAAATTGATCTTTTCAGCTGTCAAGATAACAAAAACATATTTCAGAAAAAAAGTGCAACTCTGTTTCTTTAACTGAAATATTCTACATTTGCATCCTGTCATGGAATTACTACTAGCTATATGAGGTAAGATATATTGTCTTTTCTGTAGCAATGTGTCCGTCAGACCTCCAGCAACTGTGGAAGGAGGTGTCAGGCGTGCCAAACAGTGAGGAGGCCCTGAAACAGGCCGAGGGCCTGGACTTGAGCACCAACAGCTCCAACTCTACCTCATCCTTCCCCAAAGCTGCTAGCGCTCACATCCCCATGCACAGCTTGCCCAATGGACAGAGCCACACCCCAAAGAGAGACAGGTATGGTACTTCTTAGAATGTCTTTTGGAACATGCAAATCCTGTAATACATTTATCAGATGGAGACATTGCCAAACATGCATGTATATCTTCCTTTGCATGAATTATCACATCTATCATAGCAATAATGTGACAGTGTATCTGTCCTTGGTGTCATTTTCAATTACTCTACATGCTCTTCCTATAAAGTATTTTAGATTTTAAGACTACCTCTTTCTCTGCACATTCATGAGGGTTGTCTGGAAACTGTATAGGCAAGCCATGATGCCCTTGTCAGATGAGTGTGATGTATTTTGCAAAAATAGTCCCATTTGAGGTTTACAAATGTCTTCCAGTGGCACTGCAATGTCAGGTTTGTCTTGTGATACATGTTTTAACCAGTATTAACCAGAACATCAGACAAGTCTTCAGCAGTAGATATGATGCCATTATCATTCTTGAACCTCTTCACAACAAAGTCCTATTTGGAAACACATGGAAGACAGAAAGGGATAATTCAGAAGAGAATAGTGGCTGGTCAGCTAACTGGAAATCACAGCAACACATGACTTGGCAACCTGTGACTTGTGAGCTGGGGCAGTACCCTGATGAAAATGACCCCTTCATCAGCTTTCCTGGCTGATTGTTCTTGATAGCCACATGCACTGTCGCTGACTCAGTACGCTGCTGTAGTAATCTCGCTTGCAGGTGTAATGCCCCTTGCATCCCAGAAAACTGAGGCAGTCAACTTCCATACAGACCAAATAGTCCAGACATTCTTTGAAGGGGTCAGTAAGATGTAGATCGACCCAGACAGAAAATGTTCAATGAAATTAACTTCATATTGCTGATTTTTGTATTTTTGTTTTGTTTTTTTTTCCCCCCCAATGACATGAAGATTCTGGTATATTTTTTAATGAGAGAACAGAACCATTATAGAAATGTCCTCAACTCTGTTATGGGAGATTCCATCACCATTAGCAATCAGTTAAGCACCATTCTTCCTTGAAGCTCACGGTTTGAATCCTGGGACATTTTGAAATGTGTGGCTTTGCCATCATAATAAAGTAAAGGGATTGCATGTACTTGGGTTCACATAGCAAGACTGTGTTGTCCCATAGCTATTTCTCCTGTTCATGGGCTTGTCTCCATCTTTAAGAGCCAGACTGTTTGAGTGGATATCCTCCTTCACCAAGGCAGACAGCGGAGATGACCAAGTCTCCCTTTACCCCAAAGGCAACCAACCCCCCAGCAGCCAGTGAGTAACACATACACACATTTACATATTCAACCTGAATAATCAACCTAAAATCAACAGACTCAGTCCAAAGTGTTTGAGGTGTCCTTTCGTGGTGCGTCACTGAATTTACACTTCCATTTATTGAGGAGAGTTAGCAGTTAGCTATTAGCAGCTTAGGGAGGGGGCGACATTAGTTTTTTAGCCTGTTAAACTAACACATGGTTGATGTGGAGGAAAATGTGGTTGCCAGCAGTTTGTCAAGTCTGCTGTCTGAGCTGCTTCTGAGTTGACTTAACCACAGCCAGCACTCACATGCACGTGACACACAGTGCACACAAGCAGACAGGCATGCACTGCTTCACTCTCAGCCTGCACATGTGATCTGGATGAGCAAAGGCAGAAACAGGGGAAGAGACATGGTTCCATCTGTGAGACAAATGGTTTTGGTTAAACAACCTTCTGATGTTGATTTGAGAGAATTCCCATTCCAGTTGACATACACACGCACACATATGTGCACACTTCTAAACACACATACACAGCCGTGTAAATATATGTGGAGACAGCACTCGTCGGCGAAGGTCCAGGTCTGAACCACATCTGCTACTGGACCTGCCCCACACACATGCACTACAGTTATTTTACTCTGGGCCCAAACCAGAACTGGGCTAGTCCTCCTCAAATACACACACACTGTTATGTATGCACGCTAATAAACATGCACAGATATACACGGAAACATACACGTGCATGCACATATGAACGTTTTCTCTCACCGCAAAAGAACAACCAGCACATGACTGAAGCCGCCTCCAATCATTCATGGCTGGTTGATCTTGTGCCGACTGTGTGTCAGCTTCTGAAACATAAGAACATCTATACTAATGCTGCATGCACACACATACACGCAAACACATACACACACACACACAAATGACACGTAGACAGTGCATGGACTTAACCATGTGCCTCTGAGGTTGTTGGACCAATTCTGCTATTTGACTGGCTTCTGTAACTGACCCCACTCTGATCTATCCTCTTTTCTCTGCACTTGGCTTTGAGAACGGTGCCCACTAATGCTTGCTAACTAAACTCAGATGGCTGCATCGATGCTGTTGGTGCTACAGCTTGTTTGCGCAGACATCAGCGTGTGGCATGTGATGATTTTGCTTTTTATTATTCAGAGAAGGTATTTGCCAGATTGCTTGTGTGTTTCATTCTTTCCCCATTGTTTTTCCCCTGTTCTTTCTCTTCCCACAGTCATGAAGAGCATGCTGGCTCCCATCCTCTCTACGGGCATGGAGAGTGTAAGTGGCCCGGCTGTGAAGCACTGTGTGAGGATATGGGACAGTTCATCAAGTGAGTCAAATGCAACACAAACATCATGCATGACATGTAGGTTGGGTGCAACTGTTGCAAAACCTCAGTCAGATCTGTGATCAGATTAGTGCAGGATAGTGATGATGAAATTGAAGTAGTTTAGTTGGATGCACATGACAAGGTGTGCACATATTTAATAATGTAAATGACAGATCAAATTAACCAAGCAGTTTTTTTTCCTGTAAATTCTGCGGCCCACTAGGTTGTAAGCCAATCCCCAAGTAGATTTTTGTATAGTCTTGATTTTTACATCAAATTATTCCCAGCATTTAAAAAAGTCCCTTCTGAATTATGATATTGTGTTCCATTTATCTTCCAATGGAACAGTTTGCTGACCAGTCACTGAAATATAACAAGAAGCCAATTCAGCAAATTTCAAAGGTCAAAAAACAAATATCTGATCATTTTTAGGTGAAAGTTGTGTATCTAATAAATTTAAGCCTGATATCTGCTCTCATCATCTGCCGCCCGTCCATCCCTCCATCCTCTGTATCCACTTATTGTGCTTATGACTAGTGGGAGTTGCAGTTTATTGCAGTGCACATTGGAAGATTATTGGTTTAAATATGGACAATATGTTAGTCAGTTGCAGACACTCAACTATTCCCACATAGTGTGAAGTCCTATCTTTAATCTTTGGACTGTGGGCAGAGGAAATCCACACAACAACAAGTAACATGCACAATGCATTCAGATAGCTGATTCAAACCCAAAACCTTCTTGATTGTAAGGGGACGCACAAACAATTCTGTTACCTAGATCCAGATTCTTTATATAAATGGGTCATACTGTAAACCATTTTAGCCACCATTTGTCTGTAGAAGTTATATTAGTTTGCTGCTAAAAGTAGCCCTCAGATACTTTCACAGAAATGGCATATTTTTGTGTTTCTCTCCAACAGACCATGTGGGTATGTTGACTCAGGAGGCATGTCTTACAGAGCAAACATGAATTTAGATACGGACCTTCATCGAATAAGTGCCTATACAGTCACAGAAGCAGAATTGTGGATGTTTTTGGATGTCCAAGAGCTACGTATATTTAACTACAAAGTGGAGCAGATCAAATCAATTCAAATCAAATCAATTTTATTTCTATAGCGCCAAATCACAACAAACAGTTGCCCCAAGGCGCCTTATATTGTAAGGCAAGGCCATACAATAATTACGGAAAAACCCCAACGGTCAAAACGACCCCCTGTGAGCAAGCACTTGGCAACAGTGGGAAGGAAAAACTCCCTTTTAACAGGAAGAAACCTCCAGCAGAACCAGGCTCAGGGAGGGGCAGTCTTCTGCTAGGACTGGTTGGGGCTGAGGGAGAGAACCAGGAAAAAGACATGCTGTGGAGGGGAGCAGAGATCAATCACTAATGATTAAATGCAGAGTGGTGCATACAGAGCAAAAAGAGAAAGAAACACTCAGTGCATCATGGGAACCCCCCAGCAGTCTAAGTCTAGCAGCATAACTAAGGGATGGTTCAGGGTCACCTGATCCAGCCCTAACTATAAGCTTTAGCAAAAAGGAAAGTTTTAAGCCTAATCTTAAAAGTAGAGAGGGTGTCTGTCTCCCTGATCTGAATTGGGAGCTGGTTCCACAGGAGAGGAGCCTGAAAGCTGAAGGCTCTGCCTCCCATTCTACTCTTACAAACCCTAGGAACTACAAGTAAGTCTGCAGTCTGAGAGCGAAGCGCTCTATTGGGGTGATATGGTACTATGAGGTCCCTAAGATAAGATGGGACCTGATTATTCAAAACCTTATAAGTAAGAAGAAGAATTTTAAATTCTATTCTAGAATTAACAGGAAGCCAATGAAGAGAGGCCAATATGGGTGAGATACGAGGGCTGTCAATAAAGTAAGGGCCCTTTTTATTTTTTTCAAAAACTATATGGATTTCATTCATATGTTTTTACGTCAGACATGCTTGAACCCTCGTGCGCATGCGTGAGTTTTTCCACGCCTGTCGGTGACGTCATTCGCCTGTGAGCACTCCTTGTGGGAGGAGTCGTCCAGCCCCTCGTCGGAATTCCTTTGTCTGAGAAGTTGCTGAGAGACCGGCGCGTTGTTTGATCAAAATTTTTTCTAAACCTCTGAGACACATCGAAGTGGACACGGTTTGAAAAATTAAGCTGGTTTTCAGTGAAAATTTTAACGGCTGATGAGAGATTTTGAGGTGATTCTGTCGCTTTAAGGACTTCCCACGGTGCGAGACGTCGCTCAGCGCTCTCAGGCGGCGTTGTCAGCCTGTTCAAGCTGAAAACCTCCACATTTCAGGCTCTATTGATCCAGGACGTCGTGAGAGAACAGAGAAGTTTCAGAAGAAGTCGGTTTCAGCATTTTATCCGGATATTCCACTGTTAAAGGAGATTTTTTTAATGAAAGACGTGCGGACGGATCCGCGCGTCGGGACGCAGCCGACGCGGTGCGGCGGCACAGGAAAAACACCTCCGTGTTGATAACCATTTGTAAAATCCAGGCGGCTTTTGATGGCTTTCAGTGGAGTGAGTATATGAGAAATTGTTTAACAGGCAGGACATGTTCCAAGTTGTCCTTAAGGCTTTCAACAGAGGTGTTTTTCCTGTGGCGGAGCGTCGCGGCGGCTGCGTCCCGACGCGCGGACCCGTCCGCACGTCTTTCATTAAAAAAATCTCCTTTAACAGTGGAATATCCGGATAAAATGCTGAAACCGACTTCTTCTGAAACTTCTCTGTTCTCTCACGACGTCCTGGATCAATAGAACCTGAAATGTGGAGGTTTTCAGCTTGAACAGGCTGACGACGGCGGCTGAGAGCGCTGAGCGACGTCTCGCACCGTGGGAAGTCCTTAAAGCGACAGAATCACCTCAAAATCTCTCATCAGCCGTTAAAATTTTCACTGAAAACCAGCTTAATTTTTCGAACCGTGTCCACTTCGATGTGTCTCACAGGTTTAGAAAAAATTTTGATCAAACAACGCGCCAGTCTCTCAGCAACTTCTCAGATAAAGGAATTCCGACGAGGGGCTGGACGACTCCTCCCACAAGGAGTGCTCACAGGCGAATGACGTCACCGACAGGCGTGGAAAAACTCACGCATGTGCACGAGGGTTCAAGCATGTCTGACGTAAAAACATATGGATGAAATCCATATAGTTTTTGAAAAAAATAAAAAGGACCGTTACTTTATTGACAGCCCTCGTATGCTCTCTCCTTCTAGTCCCTGTTAGCACTCTAGCTGCAGCATTTTGAATTAACTGCAGGCTTTTCAGGGAACTTTTAGGACAACCTGATAATAATGAATTACAGTAGTCCAGCCTAGAGGAAATAAATGCATGGATTAGTTTTTCAGCATCACTCTGAGACAAGACCTTTCTAATTTTAGAGATATTACACAAATGCAAAAAGCAGTCCTACGTATTTGTTTAATATACGCATTGAATGACATATCCTGATCAAAAATGACTCCAAGATTTCTCACAGTATTACTAGAGGTCAGGGTAATGCCATCCAGAGTAAGGATCTGGTTAGACACCATGTTTCTAAGATTTGTGGGGCCAAGTACAATAACTTCAGTTTTATCTGAGTTTAAAAGCAGTAAATTAGAGGTCATCCATGTCTTTATGTCTGTAAGACAATCCTGCAGTTTAGCTAATTGGTGTGTGTCCTCTGGCTTCATGGATAGATAAAGCTGGGTATCATCTGCGTAACAATGAAAATTTAAGCAATGCCATCTAATAATACTGCCTAAGGGAAACATTTGTAACCTTCACTAATGCTGTTTCTGTACTATGATGAATTCTAAAACCTGACTGAAACTCTTCAAATAGACCATTCCTCTGCAGATGATCAGTTAGCTGTTTTACAACTACCCTTTCAAGAATTTTTGAGAGAAAAGGAAGGTTGGAGATTGGCCTATAATTAGCTAAGATAGCTGGGTCAAGTGATGGCTTTTTAAGTAATGGTTTAATTACTACCACCTTAAAAGCCTGTGGTACATAGCCAACTAATAAAGATAGATTGATCATATTTAAGATCGAAGCATTAATTAATGGTAGGGCTTCCTTGAGCAGCCTGGTAGGAATGGGGTCTAATAGACATGTTGATGGTTTGGAGGAAGTAACTAATGAAAATAACTCAGACAGAACAATCGGAGAGAAAGAGTCTAACCAAATACCAGCATCACTGAAAGCAGCCAAAGATAACGATACGTCTTTGGGATGGTTATGAGTAATTTTTTCTCTAATAGTTAAAATTTTATTAGCAAAGAAAGTCATGAAGTCATTACTAGTTAAAGTTAAAGGAATACTCGGCTCAATAGAGCTCTGACTCTTTGTCAGCCTGGCTACAGTGCTGAAAAGAAACCTGGGGTTGTTCTTATTTTCTTCAATTAGTGATGAGTAGTAAGATGTCCTAGCTTTACGGAAGGCTTTTTTATAGAGCAACAGACTCTTTTTCCAGGCTAAGTGAAGATCTTCTAAATTAGTGAGACGCCATTTCCTCTCCAACTTACGGGTTATCTGCTTTAAGCTGCGAGTTTGTGAGTTATACCATGGAGTCGGGCACTTCTGATTTAAAGCTCTCTTTTTCAGAGGAGCTACAGCATCCAAAGTTGTCTTCAATGAGGATGTAAAACTATTGACGAGATACTCTATCTCACTTACAGAGTTTAGGTAGCTACTCTGCACTGTGTTGGTATATGGCATTAGAGAACATAAAGAAGGAATCATATCCTTAAACCTAGTTACAGCGCTTTCTGAAAGACTTCTAGTGTAATGAAACTTATTCCCCACTGCTGGGTAGTCCATCAGAGTAAATGTAAATGTTATTAAGAAATGATCAGACAGAAGGGAGTTTTCAGGGAATACTGTTAAGTCTTCAATTTCCATACCATAAGTCAGAACAAGATCTAAGATATGATTAAAGTGGTGGGTGGACTCATTTACATTTTGAGCAAAGCCAGTTGAGTCTAATAATAGATTAAATGCAGTGTTGAGGCTGTCATTCTCAGCATCTGTGTGGATGTTAAAATCACCCACTATAATTATCTTATCTGAGCTAAGCACTAAGTCAGACAAAAGGTCTGAATATTCACAGAGAAACTCACAGTAACGACCAGGTGGACGATAGATAATAACAAATAAAACTGGTTTTTGGGACTTCCAATTTGGATGGACAAGACTAAGAGTCAAGCTTTCAAATGAATTAAAGCTCTGTCTGGGTTTTTGATTAATTAATAAGATGGAATGGAAGATTGCTGCTAATCCTCCGCCTCGGCCCGTGCTACGAGCATTCTGGCAGTTAGTGTGACTCGGGGGTGTTGACTCATTTAAACTAACATATTCATCCTGCTGTAACCAGGTTTCTGTAAGGCAGAATAAATCAGTATGTTGATCAATTATTATATCATTTACTAACAGGGACTTAGAAGAGAGAGACCTAATGTTTAATAGATCACATTTAACTGTTTTAGTCTGTGGTGCAGTTGAAGGTGCTATATTATTTTTTTCTTTTTGAATTTTTATGCTTAAATAGATTTTTACTGGTTATTGGTGGTCTGGGAGCAGTCACCGTCTCTACGGGGATGGGGTAATGAGGGGATGGCAGGGGGAGAGAAGCTGCAGAGAGGTGTGTAAGACTACAACTCTGCTTGCTGGTCCCAACCCTGGATAGTCACGGTTTGGAGGATTTAAGAAAATTGGCCAGATTTCTAGAAATGAGAGCTGCTCCATCCAAAGTAGGATGGATGTCGTCTCTCCTAACAAGACCAGGTTTTCCCCAGAAGCTTTGCCAATTGTCTATGAAGCCCACCTCATGTTTTGGACACCACTCAGACAGCCAGCAATTCAAGGAGAACATGCGGCTAAACATGTCACTCCCGGTCCGATTGGGGAGGGGCCCAGAGAAAACTACATAGTCCGACATTGTTTTTGCAAAGTTACACACCGATTCAATGTTAATTTTAGTGACCTCCGATTGGCGTAACCGGGTGTCATTACTGCTGACGTGAATTACAATCTTACCAAATTTACGCTTAGCCTTAGCCAGCAGTTTAAAATTTCCTTCAGTGTCGCCTGCTCTGGCCCCCGGAAGACAATTGACTATGGTTGCCGGTGTCGCTAACTTCACATTTCTCAAAACAGAGTCGCCAATAACCAGAGTTTGATCCTCGGCGGGTGTGTCGCCGAGTGGGGAAAAACGGTTAGAAATGTGAACGGGTTGGCGGTGTACACAGGGCTTCTGTTTAGGGCTACGCTTCCTCCTCACAGTCACCCAGTCGGCCTGCTTTCCCAGCTGCTCAGGATCTGCTGGAAGGGAACTAACGGCAGCTAAGCTACCTTGGTCCGCACCGACTACAGGGGCCTGGCTAGCTGTAGAATTTTCCACGGTGTGGAGCCGAGTCTCCAATTCACCCAGCCTGGCCTCCAAAGCTACGAATAAGCTACACTTATTACAAGTACCATTTCTGCTAAAGGAGGCCGAGGAATAACTAAACATTTCACACCCAGAGCAGAAAAGTGCAGGAGAGACAGGAGAAGCCGCCATGCTAAATCGGCTAAGAGCTAGTAGCTGCGCTAAGCTAGCGGATTCCTAAAAACACACAAAGTGAATAATGTGTAAATAATTTAGAGGTGATTCAGCAGAGGGAGTGCTTTAGTTAAGGCACGTAAAGATTACACTGTGAAACAAATCGTTATCTAGTTAACTAGATCAATCTAACTGCGCAGATTAAACAGCTAACAGATACAGCAAAACACCGCTGTGCTCCGGAACAGGAAGTGACACAATACCGCAGTGAGAGCCAACCACCAGTAGAGGCCAACCAGATAAAAAACCCGATAAAATCAGGTTTTGTCTAATATGGCCTCTTTTAAAAATATCACAAAACCATAGGTATACAGTATGGCTGCAGAACTGTGGGGTCATCAGCATTGCTTCCAGTTTTGTCTTAAGTCAGATTTGAAACTCCAAGAAAGACAAAAGTAAAAATCATTTTTTTATTTCTAGGGTTTTTTTTCCGGCCAACACGTTTAGAATATTCTCTGACTCAGAAGGAAATAAGAAGGGAGAAAGGAAGCTTCAGTGAGTCTTCTAAATGTGGACTGTCATTAGATCACAGGTGTTATCCATTACTTAACCAATTCATCATTTACAGTCAGTTACATCACACTCCCTTTGAGACATGAGTATGATTACACACACACACACACACACACACACACACGCACGCGCATTAGTACATGTTCCACCCCCACACTCATTTTCTGTGTTATTGCTCCACTTTCCAAAGAATTCAGTGACTTTCCCTCAATCAGCTTTTTCTTTTTTACAACCCCAATTTTTTGTTTTTGTGCAAATATTTTCTCATTTTGAAATGGATCCCTGCAACACATTTCAAAAAAGCTGGGACGGGGCAACAAAAGACTGGGAAAGTTGATGAATCCTCAAAGAACACCTGTTTGGAACATTCCACAGGTGAACAGGTTAATTGGAAACAGGTGAGTATCATGATTGGGTATAAAAGGAGCATCCCCAAAAGGCTCAGCCGTTCACAAGCAAAGATGGGGTAAGGATCACCACTTTGTGAACAACTGCATGAAAAAATAGTCCAACAGTTGAAGAACAGTGTTTCTCAATGTTCAGTTGCAAGGAATATAGGGATTCCATCATCTACAGTCCATAATATAATCAGACGATTCAGAGAATCTCAAAAACTTTCTACATGTAAGCAGCAAGGCCAAAAATTAACATTGAATGCCCATGACCTTTGATCCCTCAGATCATTAAAAACTGACATCACTGTGTAAAGGATCTTACTGCATGGGTTCAGAAACACTTCGGAAAACCATTGTCAGTTAACACAGTTTGTCGCTACATTTACAAGTGCAAGTTAAAACTCTACCATGCAAAGCACAAACCATACATCAACAACATCCAGAAATGTTGCCGATGCTGGGCCCGAGCTCATTTGAAATGGACAGACGCAAAGTGGAAAAGTGTGCTGTGGTCTGATGAGTCCACATTTCAAATTGTTTTTGGAAATCATGGACGTCGTATCCTCTGGACAAAAGAGGAAAAAGACCATCCAGATTGTTACCAGTGCAAAGTTCAAAAGCCAGCATCTGTGATGGTATGGGGGTGTGTTAGTGTCCATGGCATGGGCAACTTACACATCTGTGATGGCACCATCAATGCTGAAAGGTACATCCAGGTTTTGGAGCAACACATGCTGCCATCCAAGCAACATCTTGTTCAGGGACGTCCCTCCTTATTTCAGCAAGACAATGCCAAGCCACATTCTGCACGTGTTACAACAGCGTGGCTTCGTAGTAAAACAGTGCGGGTACTAGACTGGCCTGCCTGCAGTCCAGACCTGTCGCCCATTGAAAATGTGTGGCGCATTATGAAACGCAAAATACAACGAAGACCCTGGACTGTTCAACAACTGAAGTCGTACATCAAGCAAGAATGGGAAAGAATTCCACCTACAAAGCTCCAACAGTTAGTGTCCTCAGTTCCCAAACGCTTATTGAGTGTTGTTAGAAGGAAAGGTGATGTAACACAGTGGTAAACATACCACTGTCCCATCTTTTTTTGAAATGTGTTGCAGCATCCATTTCAAAATGAGCAAATATTTGCACAACAATAAAGTTTATCAGTTTGAACATTAAATATCTTGTCTTTGTGGTGTGTTCAATTTAATATAGGTTGAAGAGGATCATTGTATTCTGTTTTTATTTACATTTTACACAATGTCCCAACTTCATTGGAATTGGGGTTGTATTATCCCTCACTCACTCACAAGCTCACTGGCTCTGTGTGTGTGTATCACCTATAAAGTATAAATATTACAGATGTGACAGTTGACATTTGTGTTTATCTAATAGTATTTTGTCATAAATTAATCCTTATTTAATTAATAAAGTAATTTTATTTTAAATGTTTCACAGCAGTGTCATTTGATAGTAGAGAAGCTTGAATCGACTGGACTGGGTTGCTTGACGCAAGGACGTTTCGCTTCAAATCGCAGAAGCTTCCTCAGCTAAAATTCTTGCTCTGGAAGTCTGACTTCTGTCTGACTCTTGTAGAGAAGAATAAAACAGAAGCCAACAAAAGCTGGAGTTTTAAACCTAACCAGACCCCTCCTACTGAGAGGCAGACTGCTATAGGCTAGTGACTAAACAATAGCTCTAATTAGCAACTATTGTGCTCTAGTTAGCACACCTAACACCTAGCAGTCTGCCTCTTAGTAGGCGGGGTCTGGTTAGGTTTAAAACTCCAGCTTTTGTTGGCTTCTGTTTTATTCTTCTCTAGGCTAGTGACTAAACAATAGCTCTAATTAGCAACTATTGTGCTCTAGTTAGCACACTTAACACCTAGCAGTCTGCCTCTCAGTAGGAGGGGTCTGGTTAGGTTTAAAACTCCAGCTTTTGTTGGCTTCTGTTTTATTCTTCTCTACAAGAGTCAGACAGAAGTCAGACTTCCAGAGCAAGAATTTTAGCTGAGGAAGCTTCTGCGATTTGAAGCGAAACGTCCTCGCGTCAAGCAACCCAGTCCAGTCGAAGATTCAAGCTTCTCTACTATAGAAACCACCTGGACAACTGAGAGCCTACACAGAAACATTGTCATTTGACACATTTTTTAAGGTTTATACTTCATTGGAAAAGGTAACGATGGTATTTATTGTTTCTGAATACCACAAATTCAAAATCAATATATCAAAATCAACATGCAGATCCACCTCGGATTTGCTGTGACCCCGAGTGCAAACAAGGAAGCAGCCGAAGGGACTTACTGGAGCTGTGATCAAAGCTTTCGGTTGAATAATAACATCAAAAAGTCTGATCTTCCTACTTTCTTCCTCTCTTTCCACTTCATGTGCTTTGCTGCAATTTTGCAAAAGTTTGGAATCACTGGAGGATAAAGTGCAGCAGTTGGCCTTCACACTCAGCTGTCTCCTACACTGTTACGTGCACTGAAGTGTACTTTTCCACCCCACCATAGCTGCTACCGAAGGCTGCTGAAGCTGCTCACGATCACCTAAACAAACTCATTAACAAACTGCGACCATCTCTTATTTGAACACAGACATGTTAATAAGCCGCAGTGATGAAATGCGTCCTTGCACACATAATCACAGAAGTGTACGCCGTGAACGTGATGGCATCGGACAGTGGGATCAAAGCCGCGGGAACGCTGGGAAAGTTTGGAAAGGAAAGCTGTTGTTTGGTGTCTGGTTTCACATAGCTCCAGGGCAGACGGAAGGAGAGAGAGAGAGAGAGAGAGAATGAGATGAAAAAAGAGCCAGTGACAGATAGGAGCATCAGTCCGACAGAGCGCTGCCTTCCAGCCAGCCTTAGTCATCGCCCCAGGAGGGAAAAGGCTGGAGGAGAAGAACAGAGGAGGGAGACACTCCACTTTTTCAGTCTTTCTTCTTCACCGCCCTCCTCCTCCCCGTCCGGGTATAATACTCTGGCTGTGGTCGGCGGAGCTGGGTGTAATGTGGGTTAAAGCCTTGTCTGCCAGCACTCAGAGGAATAAACAGAGCCTCATTGTCGGGACACATCGGGAAAAAAAACAGCTACTGTTTATGGCCCAGCTATGCGGCGGTGGGGGGTCAGATTTGGTTGGAATGAGTGCGAATCATCGGCATTTGGGGAGTTGTAGGGGTAGAACGAGTGGGAATGGGAGAGTGGCTAGAGCTGAGAAACGAGAGAGAGGAGTGAGATCATGTTTTTTGTTATTATTATCATGCACTTGTGCTGAGCCGTCTATCTGGCGGGATTAGCCATGCCATGACATCATTGTTATTGTTTCATTTGTACTCTGAGATTGCCCAACTTTGTGCTTTCACCAGATGCACACAGGTTTCACAATAAACATCTCAGAGAAAGCAGCTTCATGAAGACTTTAAAGAAGTTTATGCCACAGAAAATCACACTGGTGTACCTGTACGGTTAGCCAAGCGAGGGGGGGGGGGGGGGCAACCTGTGAATAACCTTGGTGATGACAGAGTGGCAAGAAAAGGACGGCGGAAGGGAGACAGGGAGGGGTGCAGCAGGAGAGATCAGAAGGTCTCGGGTCCGCCCTCATCGGAGCAAACAAACAGCGCTACCATTCACACATTCACGTGCACGCGGGCATTAATAAGTGGAGTGTAGTTTAGCCTGAAGAGCGTCTTATGATAAGGCTTTGTGTGATAACACATGAGCTCATAACCAGGTGGTTTTCTTGGATCATGGCTCACTGAGCACAAATGAAGTATACACACACAAGACACAGCTGCGGTGTCCTTCACTAGACAAAATAAACTTCCAAGATTATGATTTACTTTTACACAGCTGCAACAATCCCAAACTCACTTTAAATGAAAGTCACAGTGCTGAGGGTTTGTTCTTTCTCAGTCAGACTGACTGATTTTATAATGTCTGAACAGTGATTCTGTAGTTTGAAGACAAGCAGCGGTGGCCTTGGTGGCCACCAGAACTAGACTTTGGAAATGAAAAAGAAAGAGAAAAAACACCTGACAAACAACATCATTTCAAGACACACTTAAAAAAAAACACACACACGTTGAGATCGACAGATAGACAAGGATGAAGTATCTGCTTTGTAATAATAACTAGAGCACCGGTCTGCGCTCTATGAGCACAGACCTCCGCCAACACCATTTTCCAATTCCACAAATTTTTACCTTGGAAAAAAATTCTAGGTCAGAGTCCTGTTAGTTCTGCTTTTCATAAGGTAAAATATACAAAATATAGATCAAAAGGGCTTTTCAGTGTTAAACTCAAATATTCGCTAAATCCCCAATACGGATCAGATGTGGATCAAACTTAGTCTCTTCATTGAGAGTGCCAGTTTGCACCTCATTGTCACAAATGAGAGTGATTGAGGCACTTTTGATTGAGATATATCCAGCTCAAACTTTGTTAGGTGATAGTGAGTGCCAATCTGCACCTCACTTTTCAAATATGAGATTGATTTGGGCATGTTTAATTAAGATATAATGTAAAATATACATTAAAAGGGGTTTTCAGTAATAAACTTAAATGGCCACAAAATCTGTGATCCGTATCAAATCACATGCATCTTATGTCTTATTATTTATTTTATATATATATATATATATATATATATATATATATATATATATATATATATATATATATATATATCCTTTTTTCTTGAGCCACTTGGGTGGGTAGGGAGAGTTCCCATGCGATAAAAAAGCTTTTCAACCTACCATCCCTGGTTCTCAAGACCAGGCACCTTAGTGGCTCTACTCTACTCTTTTCTACTCTTCTATTTTACTCTTCCTTTTTAGATATTTAGATATACCTTAGTATACTAGCATAGTTCCACCTTAGAATTGGAATATAATATATAAGATATACCTACGGAATTTTCAGAAATAATAGGCTAACCAGAAATATTTAAACCAAAACTAAAAGTTCGAGGTCTATTAGAGGTCTATTATTTTTTATTTTTATGGTTTTTGAAAAAAATAATAAGGTCGGATACTTTTCTAATAGACCTTGTATATATAATTATCGTAACCTCAACCACTCTGTTTAAAATGGCCAAACCCAGAAATTTCATTGAACAGAATCTTCCTTATTTGACTACCCGATCCAACTTGCTGACATTTATATATTATTATCTATAGGTTAAGAACTCAAGAACAGACGTTTTCAGTCTTGTCATAAAAGGTTTGAATCAGACTTTCTCATCTGTGCCGGGAGCCTGTTCCATAAAACGTGCAAAATATGAGAAATGTGTTGGCCTGCTGACTTTTTCGTTACCTTTGGAACACATAACAGTCCTGCATTCTGAACACACTGAGCATGGCCCGATACATAAGGTCGTACAAGATCTGCCAGGTTGGATGGTGCTAGTCTGTTTAAAATTGTATATGTTAACAATAAAACTTGTGAATAAGTGAATAAAGTGATGCTGTATCAAGGAAATATGATCAAATTTTCTCTTCCCGGTCAGAACTCTCGCAACAGGATTCAAAACCATTAAAGACTTTTGGTAGTGGTATGTGGCAGTTTAGAAAACAATGTATTACAATAATCAATTTTTGATGACTCTGCGATAGACTGGCAGCCTGGGTATACCTTACCTCTCAGCCAATGACTGCAAGGATAGGATCCAGCTCCACCGTGACCCTTAATTGGAATAAGTGGATATGAAAATGAAATCTGTCTAGCTAAATAGATAGATTCTTTCGAGATAGATGCTTTCATTAATTTAATATGGATATTGACACATCTCTATAGCAGATGGTGTGTGTGTGTGTGTGTGTGTGTGTGTGTGTGTGTGTGTGTGTGTGTGTGTGTGTGTGTGTGTGTGTGTGCGTGCGTGTGTGTGTGTGTGTGTGTGCGCGCGCTCATGCGTGTGCGTGTGTGTGTGTGTCTCGCAAAGGTTTCTGGAATCCCACTTAGCTCTAAATTCAGGCATCTCTGCCAAATTTGCAGCAAAACTTTTCCTCATTATTGCTCAGTCTGTATTTAATTGTCAGCACTATTCTACCAAAAACTTTGAAGTTGTTGAGGGTCAAACCCTATTTTTCTCTCTTGGACAGACCTCCTCTATATTTGGCACCCAGCTACACCTCAGTCTGAGCCAGAACGTACCACAGGTTTATCGTTGTTTTAATTTTTGCATCTCCTCCCATTTCATTATTTGCGTGGCGTCTATTTAATGTGTACAAACTTGTCCAGCCGGTAGTTTAAGTTTCAGTATGTGTTTGCTGACTCCTGTGTGAATATTTAGAAATGTCTCTCGCTATGAATTCAGTAACATCTTTCTGTGGAGTGTAGATGTGAGGTGGCATGCATCAACACATTTTTAACTCTGTACCTGGCTTCTCCAGGATAATTCATTGATTCATTCCTTCATTCATTTTCTGTAACCGTTTGTCAAATTAAGGGTCAATGGTGGGGCTGGAACCTATCCCAGCAGCCACTGGGTAAGAGGCAGGGTACAGCCCTGGACAGATTGGCAGTTTATCGCAGTGCTGACATGCAAACTCATTTTCTCAGGAATAATATGATTGATATTTTTATGTCAGACATAGATAACGGCAGCATATGTATGGAATGTACTTCGAACAGAAACATAAATTAGCCAACAAAGTTATTTAAAGTGGTCGGAATCAGATTTTACACACACAGTGGTACAAAAGCAGGTCATTCTTTCCTGGACAGGAAGGATGCACCTGTCTGCATATCTTTTTATCTTATTGATTTTATTGCTTATTTACCATTTGCTATTATTGCAGATTAATGACTATTTTTAAATATAATAATTAAAAGAAGAAGAAGAAAAAGAATAAACAACTATTTGTATGGCACAATTCACGTGAGTGTGACTTAAAGTACTTCACATGAGTAAAAAAAAGCCCATGACAAATTTACAATGACATAAATGACATGTATCACGACATTTACATTAAACAAAAAATAAAATACCCCACAATCATTTCAAGACTTAAGCTGAAGTAATGAGCTGAAATTCCTGTCGAATAGTCATGGGAACAAGATCAACTGTAAAAATTAAAAGCAACAAGTAAAAAAAACAACAACAAATGTATAAAGCAGCAAGCCAGAACCCCCAAAGAAAAAGCTGAAAAAGTATCTCTTTAAAAGTACATTTGACGGTATCAAGTGATTCAGATGCCCTGATTTCCATTGAAAGGATGTTCCAGAGACAGAAGCCAACAGTGCCATAAGTTAATAATTAGTAGACAGATCTGAGTGACCTAAATGTAGGACCAGAAAATAAGAAATGTGGTGCTAATTAATTGGGAGAGTTGTAAGCAAGGTGCAGTTTTTAAAACTGATTCAGAAATGTTCAGAGAGCCGGAGAAGGGCCTTTAAAACAAGTGAAGGGCCTTTAAAACAAGTGAAGGGCCTCTAAAACAGGTGGCGAGTAGCTGTGCACAGGCAAAGTTTCTGAGATGATAACATTAAGCTGGTCTGCTGTCATTCAAGATATGAGACAAATGTGACAAGAGTCAAAGAGCAAACCAAGGAAATGTTATTTCTTTGGTCGAACAGACAGTATTCCGGTTTTGTCAGACATTAATGTGATCAACTCATCACAAATATGTAACAAGTTCAGTACCGTTGCATCACTACGTGATGTGCAGGGAAATGCTAAGCCTAACCTTAACTGTGACCATAACCAAAACCAAAACATACAGTGCATCCAGAAAGTATTAAAATATATTTTTTTCCACATTTTGTTATATTACAGCCTTACTCCAAAACAGGAAAAAAAAAAAAATTTTGTCTCAAAATTCTACACACAATACCCCATAAGGACTGTGAATTTTTTTTTTTAGATTTTTGTAAATTTATTAAAAATAAAATGTAAGAAATCACATGTGCATACGTATTCCTGGCTTTTGACATGAAGCTCAAAACTGATCATCCTTGAGATGTTTGTACAACTTAATTGGAGTCCACCTAGGTTATATTCAGTTGATTGAACATGATTTGGAAAGGCACACACCTGTCTACATACAACCCCTGGCAAAACTTATGGAATCACCGGCCTCGGAGGATGTTCATTCAGTTGTTTCATTTTGTAGAAAAAAAGCAGATCACAGACATGACACAAAACTAAAGTCATTTCAAATGGCAACTTTCTGGCTTTAAGAAACATTATAAGAAATCAGGAAAAAAAATTGTGGCAGTCAGTAACGGTTACTTTTTTAGACCAAGCAGAGGGAAAAAATATGGAATCACTCAATTCTGAGGAAAAAATTATGGAATCATGAAAAACAAAAGAACGCTCCAACACATCACTAGTATTTTGTTGCACCACCTCTGGCTTTTATAACAGCTTACAGTCTCTGGGGCATGGACTTAATGAGTGACAAACACTACTCTTCTTTCCCATGATGCACTGTTTCTTTCTCTTTTTGCTCTGTATGCACCACTCTGCATTTAATCATTAGTGATCGATCTCTGCTCCCCTCCACAGCATGTCTTTTTCCTGGTTCTCTCCCTCAGCCCCAACCAGTCCCAGCAGAAGACTGCCCCTCCCTGAGCCTGGTTCTGCTGGAGGTTTCTTCCTGTTAAAAGGGAGTTTTTCCTTCCCACTGTAGCCAAGTGCTTGCTCACAGGGGGTCGTTTTGACCGTTGGGGTTTTACATAATTATTGTATGGCCTTGCCTTACAATATAAAGCGCCTTGGGGCAACTGTTTGTTGTGATTTGGTGCTATATAAAAAAAATTGATTGATTGATTGATTGAATGTGGCTCCAACTTTCTCTGATTGCTGTTGCCAGATCAGCTTTGCAGGTTGGAGCCTTGTCATCGACCATTTCCTTCAACTTCCACCAAAGATTTTCAATTGGATTAAGATCCGGACTATTTGCAGGCCATGACATTGACCCTATGTGTCTTTTTGCAAGGAATGTTTTCACAGTTTTTGCTCTATGGCAAGATGCATTATCATCTAACATCCTTTTAATTGATGGGATAAGAAAAGTGTCCAAAATATCAATGTAAACTTGTGCATTTATTGATGATGTAATGACAGCCATCTCCCCAGTGCCTTTACCTGACATGCAGCCCCATATCATCAATGACTGTGGAAATTTACATGTTCTCTTCAGGCAGTCATCTTTATAAATCTCATTGGAACGGCACCAAACAAAAGTTCCAGCATCATCACCTTGCCCAATGCAGATTCGAGATTCATCACTGAATATGACTTTCATCCAGTCATCCACAGTCCACGATAGCTTTTCCTTAGCCCATTGTAACCTTGTTTTTTTCTGTTTAGGTGTTAATGATGGCTTTCGTTTAGTTTTTCTGTATGTAAATCCCATTTCCTTTAGGTGGTTTCTTACAGTTCGGTCACAGACGTTGACTCCAGTTTCCTCCCATTCGTTCCTCATTTGTTTTGTTGTGCATTTTCAATTTTTGAGACATATTGCTTTAAGTTTTCTGTCTTGACGCTTTGATGTGTTCCTTGGTCTACCAGTATGTTTGCCTTTAACAACCTTCCCATGTTGTTTGTATTTGGTCCAGAGTTTAGACACAGCTGACTGTGAAAAACCAACATCTTTTGCAACATTGCGTGATGATTTACCCTCTTTTAAGAGTTTGATAATCCTCTCCTTTGTTTCAATTGACATCTCTCGTGTTGGAGCCATGATTCATGTCAGTCCACTTGGTGCAACAGCTCTCCAAGGTGTGATCACTCCTTTTTAGATGCAGACTAACGAGCAGATCTGATTTGATGCAGGTGTTAGTTTTGGGGATGAAAATTTACAGGGTGATTCCATAATTTTTTCCTCAGAATTGAGTGATTCCATATTTTTTTCCCTTTGCGTGGTCTAAAAAAGTAACCGTTACTGACTGCCACAATTTTTTTTCTTGATTTCTTATAGTGTTTCTTAAAGCCAGAAAGTTGCCATTTGAAATGACTTTAGTTTTGTGTCATGTCTGTGATCTGCTTTTTTTCTACAAAATTAAACAACTGAATAAACATCCTCCGAGGCCGGTGATTCCATAATTTTTGACAGAGGTTGTATAAGGTCCCACTCACAGTTGACAGGGCATGTCAGATCACAAACTAAGCATGAAGTCAAAGGAATTGTCTGTAGACCTCTGAGACAGGATTGTCTCTAGGCCCAAATCTGGGGAAGGGTACAAAAACATTTCTGCTGCTTTGAAGGACCCAATGAGCACAGTGGCCTCCATCATCCATAATTGGAAGAAGTTCAGATCCGCAAGGACTCTTCCTAGAGCTGGCCGTCCATCTAAACTGAGCGATCAGGGGAGAAGGGCCTTAGTCAGGGAGGTGACCAAGAACCCAATGGTCACTCTGTCAGAGCTCCAGCATTCCTCTGGAGAGAGGAGAACCTTCCAGAAGGACAACCATCTCTGCAGCAATCCACCAATCAGGCCTATATGGTAGAGTGGCCAGATGGAAGTAAAAGACACATGACAGCCTGCCTGGAGTTTGCCAAAAGGCACGTGAAGGACTCTCAGACCATGAAAAACAAAATTCTCTGGTCTGATGAGACAAAGATTGAACTCTTTGGTGTGAATGCCAGGTGTCATGTTCAGAGGAAACCAGGCACCATCCCTACAGTGAAGCATGGTGGTGGCAGCATCATGCTGTGGGGATGTTTTTCAGCGGCAGGAATTGTAAGACTAGTCAGGATTGAGGGAAAGATGAACGCAGCAATGTATAGAGACATTCTGGATGAAAACCTGCTCCAGAGCACTCTTGACCTCAGACTGGGACGACAGTTCATCTTTCAGCAGGACAGTGACCCTAAGCACACAGCCAAGATATCAAAAAAGTGGCTTCAGGACAAGGAATGTCCTTAAGTGGCCCAGCCAGAGCTCAGACCTGAATCTGACTGAACATTTCTGGAGAAATCTGAAAATGGCGGTGCACCAGTGCTCACCATCTACAACATGATGGAGCTTGAGAGGTGCTGCAAAGAGTATGGGCAAAACTGCCCAAAGATAGGTGCACCAAGCTTGTGGCATCATATTCAACAAGACTAGAGGTTGTAATTGCTGCCAAAGGTGCGTCAACAAAGTATTGAACAAAGGGTGTGAATACTTATGTACATGTGATTTCTTAAGGGGGTTTTTTTTGTTGTTGTTGTTAATAAATTTGCAAAAAAAATTCATGTTGCCATTATGGGGTGTTGTGAGTAGAAATTTGAGGGAAAAAAATTAACTCTTGGTCCAGTGAGACATCGGCATCAATTTGACCAGCTCACACTTAGTCTAGGCTCGTGTGTCATACATCACACTGACAAAGTGAGGAACCTTTGGGTAATTTTTGATCCTACGTTGTCCTTTGACCTCCACATTAGAAATATTATGAGGACTGCTTTCTTCCACCTGCGAAATACAGTGGTCCCTCGCTATAACGCGGTTCACCTTTCGCGGCCTCGCAGTTTCGCAGATTTTTTTTAGTGCAATTTTGCATGCTTTTTTTTTTTAACAGCGCATTGTGTTCTGCGTCCTTATCAGGCGGGCCGGTCGCAGCACCGGTCGACATCACCGCGATTGCTCTCACTGCCTCCGATGCGCTTACTGTGTCTGCGGGCTCGGTAAATGCAGCAGCTGGCCACTCACACTGCCCCCCTGACCAAATCTGGCAACAGGTCCAGAGACTACGCTCGCTGTTTTGATGCGGATGTTGACCGCAGCCGCAGAGCTCTGTGGCCACCGAGAGAGGATTTGGATTCTTTGTGGGTCCCGCATCCGTACCTCCGGAGGCAGTGAGCAAAGGGAGAGTTCTGCGTGTGTCTTTTTATAATCTCGCCCTGAAGAAAAAAGAGAGTGTTTACACAGGAGAGAAAAGTGAGAAAATGTTAATGCCTGTTTGAGAAAAGTGTATAATGTGTGTAGTGAGGGGTTTTACAGCCTTAAAACATCTATAATAATTGCAAAAAATAGCGCTGACTACTTCGCAGATTTCGCTTATCGCGGATTATTTTTAGAACGTAACTCCCGCGATAAACGAGGGACCACTGTATAGCAAAGATTTGTCCCATCCTGTCTATGGCTGATATTGAGGCCCTGAGTCATGCGTTTGTCTCTTCACGATTGGAAAACTGCAATGTCCTATTTTCTGGTTTACCGCAGTCCAGCATTGGGGGTCTCCAATTGGTTCAAAATCCTGCTGCCAGACAGGAAGCAGAAACTTTGACCACATTACACCCATTTTGGCATCTCTTCACTGGCTTCCTGTCCCCATGAGATCCTGTCCCCTATTTTGCAATAAGGCTGTAACATAAATTAAGGAAAAATTGAAGTGCTGTGAATATTTTCTGGATGCACTGTAGATGAATATTACATGATGATGCAGAAGTGAAGCAGATAGTAATTCGCACTGCCAGAGACAAATTACGCTGCTGCCAAAGAAGGCTCCCTGCCTTTCATTAAATGACGCAATGGGGCTACCTAACACGTCAGATAGTGATGGAAAAGGGAACTGAACAATCATAAAAATGTGATGAGTTGAGAGTGAGAATGTGTTGCAGTAGGACCAACATCATCCACTGGTACAAATGAAATCGAATGTTGTGTGTCACCAGCGTATATGTGAAAGTCAACCTGGTCATTGGTAAAATAGTCACCAATGGTAACGTAAAAAAAAGAAAAGAAAACAAGTCTAAATATGGACCAATGGGAGACCCTGAAAGTGGAATAAACTGAGGCTGATGAGTTTTCATGTAACAAGAAATAGTTCATTTCTGACTGTGTGTTGCCTCTCCTCCATCCAGGCACTTGAACAATGAACACGCGCTAGACGACCGCAGCACCGCTCAGTGCAGAGTCCAGATGCAGGTCGTTCAGCAGCTGGAGATACAGGTGGGTCAGAGACACTCACACATGCTTAACTTTCAGTCTCTCACAAAGAAAGTCATGGAGACTTCTTCAGCCTGTCAATAGCAGTAACTTGTCTGAGGCAGGGCAGAGTTTATGGAGAGCAGTGGAGCTTGTAATTTAAAAGGAGAAGTCGGCAGGGAAGCTGCCATCACAGCTCCAATTATAATGCTGCTCTGGTCACTAGTAAGAGAAAGAGGGGAGGAGAGAGAGAAAAGGAAAGAGAGACACACAGGCTAGGAAGTGGGGGGACGAGCAGCATTGGCGCTCTTCTTCTGAAAGAGGTTTCTGCACAAAATCAATCAATTTTATTTATATAGCGCCAAATCACAACAAACAGTTGCCCCAAGGTGCTTTATATTGTAAGGCAAGGCCATACAATAATTACGTAAAAACCCCAACGGTCAAAACGACCCCCTGTGAGCAAGCACTTGGCGACAGTGGGAAGGAAAAACTCCCTTTTAACAGGAAGAAACCTCCAGCAGAACCAGGCTCAGGGAGGGGCAGTCTTCTGCTAGGACTGGTTGGGGCTGAGGGAGAGAACCAGGAAAAAGACATGCTGTGGAGGGGAGCAGAGATCAATCACTAATGATTAAATGCAGAGTGGTGCATACAGAGCAAAAAGAGAAAGAAACACTCAGTGCATCATGGGAACCCCCCAGCAGTCTAAGTCTATAGCAGCATAACTAAGGGATGGTTCAGGGTCACCTGATCCAGCCCTAACTATAAGCTTTAGCAAAAAGGAAAGTTTTAAGCCTAATCTTAAAAGTAGAGAGGGTGTCTGTCTCCCTGATCTGAATTGGGAGTTGGTTCCACAGGAGAGGAGCCTGAAAGCTGAAGGCTCTGCCTCCCATTCTACTCTTACAAACCCTAGGAACTACAAGTAAGCCTGCAGTCTGAGAGCGAAGCGCTCTATTGGGGTGATATGGTACTAAGAGGTCCCTAAGATAAGATGGGACCTGATTATTCAAAACCTTATAAGTAAGAAGAAGAATTTTAAATTCTATTCTAGAATTAACAGGAAGCCAATGAAGAGAGGCCAATATGGGTGAGATATGCTCTCTCCTTCTAGTCCCCGTTAGTACTCTAGCTGCAGCATTTTGAATTAACTGAAGGCTTTTCAGGGAACTTTTAGGACAACCTGATAATAATGAATTACAGTAGTCCAGCCTAGAGGAAATAAATGCATGGATTAGTTTTTCAGCATCACTCTGAGACAAGACCTTTCTAATTTTAGAGATATTGCACAAATGCAAAAAGCAGTCCTACGTATTTGTTTAATATGCGCATTGAATGACATATCCTGATCAAAAATGCATAAAGTGAATAAAATTGGTCCTAGCACAGAACCTTGTGGAACTCCATAATTAACCTTAGTCTGTGAAGAAGATTCCCCATTTACATGAACAAATTGTAATTTATTAGATAAATATGATTCAAACCACTGCAGCGCAGTGCCTTTAATACCTATGGCATGCTCTAATCTCTGTAATAAAATTTTATGGTCAACAGTATCAAAAGCAGCACTGAGGTCTAACAGAACAAGCACAGAGATGAGTCCACTGTCTGAGGCCATAAGAAGATCATTTGTAACCTTCACTAATGCTGTTTCTGCACTATGATGAATTCTAAAACCTGACTGAAACTAATCAAATAGACCATTCCTCTGCAGATGATCAGTTAGCTGTTTTACAACTACCCTTTCAAGAATTTTTGAGAGAAAAGGAAGGTTGGAGTTTGGCCTATAATTAGCTAAGATAGCTGGGTCAAGTGATGGCTTTTTAAGTAATGGTTTAATTACTGCCACCTTAAAAGCCTGTGGTACATAGCCAACTAATAAAGATAGATTGATCATATTTAAGATCGAAGCATTAAATAATGGTAGGGCTTCCTTGAGCAGCCTGGTAGGAATGGGGTCTAATAGACATGTTGATGGTTTGGATGAAGTAACTAATGAAAATAACTCAGACAGAACAATCGGAGAGAAAGAGTCTAACCAAATACCGGCATCACTGAAAGCAGCCAAAGACAACGATACATCTTTGGGATGGTTATGAGTAATTTTTTCTCTAATAGTTAAAATTGTATTAGCAAAGAAATTCATGAAGTCATTACTAGTTAAAGTTAAAGGAATACTCGGCTCAATAGAGCTCTGACTCTTTGTCAGCCTGGCTACAGTGCTGAAAAGAAACCTGGGGTTGTTCTTATTTTACTCAATTAGTGATGAGTAGTAAGATGTCCTAGCTTTACGGAGGGCTTTTTTATAGAGCAACAGACTCTTTTTCCAGGCTAAGTGAAGATCTTCTAAATTAGTGAGACGCCATTTCCTCTCCAACTTACGGGTTATCTGCTTTAAGCTGCAAGTTTGTGAGTTATACCACGGAGTCAGGCACTTCTGATTTAAAGCTCTCTTTTTCAGAGGAGCTACAGCATCCAAAGTTGTCTTCAATGAGGATGTAAAACTATTGACGAGATACTCTATCTCACTTACAGAGTTTAGGTAGCTACTGTGCACTGTGTTGGTATATGGCATTAGAGAACATAAAGAAGAAATCATATCCTTAAACCTAGTTACAGTGCTTTCTGAAAGACTTCTAGTGCAATGAAATTTATTCCCCACTGCTGGGTAGTCCATCAGAGTAAATGTAAATGTTATTAAGAAATGATCAGACAGAAGGGAGTTTTCAGGGAATACTGTTAAGTCTTCAATTTCCATACCATAAGTCAGAACAAGATCTAAGATATGATTAAAGTGGTGGGTGGACTCATTTACATTTTGAGCAAAGCCAATTGAGTCTAATAATAGATTAAATGCAGTGTTGAGGCTGTCATTCTCAGCATCTGTGTGGATGTTAAAATCGCCCACTATAATTATCTTATCTGAGCTAAGCACTAAGTCAGACAAAAGGTCTGAAAATTCACAGAGAAACTCACAGTAACGACCAGGTGGACGATAGATAATAACAAATAAAACTGCTTTTTGGGACTTCCAATTTGGATGGACAAGACTAAGAGTCAAGCTTTCAAATGAATTAAAGCTCTGTCTGGGTTTTTGATTAATTAATAAGCTGGAATGGAAGATTGCTGCTAATCCTCCGCCTCGGCCCGTGCTACAAGCATTCTGGCAGTTAGTGTGACTCGGGGGTGTTGACTCATTTAAACTAACATATTCATCCTGCTGTAACCAGGTTTCTGTAAGGCAGAATAAATCAATATGTTGATCAATTATTATATCATTTACCAACAGGGACTTAGAAGAGAGAGACCTAATGTTTAATAGACCACATTTAACTGTTTTAGTCTGTGGTGCAGTTGAAGGTGCTATATATTTTTTTCTTTTTTAATTTTTATGCTTAAATAGATTTTTGCTGGTTATTGGTGGTCTGGGAGCAGGCACCGTCTCTACGGGGATGGGGTAATGAGGGGATGGCAGGGGGAGAGAAGCTGCAGAGAGGTGTGTAAGACTACAGCTCTGCTTCCTGGTCCCAACCCTGGGTAGTCACGGTTTGGAGGATTTAAGAAAATTGGCCAGATTTCTAGAAATGAGAGCTGCTCCATCCAAAGTGGGATGGATGCCGTCTCTCCTAACAAGACCAGGTTTTCCCCAGAAGCTTTGCCAATTATCTATGAAGCCCACCTCATTTTTTGGACACCACTCAGACAGCCAGCAATTCAAGGAGAACATGCGGCTAAACATGTCACTCCCGGTCCGATTGGGGAGGGGCCCAGAGAAAACTACAGAGTCCGACATTGTTTTTGCAAAGTTACACACCGATTCAATGTTAATTTTAGTGACCTCCGATTGGCGTAACCGGGTGTCATTACTGCCGACGTGAATTACAATCTTACCAAATTTACGCTTAGCCTTAGCCAGCAGTTTCAAATTTCCTTCAATGTCGCCTGCTCTGGCCCCCGGAAGACAATTGACTATGGTTGCTGGTGTCGCTAACTTCACATTTCTCAAAACAGAGTCGCCAATAACCAGAGTTTGATCCTCGGCAGGTGTGTCGTCAAGTGGGGAAAAACGGTTAGAAATGTGAACGGGTTGGCGGTGTACACGGGGCTTCTGTTTAGGACTACGCTTCCTCCTCACAGTCACCCAGTCGGTGACTGTGAGGAGTGACACTCTTGAAACATCTGAATGCTCCAACGCAGGCAAATACCAACACATTGTGGACAAAGGGAAGCAGTTGTCCCCAAACTGCATATAAAAAAAGTTCTGAACACAGGGAAAACAAAAAGCCTGGCTCTGCACACACATGTTGACACACTTTCCTGACTAATCCAGTCAAATCAGCACATTTGTGTGTGCGTGTGCTGCTTGACATTAGGGTTAACGTTGTGTTTTGTGGTGGTGGTAAACAGCGTTTAGCGGAGCTCCTGAAGCCACCACCAGGGAACACAAAGTGACGGAGAGGCAGCTGATGTCACATCACATCAGGACGGGCGTCACTCTGCCTCCCTGACGTGTCACTTCATCCCTCAGCAGTCCGCAGACACAAACTCCAGCACTGTCTTTAAATGCCTCACGTTTGCACACTTTGCTGTCTTGTGAGAGTATGTTTATGGGCGGTAGTAATCATGCATGGTTTCTGCAGGCTACGCAGGCATGCACATGCACGCACACAAGCAGCAAAATTTCAAATACTGTAAATCGTGCCAAATAGAGACCAATGTGTCTGCAGCATAGTGGGATTCTTCAGGTGGAGGTATGGATGACTTGTCTGTTTATCTCTCTGCTTGAGGTGTAACTGTAATTTTGTGTCAATATCTCATTATGTCCATGCATGAATCAAATATGTTAGACTTCTTGGTGATGTCCATCTGTTTTTTTTAGCTGGCAAAAGAGAGTGAACGACTTCAGGCCATGATGGCCCACCTGCACATGCGCCCTTCAGAGCCAAAACCTTTTAACCAACCTGTAAGTACACCCATAACCACCACCCGGTGTCACCATAACCCCAGCAGCAAATTGGCACTTACTTTTCAAAATTTTATTTGTACATTCACTGTTCGTTCTGGGTATTTAAGCAGTGACGGTTTTCATGCCAAGTTCCAGTTGATTTTGAAGATGTAAGTTGAGACTGAGAATCACGTCACACCAAATGTGTTCCAGTTTCTACACAACACTATAAGCCATGCTCTGTCAAGAAAGCCTTGTTGTGGTTGCTTTTTAGAGGGCTACGAAACAAATATGTTGTCTGCTAAAGAGACCTCATGGAAGAGAACAGATGGCACAGAAAGGTAGATTGGCATTTTAATTTACTGCTTGGTTTGTAGCGTGGTGTATCCAGTTGTTAGCAACATCATTTGATAAATAGCATATTGTGACGTATTTCATGCCTAAAAACACCATCGCAACATGTCCAAAAACAGCAGTAGGACAGTCCTGCCTGTATAATTTTTCAAATTGGACATAAAAAAGACAGAAGTGGTTAAGAAAATGGTTAAGAAAAAAAGAAAACACACACACAGCTTTCCCTAAGAGTTGATGCTCAGAGCAGCCATCTTGGATTGTGAAGTTGGGGTATGTGCTGTTTGAACAAGATGACAAGTTGGAATTTTGACTTCAGGGGCTTTCCAATTGAAATGTCTTACTTGTAAATCAAGACTTTCAACCTTTCATTGCAACTGGAATGGTGACTGGAAGTAGTTCTCTGTTCATTGTGCATAATGCCAAACATAGTACTGTCCCATTGTGGCTACTACATGAAGTAAGGTAAGAGTATTTTGTGAAAGGCATGCTAAAACAGTTTTATGCCTCACAAGGACATATTAATTGAGATTTTTACCCAAGGCCATCAAATATGGCCATCAGGTATTGTGAAGGCTTTTTGTCCATCTGTCTTTGCTAAGCATAAGTCCAGTTCTATCACTGTCAGAGTCTTCAAAATCACAGGAAACATTCTTGGGACACAGACCTTGGACAAGTTCAACAATGGCTAACCTTGACCTATTTTAAGAGGTTAAAAAGCCACATTCTGTTCCTATTTTTATGGTACGATGTCGCGGATGTTAGCATAGTGATGTCCCTTCCTGCTAAATTTGCTACGTTTTTTATTAAATGTAACACCTTTCTCATATATTATGTAAACGCTAGTGAGAAATAAACACTTCTACAATGGAAAACACTGTTTTCTAACATGATAACACCTCTGGAAGGATTTACAAAATATTTTGCAGATGTTAGTGTGGTGACATCACTTTCTTTTGTCACTAGCTGCTAACTTCACTTCATTTTTTGGTGAGAAATAACACCTTTCTCATATGTTATGTAAATGCTAGTGAGAAATAAACACTTCTAAAACTGAAAATTCTGCTTTTGGAACCTAATAAACCCTCTGTGAAGATTTATAAGACATTTTGTGGAGATCAGCATGCACGCTAACTTCCGCTAACTCAAAGCTAACTTTCGCTGGAGTTGAATTTGTCTCATTAATACCTGCAAATGCGCAGAGGGTGATCTACAAATATTCCTTGATTTTCACAACTTCCACTCTTGTCAAAAGCTCACGCAGATGCCGTTAAAACGTAAATATTGTTTTTAATTAATTGATTGATAGAGGGGATTTATTGAACATGTACAAATTGTACGAAGACAATAGGATCTTAATAATTAAACAACAGCAAATTATAAAGAACACAATGCTCATACGACGGAGGGTATTTTAGCTTTGTGTTATATTTGATTATGTTTTAATCTCAAAATTAACTTTTAAATCAGCCATATTGGGGAGCATGGTGGATTAGTGGTTAGCACTGTTGCCTCACAGCAAGAAGATCATGGGATCGAGTCCCACCTGTGGCCTTTCTGTGTGGAGTTTGCATGTTCTCCCTGTGTTTGCGTAGGTTTCCTCTGCGTGCTCTGGTTTCCTCCCACATATGAAGATATACAGGTTAGGTGAATTGGAAACTTTCTAATTGTCCAGGTCTCCCTTGCAAAAGAGGTCTCGATCTCAATGGGACGAACCTGGTTAAATAAAGGTAAATTTAAAAAAAATGCCAGCAAACATTAATCCAAGTAAAAGTTGTTTGTTTAGGACAAGCCACTTAGGAATTTCAGTTACCATATATAAATGTGTTCGTTTTAAACCATTGTCAGTAGTTGACATTATTAAGTCCTGTTTGCTGAAACTCCTCAACTGCACCAGTATGGCAGAATCGTAGTTCCACAAGCTCATGCCACTAATTAAACAAGTTCACACCACTAACATAACAAGATATATTTATTTTTGCCATTACAGTACTTTGTTTTGTTATGCTAACATCATTTAATTGGTTTGTTTCCTTGTCAAACATCTTCAGGAACCTGATGAACTTGAGAAATGGAAGAATTCAAACATTCAACACTTTAAATAAATTGACAGAATAGTGGCACCGAAATAAGACAAATCTCTGCTCTGTGTTCCTTGTGTTGTTTTGTGTTATAGTTTTATTTGTTTTTCCTCAAATTTTCCAAATTGCCATTTGTGTCATGTCAGAAGGGTAATTAAACCAACAATTGCCAGTGCTGGTTCTGTCTTTTGATTTTTGAATTAACAGTAGTTTTGCACTTAAAATTGACTTTGAAGTATATATTTACACTTCAAACTTTACACTTTACCGGCAGTCCCATCAATTAAAAAAAAAACAACCAAAAAGAACAACCAAAAAAAAAAAACCCACCTAAAACAAACAAGTGCAGTTGCCACTGAGTACACAATGGCAGCTAAAATTTGTTAACAAGACCATCAGCTTCAGCTTTTCACCATCATTCATCAACAACCATTACAGTTTCTTTAGTTTCTTTAGTTCTTTGGCTTTCTGCGCCCTCTGTTGACCACCAAGAGCTAGTGTGTCATTAATACAGTTTTAGACACATATTTTCACTGTTTCACACGTCTTCGATGCTCAATTTGAAAACAATATCTCAGCTTTTTATAACGAGAGAAGAAAAGAAGCTTCTCCTCACGCTCACTGTTTTTAGTGGGTGATGAACAAAATGAAGGGAAACTTGATCTTGGGGTGTGTGTGTGTGTGTGTGTGTGTGTGTGTGTGTGTGTGTGTGTGTGTGTGTGTGTGTGTGTGTGTGTGTGTGTGTGTGTGTGTGTGTGTGTGTGTGTGTGTGTGTGTGTGTGAGAATGTGGGCATGTGTTGGTGAGGTTGTTATTAGGTATCTAATGAATATTTCATTATTCTGATTGACGAGCAGTCTTATTAAAATATGAAGATGTTGAAATTAATTGTCAATTAGAGGTGGAGTGTCTTAATTTGAAGGGATATAAATGGGTACAACGGCGTGTCAGTGTGTGCCGTTGTGTGCGTGGATGATGTGTTGTTCACTGGGGGATCAGCTGCCATTAACATGTAATGGGAAATCAGAATGAGGCGGGTTCTGTCGCCACTGGAGATGAGCCTCGGGGTCAGGGATTGGAGGAGGAGGGGCAAAGGAGGAGCGTCAGGAATGGAAACAAAGCTTGTCCTCAATTAACAGGGTTAGACTGTTGCCGTGGTGATGTGGCAGGGTTGCAGCGTTAATGAAGTACCTGTTAAACAGCCCCGCCCCCTACAGTCAACTTAAATGGTACAGAGAGGGGGCAAAGTCACATATTTTATATATACACACACACACACTCTCACACTATTTTAATTAGTCCTAAACTACCAACTAGCAACCTTACAACGACTGTCCCAGAGAGACTGGAAGTGTTGGTTCTGTTCGCTGTGTGTGTGCATGTGCATGTGTGTGTGTGCATACGTACGTGGATGCACATGGCTCTGCCTAATTGGGCCGTATTGGTCCGTGAAGACTTTGCCACCGCAGAGCGCGCACGCGCGTGTGTGTGCTCCTTTTCTTACAAATGTGCTGTCGTGTGGTTTTGTTTTTGTAAGCCCAAGGCTAATTGCAGCCAGTGGTGTGTGTGTGTGTGTGTGTGTGTGTGTGTGTGTGTGTGTGTGTGTGTGTGTGTGTGTGTGTGTGTGTGTGTGTGTGTGTGTGTGTGTGTGTGTATGTGTGTGTGTGTGTGTATAAATATATGTTGAGACTCCGCGAGCGTGTGCGGTTCTGCACGAGGAAAGAGGAGGTTGCATTCAGATAATTCACAAATTCACAGGAATTCCTGGGTTACACTCAACAGAAGCATCAACAGCTCTGTTAAAGATGTTTTGTCGTGATTGAATGTGTTAATCTTGCACATGCACACATTGTTCCGGGACTGGAGTCAAATAACTTCCAGCATTCATATTTCTTCCTCTCAGCTTGAGATACTTTCTGTGTTTTGCCTCCACTGATAACCACAAAGCAATAAAAGAAAACATATTCTGTGTTGTATTATAAAGTTTGTGTACTCCGATGTTTTAGCATTTGTATTTGTCTGGAAAATGATCCAGCAGCACGGTTTCTTTTCATTTCTACTCACGCACTAAATGAGGAGGCGCTGATTTTATTATGATGGGAGTGGCTATCTGTATGTAGCCAACAGTGTGCAACTTTACTTGTTTTCAAGCCGTAATACTGTTTGAAATGTTGCGTCTGAAATCTTTCTTACTTTACTGCAGTCATTTAACAACTGAAGTAGGAAAAAACAAAAAATCTTTCACATGATCAGGATTCAAACCCATGCCCTTGCCTCGAAAATCCAACGCGCTATCACAACATAATAATAATTATTATTATTTATTTATTTGAGAAGGAACAGTGCACACTCATGTACATCGCCATACAGTGAAAGTAAACAAGCCAAATTATAGCCATCGGCTAATTTCCATCTGTTGTCCCTAACATCTCACACTGTGCAGTGAGGCATAGCATCATACATTCCATATTTTCTGGAGCATATCAATCAATCAACTTTTATTTATGAAGTCCATTACAGCAGCCAGACAGTGTCCAAAGTATTTTACAGTAAAATCAGATTCACAAAAATAAAACAAACATACAATAACTTTAAAACGGCACATAAAAACAAAACATGTCAAAGCACCACCAGGTATTAAAAGCCAGTTTAAATAAATAAGTCTTTAGATTTGATTTAAAAAGTGCCAGGTCAGGAATAGTGCATAAATCAGGAAGTAACTTGTTCCACAGTCTGGGGCCAGCTAACGCAATCACAATCACCCCAGAGTTTGTATTTCAACTTCACCATAAGTCACTGTTTTTTTACAAATTCAAGAGGTCCTACAATTTATAATCTGGTGTGATTTAGATTCTGAAAAATCACAATTCCCTCCATTTTTCCATCTTTTTCCTCCATGATTAAACTACCTTTTTTTAAAGAAGCGAGAGAGAGAGAGAGAGAGAGAGAAACTTCATTAGAGGGCTCAGTTACATTCAGCATGCATTTCAAACAGAGTTGGTACATACCTAAAGCCTTGGTTATATGAGTGATCATGATATTGTCATTACTTTGACCTTTTCCTCATGTCTTTGGAGATCATCGGACTCCAGAGATAAAATACAATGAACAGTCTTGCTCACTTCAAGCAAATATGAAACAGGAAGCAGCAAAACATCCTGCCAAATGACACAAATGACTGAGTAAATGGACATCTGTCCCTGCACGGTGGTGCCATGCACAGCGGAGAAACAGAACTTAAACAGTAACAGCTAAATGCCACGGTGAGCTGTTGGATGTCAGTCATCCACTTTTGGAAATGTTTCACATACAATGAACTCCACAACCGAGGTAGAGTTTTCCCAAACAGCACTGTGTTAATGTGATCAAATCGTACAATCCACGTGCGATAATCCATTGTCAATAATTGAAAGAAGAACCGGAATACTCCCGAACAGCAGACTCCACACTGTACATAAATGCAAATAATATCCAGTCTTTCATCTGATCATGAAACAGAGTTGTCCCACACAATAGCATGATTGTCTATTCAATAATGTGCCCATTAAATTCATTTTACTTCTTGTGAAGTGATAAATGTGACTTGTACTCTGGTGCAGCTTCTACACTGGTGTGATTTATATAGTTTTTCTCTGAAAGAGGTGTTGTTGGACAGGTGCGATGCAACCGATACTCCAAACAATGTAGTACCAGTGGAGAACCTGAACCCTAAGTTTACAACCCCAATTCCAATGAAGTCGGGACGTTGTGTAAAATGTAAATAAAAACAGAAGTAAGTAAGTAAGTAATGTTTATTTATATAGCACCTTTCACAGACAAGGAAAGTCACAAGGTGCTTCACAAAAGACACACATAGATCAAAAATTCTGAGAATAAAAGACAATGTACATCACAATAAAATAACTCTAAGACACACACAGTGGTCATAAAACAGCCCTCTCACTACTAAGGATTGAATGCCTGGAGAAACAGAAGGGTTTTAAGTTTGCTCTTAAAAACATCGACAGAGTCCAGCGAACGAAGAGACAAAGGGAGATCATTCCAGAGCCTTGGTGCAACGGCCTGGAAAGAGCGATCTCCTCGGGTCTTAAAGTGGGTACGATGGACCCTCAGAAGGTTCTGATCCACTGACCTCAGGCTCCGAGCGGGAGTGTAGGGACATAACAGGTCTCTAATGTAGGAGGGAGCTTGGCCATGCAAAGCTCTAAAAGTCAACACTAGGATCTTAAAATGGAAACACAACGACACTGGGAGCCAATGAAGAGACTTTAAAATAGGAGAGATATGAGTCCTTGTGCTTGAGGGAGACAGCAGCCTTGCTGCAGAATTTTGGACCTGCTGCAGACGGGACAGCTCCTTTTTGTTCAGACAGGAAAACAAACTGTTGCAGTAGTCCAAATGAGAAGATACAAAGGTATGAATAATCAACTCAAGATTTGAAACAACTGATCTGAGTTTGGAAATCTTCCTCAGCTGGTAGAAACAGTTTTTGGTTAGCTGCTTGGAATGATGCTCAAATGACATTTCTTTATCAAAGATAACACCTAGGTTTCTCAGGCTAGATTTTGCAGATGAGCTCAAAAGACCTAAATCCGGTTTAATCCCTGGAATGACATCATCGGGGGCAGTCACCAGCACCTCGGTTTTATCCGAATTTAACTGGAGCGAATTTGCACCGAGCCATTGTTTTATTTTCTCAAGGCAGTTCAGTAGAGAGTCCAATTTCTGGAACCTTTCCTTTCCTTCTAACAACACTCAATAAGCGTTTGGGAACTGAGGACACTAATTGTTGAAGCTTTGTAGGTGGAATTCTTTCCCATTCTTGCTTGATGTACGACTTCAGTTGTTCAACAGTCCAGTGTCCGTTGTTGTATTTTGCTCTTCATAATGCGCCACACATTTTCAGTGGGTGACAGGTCTGGACTGCAGGTAGGCCAGTCTAGTACCCGCACTCTTTTACTACGAAGCCATGCTGTTGTAACGTGCAGAATGTGGCTTGGCATTGGCTTGCTGAAATAAGCAGGGACGTTCTTGAAAAAGACTTATTATATTATGGACTGTAGATGATGGAATCCCTAAAACATTGTTCTTAAACTGTTGGACTATTTTTTCACGCAGTTGTTCACAAAGTGGTGATCTCGCCCAATCTTTGCTTGTGAATGGCTGAGACTTTTGGGATGCTCCTTTTATACCCAGTCATGACACTCACAATTAGCGTCCTCAGTTCCCAAATGCTTGAGTGTTGTTAGAAGGAAAGGTGATGTAACACAGTGGTAAACATACCACTGTCCCAGCTTTTTTGAAACATGTTGCAGGCATCCATTTCAAAATGAGCAAATATTTGCACAAAAACAATAAAATGTATCAGTTTGAACATTAAATATCTCGTCTTTGTGGTGTATTCAGTTGAATATAGGTTGAAGATGATTTGTAAATCAATGTATCGTGTTATTAGTTACATTTTACACAACGTCCCAACTTCATTGGAATTGGGGTTGTAACTCCTAACCTTAACCATAACCCCTAACCCTTAGTATAACCGCTAACATTTTTGTGCTGCATACAAATAGAATTTGGAATTATTATTACAGCTATGTGTGAACAGCCACTTTGTATTATAATATTCAGCTGTGGAGAAAAAAAAGTGTTCATAATTAAGAGCGCTGGGAACTTCATCCATCCATCCATTTTATTTAATTATTTTGAGAGGTTGAACAAAAATATCTAATTAACCATTTCGGAATTAGAGTATCAAGCATGGTGGACAGAATGGCTGGACACAACTGCACGACTCAAAAACACAGCTCTGTAGAGTAAAATAGTTTAATAAAGAACTTAACTTGGGTCTGTACACAGTAAGGCAGTCCAAGAGAAGCAACAGTACAAAAATCATCAGGCAAGGGCGTGGTCAAACAAACAGGCAGGTGATCCAAAAACATGATGAGACTGGCAGGATGAGAAAACATGAAACAGAGCTGGAGAGAAGGCACAAGGTGCATCACTCTGGCGATAGGCAAGTGCATCCAGTGGAGCTTATATACACTCAGGTGATGAGCTGCAGATTAGGAACAGGTGTGAGGAAAGCACCAGAACAAGGGTGTGACCAGACAGAGTGACACATGCACCACCAAGCACCAAGAGACAGAAAATAGAGATAGGGACAGAGAAAACCCAAGTAGGATAGAGACCAACAAGAGAATAAACACCCACAGAACACTCACTCACTCATCTTCAACCACTTATTCCAATTCAGGGTTGCAGGGTGCTGGACCCTATCCTAGCAGTCATAGAGCATGAGGCGGGATACACCCTGGACAGGACCCCAGTCTGTTGCAGGGCCGCATATAAACAGACAAACACAGCCACACCCGCACGCACACCTATGGGCAATTTAAAGTATCCAGTCCACCTAACCTGCGTGTCTTTGGATGTGGGAGGAAGCTGGAGCACCCGGTGAGAACCCAAGCAAACACGGGGAGAACACGCAAACGCCACACAGAAAGGCTGCAGGTGGGAATCGAACCCATGACCTCCTCGCTGTGAGGCAACAGTGCTAACCACAGCTAAAATCAGACACAAACATAAACCAAATCCTGACATAGATACGTATGGTGCTCCAATTTTCAGAAGCTGTAACTGGACAAACAATTCAGGGAATGGACACATGAACATTTACAAGCCAATGACTATGTCTTGGACTTGACTGTGGAGATTCTCAGTCATCCAGGTCATAGTATCTAAGTATGTAGGTTGAGTAGTGTCAACAGGACTTGTTTACTTTTTTGAACTAATGCAACTTTGTTGGATGAAGAGTATTATATCTTCAAGAAACAACAAATCCAGTTGACCTGACTCGACCTACTTGGATGTCTTGGATTTCATTTACATCAGTCAAACAGTATTGTACGGTATGGTACTCTGGTAAATCTTTCTGGAATAGACAGTTCTCAAAAACAGTGACTGTGCAAGAAGGAGAATAGTGAGGGATGCCACCAAAACACCCATGACAACTCTGAAGGAATTATAGGCTTCTGTGGCTGTGATTGGAGAAATTGTCCACAGTACAACTTTTGTCTATTGCCTCACCAGTTACACAGCTTCATGATGGAGTGGAACAGAGAAGGATTATACTTTAATTCAGGGAACCACCCTGCTCAGCCTGGCTTCTCTCTACAGCTAAACCTGGCTTCCAGTGGCTCTCTGTTAAAGCGGGACAGTGACGCCTACCCAGAGGGTCTTCCCCACCCACCCACCTCGGCTGCCACCCCCATCACACCGTTGCGCCAGGGACCCTCAGTTATCAGCTCCTCTAGCCTGCACCCACACTCCCACTCCCACACGCATGCAGTTGGGCCCATACGAAGACGCAACTCTGACAAGTACTGCACCCCCATCGCCTCAGGTAACAGTTACAACACACACCATTAGTTACCTCCACTCCTTACAACTCCTCACATCAAAGTATTTCAATTAATTGTGTAGAATTTAGTATCTGGTGACATAGAATGCTTCACATATCTCTTTCAGGTCTGTACCCACTGTGCAGATAAAATTCATAAACTGGAACAACACAGTTTGAGCAGTTTTTAAAACAGTGGCATTAAGGATTTTGTGCACCAATGAGATATTACACATTTTAAATTTCTTATGACATAATTTTTTTAGAAACAATTGAGGCTTCTCTGTGTTATAAATTCTAAAATTGTGCACTTTAAATTTGCAGTTAAACAAATCTCTACAACATGATGTAAATTAAATCAAAATACCAAACCCAATATAATGGAATGAATGTGTAAATATGTGCTCTCTTTAGTATAAAATAACTCAGTCCTTAAGTTTACAGTCAAATTTCTTCAGACAAGTCAGTGGAAAGATACATGAACATTTCCATATCATTGAATATGTCTTTGAATTAATTTACATCAGTCATTAAGGACCCTATCTTCCACCCGACAAAGCTGCACACAACGCAACATAAACATTTTTGCTAATTTCTCCCAATGTGTTTATGTTTTTTACGCTTGGCACTCATGTCTTTAATATCACAAATCCACTTGTGCTCATGTGGGCATGTTAGTCTAACACTGAGGTGCAGTCAGGCATAGAGTTCACATCAGATGATACATCAGACATCAGAAAAGCGTTTGACTTTAGACCAGGCTTTTCCTGGTCTAAAGTCCCGTGCAGTCTGTTTCTGCTATTTAAAGAACACAGAGGTCAAAAAGCATCACATGGCAGGCCCACAATGTGTGCACACTGTGCACAGCAAGAGTGTAGTTTAACATAGTATAAAAGAGAACAGTTTTTACCTTACATTAAGCAGTGCTGCAAGTGAGCACTGTGACTTAGCTCAGTGAGGCAATGCACTTTCATTGTTGTGTGGAATTTTGCATGCTGTGTGTGCACTTATTAGCAGGTCTGTTTCCTCACTGGAACACTTGTGTCTGCTTAGTTCAGATTTAACATGGTTTGAAATGAAAATGTAGCAACAACCTGGGCTTTGATACAAAGCATGTTACAAACAATAATCACTCACTTCAGTCTTAGAAAAAGAACAATGCACTCTGTTCATGTGTGTAAGAGCACAACACAATGTAAAAGAGGAATGTTGGTGAGCAATGAACTCCCATTATTTTGTGGAACTTCTACAACCCCTGGCAAAAATTATTGAATCACCGGCCTCGGAGGATGTTCATTCAGTTGTTTTATTTTGTAGGAAAAAAGCAGATTACAGACATGACACAAAACTAAAGTAATTTTCAAATGGCAATTTTGTGGCTTTAAGAAACACTATAAGAAATCAAGAAAAAAAATTGTGGCAGTAATGGTTACTTTTTTAGACCAAGCAGAGGGAAAAAAATATAGACTCACTCAATTCTGAGGAATAAATTATGGAATCACCCTGTAAATTTTCATCCCCAAAACTAACACCTGCATCAAATCAGATCTGCTCGTTAGTCTGCATCTAAAAAGGAGTGATCACACCTTGGAGAGCTGTTGCACCAAGTGGACTGACATGAATCATGGCTCCAACACGAGAGATGTCAATTGACACAAAGGAGAGGATTATCAAACTCTTAAAAGAGGCTAAATCATCATGCAATGTTGCAAAAGATGTTGGTTGTTCACAGTCAGCTGTGTCTAAACTCTGGACCAAATACAAACAACATGGGAAGGTTGTTAAAGGCAAACATACTGGTAGACCAAGGAAGACATCAAAGCGTCAAGACAGAAAACTTAAAGTAATATGTCTGAAAAATCAAAACTGCACAACAAAACAAATGAGGAACAAATGGGAGGAAACTGGAGTCAACATCTGTGACCGAACTGTAAGAAACCGCCTAAAGGAAATGGGATTTACATACAGAAAAGCTAAACAAAAGCCATCATTAACACCTAAACAGAAAAAAACAAGGTTACAATGGGCTAAGGAAAACCAATCGTGGACTGTGGATGACTGGATGAAAGTCATATTCAGTGATGAATCTCGAATCTGCATTGGGCAAGGTGATGATGCTGGAACTTTTGTTTGGTGCCGTTCCAATGAGATTTATAAAGATGACTGCCTGAAGAGAACATGTAAATTTCCACAGTCATTGATGATATGGGGCTGCATGTAAGGTAAAGGCACTGGGGAGATGGCTGTCATTACATCATCAATAAATGCACAAGTTTACGTTGATATTTTGGACACTTTTCTTATCCCATCAATTGAAAGGATGTGTGGGGATGATGAAATCATTTTTCAAGATGATAATGCATCTTGCCATAGAGCAAAAACTGTGAAAACATTCCTTGCAAAAAGACACATAGGGTCAATGTCATGGCCTGCAAATAGTCCGGATCTTAATCCAATTGAAAATCTTTGGTGGAAGTTGAAGAAAATGGTCCATGACAAGGCTCCAACCTGCAAAGCTGATCTGGCAACAGCAATCAGAGAAAGTTGGAGCCAGATTGATGAAGAGTACTGTTTGTCACTCATTAAGTCCATGCCTCAGAGACTGCAAGCTGTTATAAAAGCCAGAGGTGGTGCAACAAAATACTAGTGATGTGTTGGAGCGTTCTTTTGTTTTTCATGATTCCATAATTTTTTCCTCAGAATTTAGTGATTCCATATTTTTTTCCCCTCTGCTTGGTCTAAAAAAGTAACCGTTACTGACTGCCACAATTTTTTTTCCTGATTTCTTATAGTGTTTCTTAAAGCCAGAAAGTTGCCATTTGAAATGACTTTAGTTTTGTGTCATGTCTGTGATATGCTTTTTTTCTACAAAATTAAACAACTGAATGAACATCCTCCGAGGCCGGTGATTCCATAATTTTTGCCAGGGGTTGTACTTGCTCCATGTGTGCGCACTTTGCAGATCCACTTTATCACCAGAAAGTTTCTGAACTGTGTCTGTTTAATACCACAGCACTATGAGCCTGACAAAGGGAATGACATGTGACACTCTGACTGGCTAATTTTATGGCAGCACACAGCTCATCTGTGATTATTTAGGTGACTTTCTCTGTTCCATGTACACCCTGCACCCTTGTTTACACTCTCGCCCTCTTGATAGCAGTTAGACCTTGGAAACGTATTTGCTCCTTCTGTACCCACAGTCAAAATAAGGCCCTAAGGAACAAATGCAGTTTAGTAATGCACAGGAGGCAAATCTCTCATAGATTTTTATGTTCTTTCTCATTGTAGATGTGGCATTGTGGTAGAAAAATTGAGTTTGTATTGTTGTTTAACGAACAGCTAAATTGGGAATTTTTTGTATTTGTTTCACATTATTCATTGCATTGTTGTGTACTTTTTATTTTACAGAACTGGCTCAGAACTGTGAGTTCTACAAGAACGCTGATGTCAGGCCTCCTTTCACCTATGCCTCTCTTATACGTCACGTAAGTCTTTCCTGTGACATCATCATGTTTGTCCTTTTCTTCTCTCCATCTCTTTTGCTGTCTGAATTTGGTTCTCTCTTAATGGGATTTTCTCTCTCTCTCTCTCCTTGCCCTCAGGCTATTCTGGAATCTCCAGACAGACAGCTGACACTCAATGAGATCTACAACTGGTTTACAAGAAAGTTTGCCTACTTCAGGAGAAACACAGCCACATGGAAGGTAAGGGAACGTCACACACATAAACGTGAACTAAAAAAACATGAATAATTATTGACGCTGTCAGAGGCATACACTCTTGTGAATGCCTTGATCTCAATCATGCCTAACCCACTTTTACTCTAACTTGGCACGTACATTGGACCTATGGATGGGAAGAAGTGATTTGACTTTGGTTATGATGGGTCAACGGTCAAGGTCAAATTTCCGGCCCCATGCTCATACATAAGAAAGTGACTAATGTTATGGAATTGGACTCAGATATTTTACTTTTAGTGAACTTGCCTATTTAAAAATGAGGGCAGCATCGCGGATTTGTGGTTAGCACTGTTGCCTCAAGGCAAAAAGGTCATGGGGTCGATTCCCACCTGTGGCCTTTCTGTGTTTCTTTGCATTTTCTCCCCGTGTTTGCGTGGGTTTCCTCTGGCTAGTCTGGTTTCCTCTCACATTTAAAGACATGCAGGTTAGGTGTATTGGAAACTAGACAACTGTCCAGGTCTCCTTTGTAAAGGAGATCTCAATCTCAATGGCTGTAACATGGTTAAATTAAATTAAAAAGCTGATCTAATATTTTCCCTACATACTTTGACATGCAGTTGTGGTAGTGCTGTGCTCTCTGCGCACTTTTGATCCAGTTTTAAGAGACTTTTATTTACTTACTTACTCACTTATTTATTATTTATTTATTTTTGATAAGTTAAATTTAAAATTCAACTGCTCAGAAACATGAAGCAATACATCTCCGGTCCTTTTCCATGTTTTCCCACAATTTCAGAATAATCATCATCAGATTTTACAAAGCAGCACGCTTTATTAATTGTTTTGTTTTTTACACCCATCATTGTTTCAAGTCTCCAATGACAATGAGCTGCACTCCATGTTGAGAAGAATGGATTATGATGGTGTAATATAAAAACAGATAAATTCACAGAACATTTTGACAGCTTGATATCTTAGTCTGCCTGGAAACATGTTCTAACTACCTGCATGAAAATTACATTTTTACAGTGAATTCAGAACCTTTTTTCCCCTTTGTTCGTATTTTATTTTGCAGCCTCATGCGGAAAAAAGCCCTTTACATTTATTCTTTCTTTCATCAAGCAACATGTGATGCCTCAGAATGGCAACATTAAACAGGATTTTATACAAATGCATAAAAGTTGAACTGTCACCCCCGTGTTCAAAAGACAACACGAAGCAGTGATGGTGCGTTCAATATGCCTCGGAAAAAATTGATGCAAGCATGCAGCGAGCGATGCGTCACGATTTTGCCCATCAATTGAATCGATGCACACTGAATGAACCGATACACTCGCATCACACACGTTTGTATCTAGATACCGATTCGTATCGATTAATCTCCACATGCCTAGGGTATTGTGATTTGACTGTTTTTATCAGATAATTAGCTAAACTATGAGGTCAAAGCTGACAGACTGAATTATATTCAGGCAAAAATCACAAGATGAAACAAACAAAGATCAACCGCATCCACTGGTATTAGTTTTGTAGCAAAATGGGCTGATGGAGCTTCTCAATAAAATACACATGCAGAAATTCCTTCAATTCAAAGAGTTTCTTTTTCTGTGATACAGATTGTCAACATGACAAAGACCTGTGCCTTTAAATAATGACAATGATTATGATTAGAACATTTATTTCAATCAGTCAAACCACCCGCATTAAATTTGTTGAACAAAATGAGACTTAATTATCCCGAATTGAACAGGATGAACTGGAATGGATTAAAAGGTGCCATCTGATGATTGAATTGAAATCTTTATTGGCATTGTACCAAAGTCCAATGAAACTTCATTTGTCTTTCTCTCAGGCAATCACAGATTAAAGACTTACTTAATAAAAGAGTTGCGACATTTAAATAAAAGAATAAAGATGTTTTAAAAGAGAACACCATCATTAGCAGCGATATTAAAGTGGCATTAGTTCAAATTTACAGTCCTAAAAATGAAACTTATTGTGCCGACACATCTTAGAATTGACTTGGAGCATCCAAACAAACTCAACATTCAGTGTGACTCATCAACAACGTGTAGGCACTGATAAGAATATGATGACCAAAAGAGGATCTAAATTCTCAAATGACATGTTCTTTCTTTGTATTTTGATTGATTTTTACACATTTCCACTTGATTTTGGGTGTTGTTTTACATGTTAAACCCATTACAAGATGTAGACTAATAACATTTTATTGATTTTCAAGTGTTGCATCAAACTGTTTAAATAAATATATTAATGGGGTTCTTTTTTAAACACATTTAAAATCTTAAACCCTGTCTCTGGGTATTGATGGGTTTAACCACAAATTAAAATAAAATAAAAAAAACATAAAATAATAAAAAGTATTGCGATGTAAAAGAGCTGTGTGCACGCTAATAAATGAGAAGAGCAGCAGCTCATTTTTGCACGATCACCTGAAGCACTGAGCACTGGACCACACCAACTAAAGGGACAGACTTTGAAGGACTTAATTTCCCATTAACACTCCAAATGATACATACGCTCGCACGTCACCGGCAGACACTTTTAGAAGCTGACTTTGCAGCGCCCTTAAAGATATGACTGATTTGACAGCTAATAGTTGTTTCTGTCCTCTGTGAGACACTTTTCCGCTGCTCTCTCCCGTTCTCGCTCTCTCACTCGCCACCATTGGGTCGGTCAGTTGCTCTCCCTGTCAGCCCCAAACGATTCTCTTACCTCCGGCACCACACTCGGTGAGTCTCCGTCACTTTACCCACATTATAGCCGTCACACAGCCTCATTACAGAGACATCAACGCACACTGCTCGCTATCACACACATGCACAAACTCACAAAAACGCACATCTGGCCTGAGCCTGCCGTTGTAGGTGCTGACCCATTTCTGCAGAAACGTGGCACTAATTTGAGTGTCAGTTCCTCCAGAGAAAGTGGAAGTGAGAGAAGGTGCGCGGCAGGGAGAGGACGGGTGCAGACAAACCCCTCCACCTCCTTCTAATAGCCCTGAAACATGAAGGAATGATGGAAGGATGGAGGAAGGAGAGAGGCGTTAAGAGATGGGGCAGGCAGGGATATCTTTACCTCCTCATCTGACTTTTATGAATTTTAACTATTAATGTCTGGTGTCTGCTTCCTGTGCCGCTCAGACCTCTAAATACATCTTGGGCGCGGCCGCATGTATTTATATAACCGATCAGTGAGTCAAATCAGGCCAGAGAGATGTATGTCCTTTAATGCACTGTTATATTTCATGAGGAGAGCAGCAGTGTCAGAGGGAGGGAGTCATTGATCAGACAAACGGAGAGAGAGGGAATCAGGAAGGGATGAGAGGAGAAATAGATGATTGAGATCAGCGGGGAAATGAGCGCTGTGTGTTGGCTCAAAGGGCTGCACTGATTGATTGAAGTGCTAAAAGAAAGATGTCTGTTTTTTTAATGCATTCATTGAACTTGGTGTTCTTGCCAACAGCTCGTGCAAATCACTTTGTTGGTTAAATGTCACCAAGAATCAAAAAGACACTTTTTTAAAAGCTGATAAAGTGTTGATGTGTGATTCTGCTTCACTCTGGTGTCAGGGAGCTTTCCACACCAATTACAAGATTATAAAATCACATTTCTCCATTCATCCCTTCAGTTATAGTGTTTACTTGTTTTTGTTTAGGTTTAAGTGTGTGTGAGTGTGTGTGTGTGCGAGTGTGTGCGTGTGTGTGTGTGTGTGTGTGTGTGTGTGTGTGTGTGTGTGTGTGTGTGTGTGTGTGTGTGTGTGTGTGTGTGTGTGTGTGTGTGTGTGTGTGTTTTGTAGGGCAAAACATAAACGATAAAAAACTAGAATAAAAAATTACTGTTTGATTGCACAATCAAGACTCAAATAAGAAAGAATTATTGCAGCAAACTGATTATACACCTTTTGATTGTGGCCACCAGAGCCCACTGTGACCCAGTTGTGTGACATTTGTCTTCTTCAGTAATAACTGTAGGCATATAAGGTGTTTTCTTTTTAAATGACTAGTGCAGTCCTTGTGTGAAGATAGCATTTCTATAGAAAATTGGGAGCTAAAAAATGTAATTAAAAAAGACCATCACCAGATCAATACTGCATAATAATGCCAAATACCACCACCAGATTGAATTCGAAATAAAATATTGTTAAATGCCATCACCAGAATGCAGCACTTTCAAATGCCACCAGTTGCAGTATAAATAATAAAAATCATAACCACTGAATATACCTGTACAGTATTTAGCACAGTGCTTTAATTTTCCATTAAAATATTTTATTTTACAAACTACATCTCATCATTTTTGAACGGTTTATTCATTAAAGAGTAAAAACTGAAGGAAATTAGTTGTAAGGCCTGAAAGAAGTTTCTATGGGAAGTATTTTAGCCATAATGTGAAGTGAGAGGGGGAAGTTTTGGCTTTTTAAATACTTGAAAGACACTGGACTCATCGAGAGGATTTAGTACTGCTATAACAGACTGATGCAGCAGGTGGCAGCAATGTAACAATACGGATGCCGGCTGCCGTTAAACGCCACAGAAGAAGAAAGGGTGCACTTGTTTTTAACCACAAGGTCACATTTTATGAGTGCATTTCATGTCAAAATAAAGTCATAAAATACATATTTATATTTTTTTACATTAGCGGTTTTATATGACGAAATAAACGGAACATGGAAACTAATTTTGACAGAAATCCATATACAAACGTTGGTTTTGCAGGACAGAGAGCGCCATCTTAGAAGTACTAATGTTACAACGTCAAAATAAAGGTTTAATATCAAAATAAAGGTTTTGAAAATTAATTCCAAAAAATTTCATAATAAAGGATGCACATCGTCGTGCTATGCACAAGCCATATCCAAAAACTGAAGACAGTCTATGCGAACCACATACACACATAGATAGATATATATATATAATGAAGAATTCTTGCTTCTTCTATGGCTAAAATAACCTTCTTTTCCAGGTTTGCCATGTTGCAAAGATAATGTGGGATCTCTCAGTGCCTGGTGTTCAGATTAAGAAATTAAAGGCTCTGCCACCACTTCCTCAAACTCCAAAAACATGTTTGACCTCTTTTGATCGAATGTGGTTTGAAAGGAGGGCTGGATGATTGAGACTTCCAGAATAGCATTAACTGAAAAAAATCATACACTTACATTGCCATTCTTTGCATCTATATTTGCCACATTCCAAGTTCATTGTCAGTGTCAATCAAACCCACCAAACCTTTAGTTATTGATCAGCTCACTCTATCAGCTAAGTTAAAAAAAAAGGTGGGTGAAAAAGAAAATATCTGTTTTAAAAATGCTTCCAGAAATACCTGAGAGAAACCAATTGTTGAGCTTTGATTTGTATTTTTCAGGAGGAGACAATATACAGCATGCTTTCTTTTTTTTTTTTGCCCCTTTCAGCCTGGGGGAGTGGAGATGAGTGACACATGTGCTGTGACCCACTGTAAATGACTGCTAATGTTTTAACTGGGAGAATTAGGCTTTCATCACGGAGACGAATGCAAATAGTGCCGCTGTAGCGCGTGTGTCTGCTGTGTGTCTTTGTGCGGTTGCGTATGTGTGTTTCCACTGTCAGGGTGGCAGGCGGAGATTGGGGTCAGACTCATTTACAAAACTTAGCATCACAGCTCGGGGGTTGAGGGGATGCGGGGGAGAAAGGGTTCCTGCGCTGATTATGGTTTGTGTAATTACGTGTGTGTTTATATGTGCGTGTGTATCTGCCTGTGCAATTTGGGCGAAGAGTGATGCACGCCTGGCCTATCCCTCCCTCACGGCTTAGAACAGCGTGTCAGAGAGAATATGCAGGATTTAATTATAGACGAATTAAAATTGGTAATGAAATTGGGCATGAACAAACTACAAATAGCAGATGAAAAGGGAGGCCTGTCCCGGAGGTGGGGGTGGGTGAGTTGGTGGGGGTGAGGGGGGGAGGTAGAGTGATAGCGGTGTGCCTGTCTGAGTGCTTGTGGATGTGTGAGTGCTGATGATGACTGATAATTCTCAGATAAAATAATACGACTGGAGAACTGCTGCTGCATATTAGCACGGTGTGCACGGAGCCATAGTTTTCATTTAAGAACTCATGGGTTAAAAAAAAACTGCGCTATTTTAAGATTTTACTCGGGTCAGGAGTAAATATACAAAACACCAAAAAACAAAACAAAGCGTTGTTTGTACTGAACACATCTTGAGTACACTTACAGTATACATCAAGATAGCTAAGTCAGCAAAAATAGCATCTGTCAGTCTTACAACCATGATAAATTCACTTTTAACAACTTTAGTCACAATACATTATTAGCAATCAAGCGTTTGATACAGTGGACAAGTGAGGACACAACACTTCCATTTTAAGGCAACACTAACAACTACAACAGGCGGTTGCATCTAAATAAGTCTTGTCAATTGAGAAATCAAACACAGAGAACAAAAACATAATGTGGAAGAATTTGATTTGATTATGTGTCTGCTACACAGTCACGTAATGCAAGCATCAACACAGACATATTGCAGATAGCCACAACTAGGAGTGTCACAATACATTTATTTGTATTGAACCGTGTGGTTCGCACCTTGATGGTTCAGCGTGCAGAACTGCATGCAGAATGCATGGTACAACGCTGCACAGTATGATTATAGACACGTGTGTATTTGTTTCCATAAATCACATTTCATCTCATGTCACCAGACTTTCCCTCCAAAGCCTGCTGTGTCGAAGTCGAACAGAGGAAACCAGCCAGTTGCAGCCAGTGATGGGATTGTTTAATCCAGAAACTTTTGAAGAATTAAAGAAATTGGTTAATTTCCCCTTTTCTTCAGAAACTTCAAAGTAAAAGTGAAAGCGTACTGATACGCGTTTGTGTTGGGTCACTGTCACCGTATGAGCTCAGTCAGCTTTTGAAGGCAGTCTGGCTCCACACGTTGCGAGACACAAAAATCAAAAACAAAACCGTGCGATGCACAGTAAATTCATTCCAACGTAAATGATAAGGGATGGAATCTAATTTCTAAATGTTTAATGAAAAAATAAAGTTTACATTTACACTTTATTTTAGTGTTGGTGTCAATAGGCAGCTCTCATGCTGCCCACTGTTTAAAGCTATGTAAAACCTGAACTTGTACCGAACCGTGACTTCTGTGTACTTCTGTGGAGTGAATGTAAGGCGCCGTGTTTGGAGGAAACCAGAAACCATCCCTACAGTGAAGCACGGTGGTGGCAGCATCATGCTGTGGGGAAGTTTTTCAGCTGCAGGAACTGGGAGACTAGTCAGGATTGTCCTCCAGCTGAGTTGCAAGTACACAGTGTTCAGCTGTTCCAGCTGAATATTATACCCGTCCAGATGCACGCTGCTCTGGACAGCGATCGAACTCCAGCCACCTCAGCCGCACCTGACAATATTGGAGCATGGCGTGGGGGGGCATACTCACACACCACATGTTGCGGGGGGGCTTGCATGACGTGTGTTTCTTGGTAACGGCACACTTGTGGGGCACTTAGAACATGTGGGGCCATTCACACAGCCAGGTTGAAAGCGGTCACCTGCACTCTACTCTCGTGCTGGCAGCGCGAATGGCCCCGCGTTTTCTAAGTGCCCCGTGAACAGTGTTGGATGCTTGTGGGTGGGACCTGGACTCCAGCCGAGAATCGATCAAATGGCCATTTGCACGGCATCAGACGACTTTTGGCCGCTGGTGTGAAGGCTGCCCCGATCACATCACTCATCCACAGTTCGACATGGCCGATGATTTCGTGCAGCTGCTCGGCTGCAGCACGATATGTCCAACCTGTGTAAGACATGCCGTTCAAATGCTGCAAATACGATCAGATGGAAGTGCGACATCATCTTGCCCGCCATTCAAATGGGTTTCTAGCACGAACGGCATGTGAACATAAAGTGCATGTGCTGTGCCCAAATGAATGTGGCGACTGCTGTACGAGGCGTTTGAGTGCAGCTGCGATTTCCCATGAGTGCCATTTGACTCCTCCTTTGTGCACCATTCTGCCTCAATCGTGTTATGTGTGAAGGGGCCCTTAGTTTTTTATTTTTAAGAAATTTGCAAAAAAAAAAAAAAAAATCATGTTGTCATTATGGAGTGTTGTGAGTAGAATGTTGAGGGAAAAAATTAATTTACTCCATTTTGGAATAAGGCTGTAACATAGCAACAAGTGGAAAAAGTGATGCGCCGTGAATACTTTCTTGATGCATGGCATGTCACAGAAGTATAATATAAGTTGTTTCAGACCCAGTTTTCGCACATTCATGGAATTGTACCACTTTAAAAGCAATATTATTATATTCAACTGTAAAAGGAAGATTTAAAACAAAAATCTACCAATTGTACCTCTTTAAAAACTGAAGGATTACACCTTTTAAGATGGGGCAAAACTGAAGCAAGAGCATCCAGAGATTTTGTGCCCTTGCTGTCTCTTTGACCACTTCCCTGTTTTGTCATATCACAAAATTTGAATTACTATGGAACTTGTGGAACAAATGTTTCCTTATGTAAAATATGCAAGTCAGTTATGTGAGTCGACACAGGAAGAGACACAGAAAGGTGTTGTCAGTGCTATCTTACAGCCTTTGTAGCTTTTCTGTAAATCTGATTTGGAAGGATTCATACATTAGCCTTCATATGCAGTATGAGTCTAAAAATATTTGAATACTTTTAGGATGATGAAAATTAATGGAAGTTGACATTAAAATTTGTAAGGAAAAAAATGTGTGTGTGTGTGTGTGTGTGTGTCAGAAACCACTAAATAAAATAACAGTGTCTGTCTTTTTGTGTCTCAGGATGATGCAAAGCTCGTGCAAGATTTTCTTCCATATTTTTCCAATGACCGTCTTTTTCATTTTGTGGCATTTTGCTAAATCTTGTATATACTGAGAATAAAAAAAATGTGCATACTATTTAAGCTAGAATACGTGAATTCAAGCTTGAAAGTTGTTGGCAAAAATTTATGGTTATAATTTACTGGTAAATTAACCAAAGGATAATTGAATAATCAGAAAATAATTAACAGACTAATAAAAAAATAATCCTTAGATTAATTGGTCAATCAACAAAATAATCCATAGATTTATTGATTACAAAATCATTAGTTGCAGCCCTAGTGGTGGGCACAAAATAAGAAGCTGTCCATTTTTTGTTCATGTTCCTCTCTTGTTGGATTTCATGGAATGCGTGAAATATTATAAGAACTTAGGAACTGGTACATTTTGGAATCACGTTTCAGGAAACTCTTATGCTTTTTGACAATTCTTGTAATGATTGCTTTACGGAAGGCAAAAGAGTGATCTGACAAAACTCAGTTTGCTGAATGGAAATAATCAAAATTATTCAAAGGTAGAGGACATGGTTTATAGGGTTTCAGTCGCATTAAAGCACTGCTCGCTCTGCTTTTCCCAGAATGCTGTGCGCCACAACTTAAGTCTACATAAGTGTTTTGTTCGCGTTGAGAACGTGAAGGGGGCCGTGTGGACTGTGGACGAAATTGAATACCAAAAGCGGAGACCACCAAAGATGACCGGGTAAGTCCGCACGCACGCACACACACACACACACACACACACACACATCCACAGGCACATACATACATTTTACATGTTTTTTGTTTTTTGCTATTTTTTTCATCTGAATATGAGTGTGGGTTTTATGGCTGCTGGAACTGTGATCGCTGAAACTGAACCTCTATTATTTCAATATGCAGCCATCAAATAAACAAAAGAAAGAGTGACTGTGAGCTTGTGGTGTCTGTTGTGTAGGTGTTTCCCTGTTTGTTGACACCATTAGTAAGCAGCTGTGTGCGTTGCAGGAGAGCAAAAAGCCTCGTTAGCATGTGCAAACAGATGTTCTCTGCAACCGCCAGAGAAAGCAGCAGTAATTACACAAACACTTGCACGCACGGATATTACACACGTACTGTACATGTGTGTGTGTTTTAGCACCTGTTTACAGTCTCTGTGTGTGTGTCTGCTTGTAACAAACTGATTTGTGATTTGTCACAGTGAGTGCTTAATGGGATTTTCTCTCTCTCTCTCTCTCTCTCTCTCTCTCTCTCTCTCTCTCTCTCTCTCTCTCTCTCTCTCTCTCTCTCTCTCTCTCTCGCGGTGCAGAAGTCCCACTCTGGTGAAAAACATGATTTCAGGCCTGGGCTTTGGATCCCTAAATGCCAGCTACCAGGTAAGCCTTTTTGGGGTATATTTTGTGACAAGCACAACGTATTAGGTCCATGGACTGTGTGGGAGTTTGCTCATGCATGCTCTGTTTTGGATTATACAACTTCTTCTCCAAAATGAAATAAACCCAATTTCAACAGCACATGGGATCTGTTACAACTACATAAATCAATGTAAATTACATCAGAAAAATATAGTAACTTTCAGCACACATTAAAGTGCTTTCAAGCTCTAATCTTTATGTTGTTGCTGTTGTTTTTTGTCGCTTTAATTTAATTATTGCAAATTCAGTTTTCACATGAGGCTTGGACCTTTAAATATAATCTCAAATGAAAATGGTAAGTGGGATAAGTTGGGCTACTAACATGAAGACCTGGCTTCACCTCTGAGTCACTGTCTGTGTACTGGTACGAGACATATCATCATCATATTGACTCAATCCCCCATCTGTAAATGGGGACCAGCCTTGGCATTAAAAGTAACCAACGTCCTATCCAAGGGGTGTTGTAGGCTCTCATCCCTTCACCCTATGGAATCCAGCAACAGTGGGTCTCAGGTCCCATGCTTTCATAAAAAAAAAAAAAAAAAACTAGAGCAACGCACTCATAGAGCACAAACGTCCGCCAACATTAGTTGACAATTTCACAAAATTTTCACCTTGGAAAAAGTGTTTAAGTCAAAGTCTTGTTAGAAGTGACTTTTCATAAGCAAAATTAGATGTGATCAAATGCCAGGAGAATGTATTTAGTTCATGCACTTGAATCAAAGATTTTTTGTGGCATTTTCAGGGTTTTTTTTTGGGGGGGGGGGTTCAACTTCTTCAGTTTCTGAATTCTTTTTCAGATAATTTCACAGAACATTGGTTATCTCTGCTAAGCACAATTTGTCACTGCTTTTTCTCACTTGGTTTCTGACTGATAACTGGAAGACAAACAGGCATAAAATTGGAACATCCCATCCAATTTTGGCAGTGTAGGTAACTTCATAACAGAAAAATCAGAGTGATTGAGGCACTTTTAACTGAGATATAATGGAAAATGGACACCAAATGGGCTTTTCAATATTAAATTCAAATGTCCACAAAATACACAATCTGGCATCACATCCAGACAAAATTTTTTCAGGTGATAGTGAGGGCCAGTCTGCCTCTCACTTTCAAATATGAGAGTGATTAGGGCATGTTTGATTAAGATATAATGTAAAATATACACTCAACAAAAATATAAACGCAACACTTTTGGTTTTGCTCCCATTTTGTATGAGATGAACTCAAAGATCTAAAACTTTTTCCACATACACAATATCACCATTTCCCTCAAATATTGTTCACAAACCAGTCTAAATCTGTGATAGTGAGCACTTCTCCTTTGCTGAGATAATCCATCCCACCTCACAGGTGTGCCATATCAAGATGCTGATTAGACATCATGATTAGTGCACAGGTGTGCCTTAGACTGTCCACAATAAAAGGCCACTCTGAAAGGTGCAGTTTTGTTTTATTGGGGGGGGATACCAGTCAGTATCTGGTGTGACCACCATTTGCCTCATGCAGTGCAACACATCTCCTTCGCATAGTGTTGATCAGGTTGTCAATTGTGGCCTGTGGAATGTTGGTCCACTCCTCTTCAATGGCTGTGCAAAGTTGCTGGATATTGGCAGGAACTGGTACACGCTGTCGTATACGCCGGTCCAGAGCATCCCAAACATGCTCAATGGGTGACATGTCCGGTGAGTATGCCGGCCATGCAAGAACTGGGACATTTTCAGCTTCCAAGAATTGTGTACAGATCCTTGCAACATGGGGCCGTGCATTATCCTGCTGCAACATGAGGTGATGTTCTTGGATGTATGGCACAACAACGGGCCTCAGGATCTCGTCACGGTATCTCTGTGCATTCAAAATGCCATCAATAAAATGCACCTGTGTTCTTCGTCCATAACAGACGCCTGCCCATACCATAACCCCACCGCCACCATGGGCCACTCGATCCACAACATTGACATCAGAAAACCGCTCACCCACACGACGCCACACACGCTGCCTGCCATCTGCCCTGGACAGTGTGAACCGGGATTCATCCGTGAAGAGAACACCTCTCCAACGTGCCAAACGCCAGCGAATGTGAGCATTTGCCCACTCAAGTCGGTTACGACAACGAACTGGCGTCAGGTCGAGACCCCGATGAGGATGACGAGCATGCAGATGAGCTTCCCTGAGACGGTTTCTGACAGTTTGTGCAGAAATTCTTTGGTTATGCAAACCGATTGTTTCAGCAGCTGTCCAAGTGACTGGTCTCAGACGATCTTGGAGGTGAACATGCTGGATGTGGAGGTCCTGGGCTGGTGTGGTTACACGTGGTCTGTGGTTGTGAGGCTGGTTGGATGTACTGCCAAATTCTCTGAAACGCCTTTGGAGACGGCTTATGGTAGAGAAATGAACATTCAATACACAAGCAACAGCTCTGGTTGACATTCCTGCTGTCAGCATGCCAATTGCACGCTCCCTCAAATCTTGCGACATCTGTGGCATTGTGCTGTGTGATAAAACTGCACCTTTCAGAGTGGCCTTTTATTGTGGGCAGTCTAAGGCACACCTGTGCACTAATCATGGTGTCTAATCAGCATCTTGATATGGCACACCTGTGAGGTGGGATGGATTATCTCAGCAAAGGAGAAGTGCTCACTATCACAGATTTAGACTGGTTTGTGAACAATATTTGAGGGAAATGGTGATATTGTGTATGTGGAAAAAGTTTTAGATCTTTGAGTTCATCTCATACAAAATGGGAGCAAAACCAAAAGTGTTGCATTTATATTTTTGTTGAGTGTACTTTAAATTGGGTTTTCAATTTTAAATTTAAATGGCCACAAAATCTGTAATCTGGATCCGATCTGGATCAAACTTTGTCAGTCGATAACGGATACCATCCTAGAGAACACTCTCAAATATGAAAGAAAATTATCTTTTTTGACAGAGTTATGAATTGTTTAATATTTGTTCAATGTTAAAAATAGGGATTTTTTTCCACTTTTCAAAGAAATTTCCTGACTTTGCCCTTTGACCTATGATTTTGAAAATTGAATCAGTTCTTGCCTATCAGGATATGAACCTTCGGTAAAAATGTCATAATGATATATGAAAAATTGTGGGCTTCAGGCTGTTCACAAACAAACAGACAAACGGGCGAAAACATAACCTCCTCCAAATTTGTTGGTGGAGGTAAAAAAACTTTACAAACACTCATCACACACACTTTAAAAGAAAAAGAAAGTTCACTAAATATACCAAAGTGCAATTGTAGAGCTTGCATGGCAAAAAGTATCCTGTTAAAGACAGACTGAACACTCACTAACCTGAGCTGCTGAGCTGAATTTCAAAGGTTGAAAGAGCACCTTACATGCACAGACATGCACATGGTCAGTGAATACACTTCACACATAGCAGATGTAAATGTTGTTAAAGGACACAGTTGTCTGGTACATTTTAATCCAACCATCATAGCATCTTTTCACATTATATCTCTTCATTTTTTTATTGATTATCTGCTGCTTATCAGTGTCTGGGTCACAGTGGCAGCAGACCAACAACTCATCCCACACTTCCCCTTCCTTGGCCAAGTCCTCTAACACTTTCTGGGGATCCTGAGATGTTTCCAAGGCAGCTGAGAAATATAATCCTTCTGGCATGTCCTGAATCTTCACCAGGGCCTCCTCTCAGATGGATGTGCCTGGAAGACCTCTCTAGGGAGATGACTATGGGGCATCTTCATCAGATGTCCAAACCACGTCAGTTGGCTCATTTAGATACAAAAGATTTGTGGGTCGACTCCAAGTCCTTCCTGGATATTCAAGCTTTTTACCCTGAGTGTAAGGTCAGATACCCTATAGAGGACCCTCATTTCTGCTGCTTGTACCTCAGGCCTTTTTTCTTTCAAGCATTGGCCACTATTCATGACCACGGGTGAGGATAGAAGCATAAATCAACTGATAAATTGAAAGCCTTGCCTTTTGGCTCACCCCAAATGGACTGACACTATTATTGTCTCTTTTGCTTGCTAATTCTGCAAGAGTATGTTGAGTGCATAAATTCATGCCCTCACCAGAAAACCTCTCAGTCCTCCGTGCGCCCTCTTAACTGCAACATGCAAACACTTGACACACTTGTGTCTTATAGTAAGTGTTAGATGCCACTCTGATTGGTTGATTTTATTTTGTGCCCACAAGCCCATGAATAATTAAGTGACTTTCACCTCTTTGCACCCAACAACTCAGAATGTGCTGAGATCTCATGCTGTGTAAATAGTAATGTGTGGGTGGAGTCATCCCAAATGGACTCACTCTGTATGCCATAGACTGTACACCACCATCCATTGTCAAGATAGGGCCCCCTCCTACACTGACACATCCATCCCCTCAAGAGCAGGAATATTCCCTGACGAGAGTGCACATATGAAAGCGGCTTCTCGCTTCTCTCTCTCATATGCACAAACACACTCACACACGGCAGCCAATCGCAATCAAGGGCACTAATATCAATTCCCTTTTATAATTAGCAGATTCCCTAACGACACCCTCCTCCCACACTCTCACCTCCCACCTCACGTTCACACACGTCCCACCCCAACTATGCACACAGACACACACACTCGCACACATACCCACTTCCACTCACCCAAATGGGTGACTGAGATGATTTATAGCGTCAAGTAGTTGTCAATTAAGGTTACCGCATAAAATTATCGCCTGTCCTAGAAAATCCGTCTCTGAGCCAATCAGAAATCCCCTCTTTATACTTTTTCCTCACCCCTTTGTGAGAGGAGAGGTGGGGGTGAGCCTCTGTTGGTTCAGCAGCGTCCAACCTGTCTCGTGTACAAACACCTTGAGTTGAGCGCTCGCAGCCGTGACACAAGCTGCCCCTGTTGGTTTGCTTGTTTTCTGTTCAGCAGTCATTGATGTTTCAATGTGTTTGTGTTTAAGCTGATTTGTGCTTCGGTCTCTGAGCGTTCCTGTTTAGACGTTGGTGCTGGCACATTCACTATGATGGAAATAGAGCTGTGTATAAGTGCCCCCTAGTGGTTTCTCATGCTTACTGGGATCCAAACATGCTCTGTGATGATTCTCAAAATCTAAATTCTTATATAGTAATAATATATAATTTGTGTCACTATCCCGCAGTGATAGCGTGTCTGTTTGACTGCAGATACCTTTGTTCAGGTGGTGTTTGGTATTTCAGATTTTCTTACACCACTTTTGAAGGTTGTGCAATTAACTCTCACCACGTGCTTCTCATTTGATGCATCATATTTATAGGAACAGTGACGGCTGCTTACTGTGCAAGCTTGTGTGTGGGTGAAATTAAGGCAGCAAGAAGCTTCCTAATGAACATGTGTGTGTGTGTGTGTGTGTGTGTGTGTGTGTGTGTGTGTGTGTGTGTGTGTGTGTGTGTGTGTGTGTGTGTGTGTGTGTAGGCGGCACTGGCAGAGAGCAGTCTGTCCCTCCTGAACAGCCCTCCCCTGGTGACCCCTCCCTCTGCGGCCAGCCTCAACATGCTACATGTGGGCCACGATGATGTCAGTTCCACCGTGGAGCAGGTCAACAGCAACGGCAGCTGCAGCCCCACGCTCAGCCCCCAACAATACAGGTACACATGCACATAAGCACACTCTCAAAGATGTGTGCACGTCCTTGTGAAGATGAGTGAATAGGCTGTAACTGTATCCCATCACATCTGCTGTCATCATAGTGTGACTACATTATACCAACACCACAGTATTATATAATGTATTGATTAGATTATAAATCTCTGCATTCAAGTGTTTTGGCCAAGTGGTTAGTGCGCTTGGGTTCATTGCAGAAGGTTGCCAGTTCAAACCTCAACACTGCCACGTCTCTTCATGTAAAGTGGAGTTGCGTTAGGAAGGACATCCGGTGTAAAACGTGCGCCAGATCAACATGGAGATCCACCGTTGATCTGCTGTGGCGACCCCAAGTTAAACCAAGAGAGCAGCCGAAGGGTCTTACTATTTCTGCATTCAAGTGATGAAGGAGATGCTGTCATTAATATACAGCATGTGTAGAACAAGACACACCAGAGAATTCAATCTACTTTATTTTACTGATGTAGAACTTCGAACAGTACTCCTGTTCAACGTGATTTAAGTTTTAAAGACAGGTTTTAAAATATGTTTAGAAACAAATGCAAATTAATCAATTTTGGAAATCAATAAATAGTTAAGTTTCACTGGTCAACAGCCAAAAAATAAAAATAGTCAAAATTTACTAATGTTTGGCTCTAGTTTTTAAAATATGTTATTACTATGCTACTATGGGTTACCCTTTTTTTTATTTTTAAAGTGTTACAGAATGAAAATAGGTGAAATGTTATCAAAACAATTCGAGAAACATGAAAATGTCCATGTTTATTATTTATCATGAAACCTCTAATATCAACACAATATAATTATGTAGACATCAAATGTAAAAACTTAAATATCTTGGAAAAAGTAGCCAATTACCTATTTTTATTGTCATATTTGAATTCAGCTCACCAAAATCCATAATAATTAGCACATTTTATATCTAAAGCAGACAACATCTAAAATATGCAGACCAGTATTATCAAAGAAAAAAGTATCAGACAAAAACTAGCATAAATTTGGCATTATACTTTCATAATATTGAGACACTTTGATTAATATGCTGTAAATCATTACTTTTACAGCCAGTTTTCTTTACAAACAAAATAGCATGATGAAAACAGAAATTGGTGGAATTACTTTTAAAAGCTTCTGAATGACTAATTGGGATAATTCAGGATTAATCCTGCATATCTTGCTGTATTTAAATAGAACCAGTGCTTTCTTAAATTCAGGAGCAGTAAAATAAAGCTAAAGAATTAAACCGAGGCTTCCAGAGCAAAATTTTAGCTATCCTTAAGTGTACTCCTGAGGAGACATCAACAGATTTCTGGTACCACAAAAAAACTGCACAGACTATAATAAAAAAAAAAATATATGAAGCTTCTGACCAAACAAACTTCACATCATTGAGGAATGAGGGTCAAATTAACCCCCGAAAATGAACAAACCTATGTTCAAAAGGTCCTCCAGCCTAAGAAATTGATGAAGTTGGATGCATCAGGAAGAAATCTACCTTTAAATGAGTACTCCATCACAAGACCCAAAAATCTGTCCACCACGGAGGAGGCCATTAATCTAAAACTAACATTTTAAAAAATGCCTCGCCTTTGTTCTGGCGATCACATCCAAACTTTGGTCCAGCTTTTAAATGTCAGTTTTACAGCAGTGGCTTCGTACTTGGTCAGAGCATAGTGTAGTGTTTGTCTGTTGTATCACCAGTCAGAGCTTTATAGTAGACATTTTAAAATAGAAGAAAACACATCAAATCTAGCCTCCAGTCTCACATGTCCCTTCTAGAAACTGTAGCTGAAATTTAATCTTTTATCTTTCTGTCTTTCTTTCTTTTGTAAGAATTTTTTTTGTTTGTTTCTTCCTGTGAAAGTTGTGTTTTGTTTTGTTTGTTTTTTTTTTTGGTTTGTTTTCATTTTTTGTTATTCATTTTGTTTAAATACACTCTTGATACAAAAGCTATTTTGTTCACACACACACACACACACACACAAGACTGATTACAATACCTTGCACAGCCAGCATGCAGGATAAAAATCAGGAGTACCCATAATAATTTTAGGACAGGATTCAGTGGACAGTGTCACTACCATAATGATATGTGTAAGTCCTAGAACTGAAATATTTAATGTACACATGAGAATAATTACAAAGTTTTTTCCAAAAATGCAAATGTTTCAACGACTGGATGAAATCATCCAGTTATATTAAAGGTTTTGTTTTTGTTGTTTAGTTTTCTTTTCCGTGAGCTGTATGCAAACGTTTTCAGCGCATGTACCCTGGCTAAAACTTCAGCAAATGATGAAAACCTGTTAACTGACTAATATTTATTTAAGAAAAAGAAAATGTACAAAACACATGAATCTTTTTTGTGGAGGAGGAGCAATTTAAACTGTTATTAGCAGTGAGCAATTTGAAAGAATACTGGGCTGTATTTAACCAGATGTCTCCAATCATAGTATTTGTTTAAGTAATTGTCATTAAATTTGTGATGCTCTGTACCAGGCAGTATACCTCCACTTTTTTGTTGGTGTTACTTTTATTTTTATAATAGTTAAATTTCACAACAAAACGGGAAAAAAAATCACGTAATTTTTATTGGAAAAGGAATGTTTGCGCAATTCAGATTTTCTTTTTATCCACTAATACATACATAAATGTAAAAAACTATATTGTTATCACCATTTTAAGATGCTTAATACTTTGCAGGACATCATGGAAGAGAATTTTTGCTTATAGTTTCTACATGCACAGTAATATTAATTGTGGGAATTTCATGATTTTGTTCATATTTAACTGTAAAATGCAGAGGAAAAACTGATTTTGCACAATATAACACCATTAAAACTGAAAACTATTTCATTGGCTGTTACGTTAATTGCAAAGACATATTTAAACCCTCAGTAATGGCTTTTTGCAGAATAAATGATGCATTTACTCGGATAATCCACTGCTATAAAGGTAACGACTTTCAGTAAGTGCAGCCGATTATTACCATTTCATGATTTCTGCAATCCTACATTATTACCATTACTTACATACAGCTGTTGCACAGATTTTTATACACCATATGCCAGTGAGTATCACTGTAGTGGAGTAGTAGATGAATCTTTAAAACTTTAGCAAATAATGAAGCAATCGCAATTAAAATGCAGCACAAAAAATCTTGTATAATTTCCTGTGAATTATCTGACTTCAGATGGATCCAGATAATCAAGTTAGGAAAATCGATAGTTTGATGCGAATATTGCGGTGTAGAGATGAGTAGGTGTGACTAACGACAGTCTGCTGTCTGCAGCAGCCACCCGGTGCACGTGAAGGAGGAGCCCACTGAGGTGGAGGAGGAGAGCCTGCCCATATCCCTCCTGACCGGTGTCACACACAGCCTGCCGTTACCGAGCGACGAACGTGACCTGGAGGAGGAGCTTCCCACAGAGGAGCTGGAGTAGGACACACCCAGGTTGGGTCAGAGGGGCGGGACTTAGCAAAAATCAATCCCAAGCCCTGTCGTCAGCGCGAAGAGGAAAAGATAGCTGCAAAAGCAAAAAGAAAGAGACGAGGAAAAGAGAATGTTTGTTTTTTCTTTTCTTTTTTTATAGTTTTTACAAAAATGCAACAAACCAAGGACGGCATAGACAAATTCCAAACAGGGTTATATGACCTCCTTTTTTTTTCTTTTTTCTTTCTTTTTTTTTCTTTTTTCCAGATGCAAAATTGAGACTGTGGAGCACTGCTTTACTCCCATGTGTTTCATTTCAAACATGTGGCTCAAAGGTGTAATACCACTCATTGCATACGTGCACGCATGCACCTACACACATATACACACAAACAGATATGTGCACACACACATGTCGTCCTCCTAAGCCGTGCTAGAAACAGCCCGTCGAGGCTTAGACACTGTCCCCTCCCCTTCCTCACCCGACACTCTGCAGCCACACAGGTGCACGAAACGCACAGTCCGTGTATATAGATTTGGAGCAGTCGTCAGGACTCCACCCTTTAAGTCAGTCACTTGCTTTTTTCATTTTCTTTCATTTGGAAAGAAACTTCTTCGCTTTGCTGTGGAACTAAAGATGGAGGAAGGAACGAAGGAAGAGTGCTTTCACCTCCAGCAGTGCGCCCCCCCCCCCCTGCAGAGCGGACGTGGCCCTGCCCATACTTCTGCAGCCCACCACCACCACCACAAGACACTTAGTGTTGGACATCTTTAAAACTTTTTGCGACAAAGAAAGAAAAAACAGGAGTCTGTTTCTTCCCACCTCCGAAGACAACAAGACTGCAGGACCATTTCGGTGCTGCTCTTCTCTGTTCCACCTGCGGATGGAGCGACAAGCTCGGAAAACGTTAAGGAAAGAGAAGAACCATAGAGAAAAATGAGGGAGGGAGCACCAAGAGAAATATTGTGATTTTAAAAAATTAAAAAGAAAACTGTTGATTATTATGAAATATATCACAAGAAAAAAGTGTGGTAGCTTTGTCATTTCTTTTTTTTTAATTTGTTATTATCTTTGTTCATTTTTGATGATCAATATTTCTATGGTGGCGTTCAGTTTCAAAGTACCTTTTCTAAGAATGCTGTATTGTTTTGTATTGTAATTTGATTTTACTCTGTTTGTTCACACCATTCCAAATGAGTATTGGCAAAAAGAAAGCGCAGTATTGTCCCGAAGTGTAACCATCCCGACTCCCATTCCTTACCCTTTTTCTCCCAAGTGTAGCAGGCAAAAAAAAAAAACAAGAAGAAATTGGAAATAGCACTTAGATTTGCCGGTATCCAGACAAGATTATTTAACTTTTTTAAAGTTCCGTTTCATTTACTTTGGTTGTGTTTTTAGTTGAGAAATACCAGTAATGCTTTAAAAATATATATATTATTATTACTGCAGTCAGAGAATACCTCATCCCACATAAGTTCCACCTGGAACTGTGTCCAAATTGTTAAAGAAGAAAAAGCAGGAATTCTTTCTGTGGGACACCAAAAGTGGCAACTCTGCTCGGCGTGGGTTCAAAGCTCTATGGGTGTAATAGTTACTGTGTCAAAGCGATCTGCAATTCACTGTGTGAGTTTATGTTCAATGAAAAGCATGTGAGATTTATTGGTTTTTTTTTTTTCTGTGATCATAAGCATGATTTCTCTCAACAGTGCCATACCAAATTTAACACTTATGTTAATCTATTATCTTATTCCCATTTTTATTTTTGTTACAGGTAACCAAAGAAGTATGTAGAAAACCAAAAACCCTGTACTTTATTTTGTCCCCTTCCCTTTATTGTTTTTTTTTTCTTTTCTTAAAGAAATGGCCAAAAGACAACAAACCAGGAGTTTGAATTCTTATTATTGTATTCATATATGTATTGTGTTGGAATGATATGTAACAGTGCTGACCATTCCGAAAACCAAAGTTTGTCAAGCAAACTCAAATTTGGAGACGGCAAAGCTTTTATGTGACAAGCGGTTCTGAATGACTCACCTTAGGTATGAGGCCAAAAAAGTAAATAAATAAATAAAAAATAGTACTTAAAAAGCTCGCACAGTTCCCCTGAAAACAAAAAGAGAGTTAGCGAGAAAAAGAAAAAGCACTTAGAGGTGGAACCGTGTCTCCCACACTCAGGCTAAACTGTGTTCCAAACACAACCTAAGGACTGGCCCGAATATAAGCAGGCCTAAAACCAGGCATTTCAACACAAAATGTACTTTTGCTACCTGAGACGCCAGCAGAAAAAAACGGAGCGAGAGAGAGAGAGAGGGGGGCTGAATGACAAGGAAGGTTTTGGCTCTCTACTTTTTCTGGTGCTGTCATAATACATTTTAAGTCACTTGAAAAAAACAAGAAAAGGCGCTTTAACACAAACATGCCTTCTTGATCTGTGTGTTGTATTTGCAAGTAGAGGAAATGAAAAGAAGTAACATTTTTAGACAGGGGGCTGACTTATTCCAAATATTGAATGATTACAACAAAATGGAAACAGGTCTCACACACACACACATATATACATATATTTAGATATATGTCTATATATAGGTATATGCAGATTATATATCACTTGGAAAAGGAAAACAAACAAGGGACATCATGTAATTAAAGTTGGATTCATATTTTCACATTTTTGTCAAACTCTCTCTTGCACGTCAGATGATTTTCTTATTTAAGGACAGGAACATTTTACTGTGTTTCCTGTGACATTTCTAATACAAAGTGGCAGGCAGAAGCCTTGAAATGAGATATAAACCAAAAATAACACTACCTCCTTTTCAAAATGGTTCAAAGCATAGCCAACAGGAGAATGACCTCTCCATAACATTTTTACTTTTTTCCATTCCCTAATAACAATGCCAAAATTCTTCTTACACTTACTGTATGACTGACAAAAAATAAATAAATTTAAAAAAAAATTTTTAAAGGAAGATATTTGGTGATCTGGATACCCTAACACACCTGCTCGAGGCCAAAAATCATAGAGGCGTTTCACTTTTCCTGGAATGAAATAAGTCTACCTCTCCTCAAACCACATCGAGAAAAACGTTTCCTATCAGCCGTGTAAGTCCTGATCCCGGTTAACACTGAGCTATGTAAATGGCCTTGTGGAATAGTAGAAGCAGGGCCACAGCTTACAACTCAGATATCCAAAGACCCACACAGAGCGACGGCCCCTTCTACTAACAGGCCGTCCATCACTACTGCTCGTAACCAAGAGGAACTGCTGCATAGTTGATCTCTGACTTGTGCTTTAAGGTACATCTGTAAACAAAGCTGTTTTATAAAGACATAGATTGTTCACAGGTCACAGAGTAACACGTGTGTTCTTTCTCCAGCTTGCCATAACATGATGTATTCTTGTATATTAATGCTAGACTTATCACCCAGGGCATTGTTTTTCATTTTTTTCCCCCACTTTTTTCCACACCTGTTTAGCTATTGTAAAGCTTTCTGCTCTGATTCCTATACTGTACTGCTAATGCTGAAATATATGTATTTATCATATTAAGTACTGCAGGTATCTTGGTTTAACCATTTTGTTTATTGGTTTCCAATTTCTTTCTAGTTTTCGTCACAAAACGTCTGGGACGCTGATTTTTTTTTAAGTGTATTATTTCAAAAAAATCTAAAAGATATACGTTAGATCTGTGGTTTAGGTAACACCTGTTTGTATATTTATCTTAGCTAGGTCTATTTTGATACCTATTTGTCTCTGTACTGCATTTATGCATTTTTAAGGAAAGAAGAAAACAAACTAAAATGTTATTTCATTATGTATTGATACCTCAGAAGGACTTTTCTCAAAGACAGGACCAAAATATCCAAAAAAGAAAATGAGGAATAAGAATATGTAGCCCATCTCTTGCTTTAAAAAACACTCTAGAAAGGTATTAGTAGTTGGTCCTTTCAGGTGCCAATCTGTGTTCTAGCCCTCTGTGACCCCTAACCCTGTCATCCTGTGCTGAACTCCAACCTGCCAAGCTGTCAATCACCCACGGGCACTGTAGGGCCTGTTACTGAGTCACACACCTGACATTTAGTGACCAGTCACAAACCCCGTCTCCCAGTCCCACAGAGGAACATCACAGATCATCATGGATGCATTTTTGATCATCCTTGTCTTGCACCAAAATGTGGAATGTGTCTCTGAGATACAGCTCATCCACTGACTACCAAAGGCGTTGCAAGCAGCCATTGCTTAGCCCAAGCCCTCTGAACTTTAACCAAATTGTAACCAAACCATGCCACAATCATAACCAAACAAAAAGCAAGCTAACTCCAAAACTCTTTATCGACTTCACTGATCACCTTTAGCTGTTTGATCTCAAGCAGATTATGTCCTCATATCTGGTGTTTGACTCAGTGGACACAGGGCCCCCAAAATCCTGATTGGTGGTTGGACAGTTCTGAGGTGTCATGTGAAGGCGGGGAGGTAGTCTCAAAGTGGAGCAGTGCCTGACGGTATTATCACGTAGACAGCCAGAATCCGACAGATCGACCACTTCAGCTCTCCTCTGGTTAAACCTTAGGAATGTGTGTACATTTTCAGCAGTGACTCCATAATTGTTTCTTCATTTCAGTTTACCTGTTTACCTCTCTTTATCTTTTGGTTTTGTTCTGTTTTATTTGAATTTGTAACCTGAGACAGAGGGACAGGGACCAGGCGGCGGCTTTAGATGGACAGCGAAGCCCCGCCCTCTGCCCCTCCTCCCCAGGTAGCCATGTAATGCCAGTCACTGCCCTTTCCTTCATGCTGTATAAAACACACACATATATCTGTGTATTTGTAACCTAAATCTTGTGTCTGTCCACGCAGACAATAAAAAAAACTGTACAGTAGGTCTAGTTGCATGTAATCTGTACTAATTATTGACAATGGCATTATAAAATGCAATAAAATACTTATTACACTGTCTCATGTTGTGAGCTTGTTTGTTCTTGATTTATAAATTTATAAATTTTAAATCTGTTCTTGAGCTCATAATAGTTTAAACATTCCTTGAAAGGGAATATAATTTTCAAAATCTTTGTGTTTCAAAGTTCAACAGTTACACTGGTATTATACACCTTCAAAGGCACAGTTCTGTGACTGCACCTAAAAACTACCCTGCTTGAAGCAAAATTCAGATATTTCTGTGAAATGACAACCCCAAAACAAAGGAGCAGCCAACAGGACTTGCTATGTTACAGAAATCCATATTTGAACCTGACCCCAACTTGTTCTATGTGACATGCCCTCTGAGGGTTAGTTTGTGCAACAGACACAAAAACAGACCATTTCTTAGAGACATGAATGTTTTTTTCAGGATGCTTCAACTTAGTGTCTATGTTGCATTTCTGACTGTAATGTTTTAAGACATCTTTTATGAACCGTCATTGGCTATTTCATTAGGTACACTCATTCAGCTACTCATTAAAGCAAATATCTAATCAGTTATTGTGGCAGAAAGTCAAGGCATTCTCAAATTGGGCAGCGCAGTCTCGTTTGAGGGCGGGGCTAAATATGACGCGTATGACATAATTTATCTACTTCCGCAGACAGAAACACGACACTTTCTGAGATTTTGAGCAAATTACAAGAAAACAGTGAAAAATGCAAAGAAAAAATGACGATGCGGTGGAAAGTGGACATATGACGTTATGATCTGGAGCTCAAATGTGTCAAAGCAATTGTGCAGGCGAGAGAGCATGGCTACTCTGGTTAGCTGTGTTGGCTAACACTTACCAACACGACCTCTCACATTTGCCTCGTCTTCCCCTCTCCACTGGGAATCGAAAAACTGCACTTTTCACAACTGCCTCGGTGATTGCAGCCGAAAACAAAAACAGTACACCATTTTCTTGTTAGAATTGATACTGTTTATGAGGAGTGTGGGATTGTCAGCACAAACATTTGGAGGATGGGGGTTTCAGTGGAAACATTTTTAAACCGGCATATCCGCTAGGTGACAGCGAGTATGCTTTAAAGTTTACCGAGCTGGGCTGAATGGTTTGTGCTGAAACTCCCACACTCCGCCTGAGGATTCTCTGCCGTGTTCGTGTCGGCTGTCCCCAGAAGTGGCCAAATCCCATGATATCACGTAGGGGTTCAAATGAGACTGCACTGCCCTATTCATTTTATTTATATACAACCAAATCACAACAAAACAGCCCCAAGGCACTTCACACGGGTAAAGTCTAACCTTACCCACCTCCCTGAGCAAGCACACAGGTGACAGTGATAAGGAAGAACACCCTCTTGTGTTTTTGAAGATGAAACCTCAAGCAGACCAGACTCAGAGGACTGACCCACTGCTTAGGCCACTCTAACCGTTACAAAGTTGCAAGCAGTTACAAAAAAGTGCATAATGGTGCAACTCCAAGGTCAGTCCCATATCTATCCTTGCCACTGGAAGTGCCAAATCTGGTTGTTGTTGTGGAACGCAGTGGGTTGAATCAACCATCCATCATATGGTGCAGGTCACACCTCAACCAGACAGTCAGAGAGGAAAAACAGCAGAATCAATCTGGCTGAACTTTCAGCACCTAGGGCATTCGCTTCACTAGCAATAAATCAACAGAGCAGCAGAGAGAGTTGTAATGTGGTCGCTGGCAGCTAATCCTTTGCTTCAATAACAAGCACTAAATTTTTGATATAATGAGACTGAGACCTGCTCCATTTTTAATAAAACAATTGAAGAGGAGAGGAACAATGATTCAACACTAACCACATGAAAGGAAAAACATGAGTTTTTAATCTGGACTTGAATGACTCACACAGAATCCTCAAGAGGATCTGCTGATATTTAACCTGAGCATCAAAATATTTCATTGTGTGAAATAGAGGAGAGTCTACAATTGGTTACCCTTGTGAGACTTGAACCCTCGTGTGTTATTGCGAGATTTGACCACTTCCTGGGGACAGCCTGCCATTGCGCAACACAAACACAGCATCACTTCACACAGAAAAATGGTGTACTGCAGTTTTTTCAGTTCCCAGTGGAGAAGGGAAGACAAGGCAAATGGGAAAGGTTGTGTCGGTACGTTTTAATGAGATTTAATGTGAATAATGATAATGGAGCTGTCCCCGGAAGTAGGGTTATTGCATCATGTGCTCTTTCATTTAACCCCTTTATCTCCCACCGTCAAACGAGACTATGCTGCCCAGTTCCTCCTGGACAGGTCTCCAGTACACTGTGGGTTATTCCCCATGCTAGTACTCATTTATGGGTGGACCAAGGCAATGTGGATGAAGTGCCACTGAATTACCTGCCCCCCGTCATCTGTGTTGATGGCAGACGTCAGAGAAATTTAGCCAGGCTGGTTTGAGCTGAATGAAAGGCAAAGGTAACTAACCTCTGCTTATCACCAAGGTCTACAGAAGAGTATCACTGAAAACAAACCACGGCAGAAAACTACACCAGGTGCCACTCCTGTTAGCTAAGAAGAGGAAGCTGAGGCTACAGTGGGCATGGGCTCACCAAATGTGTCCAGTGGAATACTGGAAAAATGATGTGTCAGAATCTGGTGTAATCAACATGAAACATGTCTTGGATCAATAATTCAGGCTGATGGTCATGTAACAACTGTGTGGTGATGTAAAATCTCTGAGGAATGCTTCTATCACCTTGTTTCCAATTTCAATTTTCAATTTATTTTCATTTATATAGCGCCAAATCACAACAAAGTTGCCTCAAGGCGCTTCACACAAGAAAGGTCTAACCTTAGTAACCCCCAGAGCAACAGTGGTAAGGAAAAACTCCCTCTGAGGAAGAAACCTCAAGCAGACCAGATTCAAAGGGGTGACCCTCTGCTTGGGCCATGCTACAGACACAATTTACAAAACAATTTACAAAACAAACACACAGGAAATGTCGGTGCACAGGACAGGAGGGTTTCCGGAACAGATGCCACACCCATCTCTGGATGGAGCTGCACCTCAAACAGAGAGAAAAGAAAAAAAACAGAATCAGGCATCAGAAAGACAACAAATACAGTGTAATCTGTCAGCATTAACCAACAAGAAAAACAAAAGAAATACCAAGGTGATCGCCGGCCACGAACCCTAAGCTTCACTAAAAGACCCAGAATTTAGATAAAGTTGAGGCTGCGGCCCGCTCTGTTTCCTAATAAAATGAATTCAAAAGAGTAAAAAGCATAGTACTATACTATGCCAGTATGCTAGCCATACGAAAGGGAAAATAAGTGTGTTTTAAGTCTGGACTTGAAAGTCTCTACAGAATCGGACTTTTATTGACGCAGGGAGATCATTACACAGAACAGGGGCACGATAAGAGAAAGCTCTATGACCCGCATACTTTTTATTCACCCTAGGTGTACAAAGTAGTCCTGCACCCTGAGAACGCAAAGCCTGGGCTGGTACGTAGGGTTTAATTAGATCAGCTAGGTAGGGAGGTGCCAGTCCGAGAACAATTTTATAGGCTAGTAGCAGAACCTTAAAATCTGATCTCACTGGGACAGGAAGCCAGTGAAGAGATGTTAAAATGGATGTAATGTGGTCAAACTTTCTGCTTCATGTCAAAAGTTGGGCAGCAGCATTTTGAACCAATTGGAGACCCCTAATGCTGGACTGCGGTAAACCAGAAAATAGAACATTGCAGTAGTCTAAAAGACATCCAGCTTTTCACTGATGCAAGGCAATCTTCTAAGGATTTTACGTGGATGAGACTACCAGCAGTTATCGGCATGTGGATGCAAAGTTTCTCATGCAAAACTAATAAAGAAATATCGTATCTTATCTTGTCTTATCGTATCTTGTCTTTTCGTGTCATGTTGTGTCGTGTCTTGTCTTATCAAGGTGACAGGCAAAATAATCCACCAATCTAAATCTAAATTAACAGGGAGAAAACAAACATTAAAACTAATAAATGAATTAAAAAAAAATGCTGTCAACTTCAAGTCAGTGAACAAGCATTTATCTCTGCTCAAAATTCTTTTTCAATAAGAAATTTGCAGGAAAAGTTTTATCCAAACACAAAATCCATATTTTTCATGGTCTTTTGTATAGTTGAATAAAAAACATGCTGTCAGCTTCAAGTCAGTGAACAAGCATTTATCTCTGCTCAGAATTATTTTTCAATAAGAAATTTGCAGGAAAAGTTTTATCCAAACACAAAATCCATATTTTTCATGGCCTTTTGTATAGTTTTAATAGTTATTCCTCATGCTAACTGAGTTACTGTCACATTTTTATATGTTAACTTTCTGAGGACAGTTATTAATAGGCAGTTATTTATATTGCTGATATACACGTATTCCCCAATAAATTGCAGTGAGTATTTGTTTATTAGGCTGTTGTCTTCTAAAGACCTTTGCCAAGACTTTTATTTATTTATTTATCTTTTTTGTTCTGGCTTTTGTTTTATAAATCTTCACATAGAACAATATCTGCCATCCACTAAATATTAAATTTAAAGTATTACTGTTGTTATCCGGGCAGCGGGTGCTCATAAATGATCTCTGACATGTGAACCCAGTTAGACAGGGCAAAGTTTAAGTTTTGTCAGCTTTAGGAGTTCACTTTGTCGACCTCTGGCCTTCAGGGGTCAACATGTGCTGCTATACAGAGAGTGGCCACCAGGAGGAGTAAACAAACCAGACAACACAAGCAGCATGTCACAAATATCTTTACACCACTGACGTGATCCGGCCAACAGGGTGGGCCAGAGAGAGCAAAACAAACCTGAGTGCAGCATGTGGTGCAGGTGCCTGCAGTCACTTAAAAAAAAAAAAATCATCTCCTCCTCATTCCTCTTCTTCTTATTCTTCACCCACGTCTGCTTTTCCTGTCATGTTTTCCCCTCATAGATTTGCCCTACAGCTTATCTTTAAAGCTGAACTCTGCAAGGCGGATGTGTTGCCACTGGGACAAAAGATGGAAAATGGCAGCATGCTTTTGGAAAGTTGAGACTTTGTTAAATCTTGTGCTTTTTAGTGAACTTCTCAGTGAGTCAGCAGGGAGGAAACTCACTCTCTGCGCTTAAATCTCTGTGATATTTGGTTTTGGGAGTGAAGCTGCCATAAGCAGAGAGCACACACGGCATGCACACATACACACATGCACAAATGTGCACCCATAATGAATATTAAATTTTAAAGTTGACACTGCAAGGTGAGCCAGGGTGCAGAATTGCACACAAAGATGTTATTGTTGGCCTCACTGCAGTGTCTTGGAAATCCTGCACTTGACTCTCGCACCATGCTCGTGGGACTTTTGATTTGTTCAGTGCATGCACGTGCAGCGTGAGCAGTGTGAACATCAGTCCTTGTCGTGTATGTGTTTGTGTGGTTGTAGAGAACACTGAGGTCCAGGCAGACCCTATGAGTCAGTAAGTAAATGCACTGACATCTCACTACATCTCCTCCCCTTTCACTCTCTGTCATCCTCCATCGCTGCGGCTAAACGAGAATGGGCCACCATCCAAAGTCTACATGGAGTTGCTCAAGACGACATAATGTGCAGTGTGTCTGCTGCTGCACACCTTCACATTATCTCCAACCAAATCGGTTCAGACTGGTTTAGATATACATTGCTTATCAATTTTCATGCTGTGACTCTGTGGAGTGTGTGCAGGGAGCTGGTTCTGTGGGACAGTTACTGGATAACCACTATATACGGCGCATCTGGAAAGTATTCATAGCACTTAACTTTTCCATATTTTGTTAAGTTACAGCCTTATTCCAAAATGGAGTAAATTAATTTTCCCCTCTCAAAATTCTGCTCACAACACCCCATAATTGTTGTGTGGGCTGCTGAAGAGGAGGTACTGCTGGCCCACCACCACCAGAGGGCACCCTGCCTGGAGTGCGGGCTCCAGGCACCAGAGGGCGCTGCCGCCTCACAGGAGCAGCCGGGGTGACAGCTGACACTCATCACCTGTGACAGCTGTCACCACTCATCTGATCTGCATCGGTATATCAGCAAGACGTCATCTCCACCTCTTTGCCGAGATATCGTTCTACCTGAAAGGTAATATCCTCAGCCTGACTGCTTGATAGAAAGCCTTTTTGTTGTGATTTTTGTGAGTGATAACAGACTTTTTCTCCAACGAGAGGTGGAGGTAGCTTCCCTGCCGTGCAGATTGCTGGGTGCAGACGCACCCACGTTTAATTGTGTTTTTGTTCCTCGCCAGCAGTACCAGGTCCGACACGCGGAGGCAGTGGCCACCTGGGAGTTCGGGACTTGGCGGCTCCAGTATTCCCGGGGTCTGGTGGCGGAGGAAATCGTGTGGTTCCGGTTCTGCTTTGGACAGGCGTCTCCTATCTTCGAGCCTGCCCACACGACACCTTGTAATTTGACCTTTGATCTATTGTGGAATCTGTTGTGTTTGTTGTGCACGTTCGCAACAGTAAAGTGTTGTTATTTGACCTATTCTATTGTCCGTTCATTTGCGCCCCCTGTTGTGGGTCCGTGTACTTACACTTTCCCAACAATAATGACAACATGAAAAAACGTTTTTTGAATTTTTTGCAAATTTATTCAAAATAAAAAAATAAATTGCGTGTACATAAGTATTCACACCCTTTGCTCAATACTTTGTTGATGCACCATTGGCAGCAATTACAGCCTTAGGTTTCTTGAATATGATGCCACCTATCTTTGGGCAGTTTTGTCCATTCTTCTTTGCAGCATCTCTCAAGCTCCACCAGGTTGGATGGGGAGCTTGAGAGATACACAGTCATTTTCAGATCTCTCCAGAGATGTTCAATCAGATTCAAGTCTGGACTCTGGCTGGGCCACTCAAGGACATTCACAGAGTTGTCCTGAAGCCACTCCTTTGATATCTTGGCTGTGTGCTTAGGGTCATTGTCCTAAGAAAGAAAGATCAACCGTCACCCCAGTCTGAAGTCAAGAGTGCTCTGGAGTAGGTTTTCATCCAGGATGTCTCTGTACATTACTGCATTCATCTTTCCCTCAATCCTGACTAGTCTCCCAGTTCCTGCTGCTGAAAAACATCCCCACAGCATAATGCTGCCAGCACCATGCTTCACTGTTGGGATAGTGCCTGGTTTCCTCCAAACATGATGCCTGGCATTCATGCCAGAGTTCAATCTTTCTCTCATCAGATCAAAGAATTTTGTTTTTCATGGTCTGAGAGTCTTTTCAGGTGCCAACTCCAGGTGGGTTTCCATTTGCCTTTTACTAAGGAGTGGCTCTCATCTGGCCATTCTACTGTACAGTCCTGACTGATGGATTGCTGCAGATATGGTTGTTCTTCTGGATGGTTCTCCTCTCTCTACAGAGGAATGATGGAGCTCTGACAGAGTGACCATCAGGTTCTTGGTCACCTCCCTGACTAAGGTTCTTCTCCCCTGACTGCTCAGTTTAGTTGGGCATCCAGCTCTTGGAAGAGTCCTGGTGGATCTGAACTTCTTCCATTTACAGATGATGGAGGCCACTGTGCTCACTGGGACCTTCAAAGCAGCAGAAATGTTTCTGTACCCTTCCCCAGACTTATGCCTCAAGACAATCCTGTCTCGGAGGTCTACAGACAATTCCTTTGACTTCATGGTTGGTTTGTGCACTGACATGCACTGTCAACTGTGGGATAGGTATGTAGACAGGTGTGTGTCTTTCCAAATCATGTCCAATCAACTGAATTTACCCCAGGTTGACTCCAATTAAGCTGTAGAAACATCTCAAAGATAATCAGTGGAAACAGGATGCACCTGAGCTCAATTTTGAGCTTCATGGGAAAGGCTGTGAATACTTATGTACTTATGTGGTTTCTTAGTTTGTTTGTTTTTTTGTTTTGTTTTGTTTTTTATAAATAAATTTGCAAAAATGTAAAAAAAAACAAAAACAAAAAAAAAAACAGATCATGTTACCATAGACTTTGACCTTTACCAAACTACTCCAAGATCTAATCATCTCTACATGTTGACCCAATTAATATTCCCACTACATTAGTTCCACCTAGGCTTCTTGTTTGTTGAGATACACTAAAACAACTTGGTATGCTGGAGCCACCACCAGGGACATACAGAGACTACAGCGCATTGTACGCTCTGCTGAGAAGATGACTGGCTGCAACCTTCCATCTCTTCAGGACCTGTACATCTCCAGGACCCTGGGGCGTTCAGGTCGGATCAGAGTTTTCAGACAATTTTTTCCCTGACCTCGACCTTTGACCAAACCATCCCAAAACCAAAATAAATCCTGTGGATCATCCAACTAGACTTCCTGGTTGTTGAGACATACAATAAAAATGTTTTCATTGACTTTGACCAAACAACACCAAAATGTAAAGGCCCTTAGATATTAATCCAAGTAATATTCCCACCAAGTTTGATTCCTCTAAGCTTCTTGCTTGTGAGATTTACAATAAATAAATAAATAAATAAAACCGGACCATGTTTTCCTTGACCTTTGTCAAATCGCCTCCAAAGTCAAATTCAATTCAATTTATTTATATATGTTATGTTTCGGACGCGGTCGGAGCACCGACCCAGCGTTTGAAAGGACCCAGCATAAAATAAGCAGAGCACGGTTCAAAAGGTAACAGAATTTAATAAACATAACAGTGGGTGAAGTGCTAAACAACTAAAACGTCCGCGGTCTGGTGAGGTGGAAACACGGCGCGCTCTCAACAGCGCAAATGGTCCAGAGCCACAGCAGTTCGGACCCAGGGACCCCGCCGACACCCCCCAGGTGGCCGCGACAAACCAAGTCTGTGAAGAAAGAAAACATGGAGGTGAGTCCAACTCCACACAGAGAGACACAACTCAAAGGTGCACGCAATCAGCAAACACTTCCTGGCTTAAATCTATACATCAGCTTCTCACCCTGCAGGCACGGAACAACTCAGTTGAAATCTCCACTGCAGCAGAAGCTGATTAGACAATTAGCATAACGTGACAGCTCACTAACACAAGGTGTGAGGGACACCAAATCCACTGTCATTACTTCATAAAAGTCACCAAAACCAAATTACCTCAGGAAGTGTGCTGAAGAGTGTGAGACCTCACCCAATCCTCCTTCACAGACTGTGGCGTCAAACCTGGAGCGGTCTCTGCGTCCGTGATGGTGAGATTGTTCTCCTGACGTCGATCTCACACGTCTGCTCAGAAGGTCGAGTCTCTGGCAATCACACACTGTGCATTCAAGGTTTAAATGCAGCAATCTCTGATCAAGACAAAATACACCACAGCTGTGAGTCCTGATGACCTGCACGTGAAAACAAGCCTCAGGTGTTCAGGGTGAGGTCCTAATGCTCAGCCACTCAGTCCTGAATGCATACCACCTGGTGGGAGAAACAGAAAACAAAAACCAAGCCAGCCAAACACCCCAGCACACAACAATATAGTGCCAAATCACAACAAAGTCACTCAGGGCACTTCATGGGTAAGGCCTAACCTTACCAACCCCCTGAGTAAGCACATAGGTGACAGTGGTAAGGAAAAACTCCCTCTGGTGATCCATCTAGGCTTCTTGCTTGTTGAGATTAATAAAAAAATATCTTGCAGCTTGCTAACCAAGATTCACCTTCATCAATAAGAAACCAGACCCATTTTTAACCAAACGTTGTCGAATGAAGACTGTATAGTAGTAATAATGATATCATTAGTAATCCTTAAATTAAACAGTCATATTAGTGATGTCTGAGATCTGTGCTCCGGCGTTGTTCATGATCCAACAACATGCATCCATGGCCAAGGCCAGCTGCACCGCACACCAGACCACCTTCTCAAGGCAGGCCAGGCACACACAAAGAGGCCACCTCCCAGAGTGCTCACACTAGTCAAGCAAACTGGGCTTTTGATGGCATAACACCAAAAAAGGACAAAGTAATTGATCTTGAGGAAAATCTGTTAAAAGTCAAGGCCAGTTTTTGGCCAAACGCTTATCTATGGGGGATCTTTAAATTGGCTATTTCCAGGAAAACACACCTATGACTACTATTAAACCCTAATATGAAGTCATATGTCACCTTTGACTTTGGATGACCTTGAAAGGACAAAATTGATTAAATGTCACTGAAGCCAAATGACAAAGAATGAATTTGCATGACTCCAAGTGTGTACGGTGTAGGTGCTGCTTTGAGTGCCTACTGAAATGGCGTGACAATGCATCAGAAAACAAGCGCACAAGTCCACTGAGGACAGTTCTCTCAGTTTATTATTTGTCCTTTTGTTAGCAGCATTATACCGAATTAAAGAAATTATTTTATTTATGTAAGAAATAAAGATAAGATGAAAAATTAAAACATTTTTGATGATCCAGCTACAAATTTTTCTCCATTAAATTACTGTTTGTGTTTGTTTAACATTGCAAACTGAGCAATTTTTTTCACTGTAGTCAATAACTCCAAAAGAATTATGTGCCCCCTCAATTACTTGCCCATTTATGTGCCACCTCATGTCCCCTCAGTGGTCTTGTAATAACAGAGAGAGCGTGAAGTGTTTGTGTATACCATTTTGCATTCATTTTCTCCATATATAAAACATAACAGATAGAATTACTCGTATATTTATTTTTGTGCATAGACAAAAATAATTATTGGAATGATTGCTCATAAAACTAAAAGGTAGTACTTTAAAATAAGAGTACAGTACATGACTAAACATAGTAATAAGGACGAACTAACATCGTATGAAGAATTCACTGTCGTGAACATTTATGAATGGTGTTCATGTAAATTTCTAAATTTATTCATTTATAAAGAAACGAAACACCAGCAATATATGATTTTATTTATTTATTTCACTTCATTTATATCCTCCTGACTATCAGAACATATATATATATATATGTGTGTGTTGACGTTTGTATTTTGGTGCTCACATTTATCATTGTAATCCAGTTTTCTGTTGGCTTGTTGTGCAGCCAATCACACGGCTTGCTGTTCATGTGACGTGTCTAATTTGACACACGTGAATCTAATAAAGTATGGACGTGCCACTTCTCAGGGCGCGACACGAAGAGAAAGTGAATGCTGTGTTTCATGTTTTTCTGTTGAACGCTGCACCATAACTACCCTCTGCTAACAGGTTATGGGCCCAGAATCAGAATCATGACGCAGTTTTGATGGAAAGCGGACAGGTGAATGTCACGACGATTACTGCGTGCACCCGAGCTTCAGTAAGTAGGCCTGCTAACATGAGCAGAAGAGAGAAGGAAGCAGCAACAAGCAGCCGCTGGTCACGACTTCTTTTTTATGGAGATGAGAAAAATTATGAATTATGGGAGACAGTTTTTGGGCCACCTTTGTTTGCAAGGCTTGAAAAAGACTATTTTATCGGAGCCCTCCGACGATGTGGTGGATGAGGACGAGGCGAAAAATGCCGAGGCCTATGCGGAGCTCATACAGTTCCTGGACGATAAGAGTTTGTTGCTCATTATGCGGGAGGCAGCGGACGACAGACGAGCAGCGATGAAGATCCTGCGTACATATTACGTCGGCAAAGGAAAGCCCAGAATAATCAGCCTGTATACTGAGCTGACTTCACTGCAAAAGTCATCAAGTGAGTCAGTCACTGAATATGTCATAAGAGCTGAAACTGCAATAACCGCTCTAAGAGGTGCAGGTGAGGTTCTGAGTGATGGACTATTGATAGCAATGGTTCTAAAAGGGCTACCAGAGACATTCAAACTGTTTGCTATACATATTACTCAGAGCAATGATGCTGATAAACTGACTTTTGCAGAGTTCAAAACCAAACTTAGAAGTTATGAGGACAGTGAAAATATGTGGTCGAGTGTATCTGAGGACAATGTAATGAAAGTAAAAGCGCAATTCGGTACAAAATACGCACCTAGAAGTGCAAACGATTCTGGGGCGAGTACTGACATGGTGTGTTACATGTGTGGGACGCGAGGTCACATAGCAAAAACATGTCAGAGAAAGGAGTGGTGCAGTTACTGTAAGAGTACCACACACAGCAGCAGGGCCTGCAGGCAGAGAAAGCAGCAGGACAACGTACGGAAAGTGGCCAAGGAGACGGGTGATGACAAAGAATACGCTTTTCGAGTGAGCGACGCTGAGACGCGGGAGGACAACGTCAAATGGAAAGGCCTGATGGTGGATGCTGGTGCAACGTCGCACATCATCACAGACATCGGGAAGTTTCGGAGGTTTCCAGGCCGGGACGCATTGCATGGAATTGGCAGATGGTTCCAGGTGCACCAGGGTCGCTAAACAGCGAGGGGATGCAGAGGTGTGTTTGGTCGACAGCAGAGGGCAACATCTTCAGGCAGTGCTGAAGAACGCACTGTTTATCCCCACATATCCGCAGGACATTTTCTCTGTGAAAGCAGCTACCTCAAGCGGAGCCACTGTGATCGTCAGAGAGGGGAAGAATGTTCTTCTACACAGAGATGGTACGAGATTCCCCATACACGTACATGATAAACTATATTACTTACACACAATAGACAATGAGTGTGATGACAGGTGTAAGAAAAGCTATGACTTGCAGAGTTGGCACGAGATCTTAGGCCATTGCAATTATGGAGATATACTGAAATTGGAAAATGTGGTTTGTGGCATGAAAATTAAGAGAAGAGATGAACCTATGCCACTATGTGAAGTCTGCATACAGGGGACGTTTGTTCAAACTAGGAACAGAGGGCCAGATGCAAGAGCAAAAGCACCTCTGGTAATGGTCCATACAGACTTAGCAGGACCTATAGACCCAATGTCCAGAGATGGTCATAATATGCATTATCTTTTACAGACGATTATTCTAGTGCTGTCTTTATGTATTCTTGAGAAACAAAAGTGACACACCACAAGCTACCGAAAAGTTCATTGCTGACATGGCTCCATATGGGAAGATTAAATGTATCTGGTCAGACAATGGTACAGAGTTTACAGGAAGAGAGTACCAAGCATTACTGAGTAAAAATCGCATCAGACATGAAACCTCTGCTCCATACTCTCCACACCAGAATGGCACTGCCGAACGAAATTGGAGGACTCTATTTGGCATGGCTAGGTGTATGTTAATAGAAAGTGGACTACCAAAGATGTTGTGGACAGTCCAGACAGCCACTGTAGTGCGAAATAGGTATTTCAACAACCGCACTAAGCAGACACCCTACTTCATGTTAACGGGTAGACAGCCAAACGTGTCAAGAATGCAGAAGTTTGGAAGTGTGTGTTACACTTACAAACAGGATAAAGGAAAATTGGACTTAAGGTGTGAGAAAGGTATTTTTCGTTGGATATGATAAGAACAGTCCAGCCTACATGGTATACTATCCTAGCAGCAAGAAAATACAGAAACACAGACTAGTGGAATTTGTATCTCAAATGAAAACTGAGACAAATGTGACTCTGGATGATGATGATGATGATTTTGTAGTTGGAACTAAGCCCAGAGCAAACAATGTGCCAGATGTGAATTCAGAAAGCACTCCTGCCCACAGGAGATGACCCAGTGGTGTGTATTAGCCACACAAAAAGATGAACCTGAACAGGGGCGATATCCTGTCAGAGAGAGAAAAAGACCAGCTTATCTAGATGACTATGTTTGTGGGATTGATGAGGACTTAACTAACATTGACTGTTGTTATAGACTGATGAGTAATGTGCCCCAAACTTATGAAGAAGCTGTAACATCAGTGAACGCAAAAGAATGGATTGCAGCAATGGATGAGGAAATGCATTCATTAAAAGAAAATATGACCTTTACCCTGACAAACCTACCCTCTGCTAACAGGTTATGCGATGGGTCTATGCGATGAAAAAGAATAATGATGGATCAGACAAATATAAGGTGAGATATGTTGCCAAAGGTTACAGTCAAAAGAAAGGTGTGAACTATGATGAAACCTTTTCACCAACTGCTAACATGACAAGCATAAGAGTGTTATTGCAAAAAGTGGCACAAGAAAATTTGATTGTTCACCAGATGGATGTAAAAACCACATATTTATATGCGCCAATAGAGTGTGAACTCTCTATGGAACAACCAGAAGGTTATGAGGTGAAATCTCAGAAAGATGAAAGACTTGTGTATAGACTGGAAAAATCTTTATACGGACTTAAACAGTCTGGCAGAAACTGGAACAAAATGTTACATGAATATCTATGTGAAAACAAGTTTGTTCAAAACCCTGCAGATCATTGTGTATACACAAATGTTACTGACACTAAAAAGGTGTTTATAATCATATGGGTTGATGATCTGATTATTGCTGCCAGTGATGAGAATACTCTCAAAGATGTGAAAGAGATGCTCACGTTAAAATTTAAGATGAAAGATTTAGGACAACTAACACATTTTCTTGGTATTGATTTTGAACAAGACGTTGACTGTATTAAAATGTCACAATGCAAATATGTTGAAAAAATATTAGACAGGTTTGGTATGCAAAATTGTAAGCCAAGAGCTACTCCTTGTGAGCAAAAACTTAACTACACTGACAATGCTGAGGTTATGAGTGATGTTACAATGTACAGAGCGGCAGTAGGTAGTTTAATCTACTTGGCAACATGTACAAGGCCAGATTTAAGCTTTGTTGTGAGTAAGCTAGCACAGTATTTTTCCACTCCAACTGTACAACAGTGGAATACAGTAAAGCATGTTTTCAGGTATTTGAAAGGAACACAAAACAAAACACTATGCTTTAAGAAATGTGCTAAAGAGAATATGATACATGCATATAGCGATGCAAATTGGGCTGCTGATGTAACAGATCGGCGAGGTACTACAGGATACTGCATTAGCTTGAATGAAAATGGTCCTTTAGTCGCATGGAAGACAAAAAGACAGCCTACTGTAGCATTATCCACGTGTGAAGCAGAATACATGGCTTTAGCTGCTACTATACAGGAATGCTTGCATTTGGAACAGTTGTTATTTAACACTGATGGTGTCAAATATGTATCTAAGGTCTATGAAGACAATCAGAGTGCCATAGCCTTAGCCAAAAATCCTGTGTATAGACAAATGTGTAAACATGTAGACATTAAATATCATTTTGTGAGATCTGTGGTAAATGAAGGCAGAATTAGCCTGGAATATTGTTCGACTAACGATATGGTTGCAGATATACTGACCAAACCAGCAACGAAGCTGAAGTTGAAAAAATATGAAATGTTTATGTTTGGTGTATGAACTGTTTATGTCAAATCCATGAAAAGAGATTCATTCAAATGTGAGCAAGTGGGGGTGTTGACATTTGTATTTTGGTGCTCACATTTATCATTGTAATCCAGTTTTCTGTTGGCTTGTTGTGCAGCCAATCACACGGCTTGCTGTTCATGTGACATGTCTAATTTGACACACGTGAATCTAATAAAGTGTGGACGTGCCACTTCTCAGGGTGCGACACAAAGAGAAAGTGAATGCTGTGTTTCATGTTTTTTCCGTTGAACGCTGCGCCATAACTACCCTCTGCTAACAATATATATATATGTATATGTATGTGTGTGTGTGTGTGTGTGTGTGTGGGGGGGGGGGGGGGGGGGGGGTGTCCTGGTAGTCAGGAGGATATAGCGCCAAATCACAACAAAGCTGCCTCAAGGTGCTTCACACGAGTAAGATCTAACCTTACCAATAGAGCACGTGCACAGGTGACAGTGATAAGGAAAAACTCACTCTGATCATTTTGAGGAAGAAACCTTAAGCAGTCCAGACTCCTTACTCACTCCTTGCAGTCCTTACTCATATCCAGTCTTCGAGCATAGTCCGATTTGCAACTGCCATAGTTGGCCTTCATTTGCACTCATGGGTGTAGCCGCACAGGTGTCAGCACCACAGTCAGTAGTCACCGATGCCTTTCACATGAAGACTGAAGCATGAAGTACCCACCTCAGGTCATTTGTACCTCGGACAAAGAGAAAAAGAGCAGAACCACTCTGGACCAAGAACCATGATTTCGGTCTTATCCGAGTGACAAGACTGACGCAAGGCAATCCTCTCAGGATTTTATATGTATGAGATTACAGCAGTTATCAGCATGTACAACTGAGTATCATCAGCACAGCAATGAAATGTAATCCCAAAACACCACAATATGTGCCCAAGGGGTGCTATATAAAGGGAGAAAAGCAGGGGGCCTAACACAGACCCCTGTGGGACCCCATATATCATGTCACCAAGGGTAGAGGTAGTGTTGTTATACAAGACACAGTGAAGAACGACTGGTTAGGTATATCAACCATGTAAGGACTTTCCTAGTAATCCCAAAAAGATTCTCCAACCTATCAAGTAGAATAGGATGATCCACCATATCAAACGTAGCACTAAGATCTAACAGCACCAAAGCCGTTGAGGTGTCAGAATTCATTGCAAGCAGAATGTCATTTACCAATTCAGTGAGAGCTGTCTCTGTGGAATGACATGTTCTAAATGCAGACGGCAGTGGCTCAAAGAGATTATTCTCAGTAAGGTGGTCCACAAGCTGCTGTGAAACCACTTGATCTAGAATTTCAGAACAAACTGATAGATTTGATATCGGCCTATAATTTTTCAACACCCTAGGGTTGGGTCACCATTAGATTCATTAAGTAATGGTTTAATCACCGCAGATTTTGTACCAATTAGGAGCAGATCCAGAGGTTAATGACATAGTAGGCCCAATAGTAGGACACAGGTCCGAAAACAGTTTTTGTTGGTATAGGATCAAATACGCAGATCGTACGTTTAGCAGAAGTTACAAGTTTTGTCAGCATGCCCAGTGACATACTATCAAATTTGTTAAATCTAGGCAATATAGATATCAGTGATGGCACCCACCTTGATAAAAGGGTATAGTGGCTGGATTAAGGCATGCTGGGATATAATTAACCTAATATCTATTTTCTTCTCAAAGTAATCTAAGAAATCTTGGGCTGTAAAAAGAGAGTGACTCACAGGTGGTTGTCCATGTCCAGTGGTGGGCACAGTTGAGCTAATCTGCTAACCGTTATTTATCAAAGCTTATGTTTTCATTACCAGATTAGCTTTTCAGACAACTTTGAAAACCGTCATCGTACCAATTATCTTCAGGTAAGTTTGGTCCGATAATTTTTAGAATGTTAACATAATATTGCAGGTGTGGTGAACAAAGCTTAACAGTTACAAACACTTATTAAATCTAAAATCAGTTGAGCACCTACCTGTTAAATGTTCTGTAGTAGATCTGCAGTGCTATTCTCTGCAAACAGAGGAGAGCAGGTTCCAGAAGAAACCGCTCTATCCTCTGCAGGCAAAAGAGAACTGTTCATATATATATATATATATATATATATATATATATATATATACACACACACACAGTGAGGAAAATAAGTATTTGAACATCCAACGATTTTGCAAGTTCTCCCACTTAGAAATCATGGAGGGGTCTGAAATTTTCATCTTAGGTGCATATATATATATATATATATATATATATATATATATATATATATATATATATATATATATATATATATATATATATATATATATATATATATATATATATATAAAGCTCATTTCTTTTGACCCCATACTGATATTCTGGCAATATCACCCAAGTCATCCAGAGGCATAAAGTTTTAACTTATGGTTAAAATTTTAACCAAACTAATTCCAGACAAGTTATTTAAATTAACGTCACGTCTGTAGTTTTATAAAGTGAAAATATCAGATATATGCTTAAAGTAATGCACTAATTTTGAAGGTTTTAGTGTGGACATGCTGTGTCCAGGTGCATTATGGGTAATCTCAGTACATTCAGGACAGAAGAAATGCATTTCAGACGCTTTGATCAGGCTCCACACGGACAACAGCATTAAACACTTTGTATATTGTGCCTAGAACTCTTGTGAATATATTCTCTGGGTTCATAGATATTGTGTTTGTTTTATGTAAAAATGCCAGAAGCAGCCTTGGTTGCTTCTCCATTATTTTCAGTTGGAATCATTGCAATCAATTCCTTTTTGCTCTTTAACATCTTGCTTATGTCGAACACTGTCTGTCGTCTTTGTTCCAGAGTAATATATATAAGATGTCTGAAATTCAGTTTGCGTTTATTAAATTCCACGCATCTTAAATGTAGCAGACACAGATGATCTGTAATTTTGTTTTGGCAAGTTTTCACGGTCTCTACTGCCATCTACTGGCCTGTAGTGTTCATGGCAGTATGAGAGTCTGGATGCCAGTAGATGGCAATGTTCTATTTATTCTGACCCGGGTTATATCAGACGGTTGTCAAATAACAACTTGTCTTTTTGGCTTTTTGCAAATGGCTTTTTTTTTACAAATAAAAAAAGGCATATATTACAAAAGCACATTTATATGTAAACACCAATACACACACCTCACATTAATTTGTTGGTTTTTACATAGAATGAATGAGTCAACCAATCAGTGTTAGCGGAGGCTCATTTACCGATAATCCCTTTGGCATCTGTCTGTGTTTGTTACAAAACTTCAGAATCAGTGCAGACTTCAGACAACTTTATTGATCCCAAAAAAGGGCAATTACGTTTACACTCCAATGACCTCAGACAAGATACAGCAATTAATCCACAATTATTACTTGTTTACCATAATAATGGCACACATCAAAATTAAAGACAACACATATACATTTGACATTGTTTATGTGTACTAAACGTGAAGCAGTCCATCATCCAAATTGAGGTAAAGTGGGTGAAGGCCGCTGCAACTGGGGGGAACGGGGACCTGCTGCAGCTTAAAAACCACGCAGCCCCCGGAGGGGGGAGAGGTGGCGTGAGCGGTGGCCGGGATGGGGTAAAGTGATGGGGGAGCAGGAAGGGAGGTAAAGGGAAAAAAATATGGAGCATGCTTCAGTCTTGTCCATGTGTAAGTCTGTCAGTGTATTGTCTTTGTGGGTTAAGATAAGAAGGAGCCGAATAATCTCACCAGAGCCTGAGAACATTTCCTCTGGAGGTAAACATTGGGCAATTTGTCCTTGAGGCTAGATAAGCCTGGAGTGTTGTGGCTGAGCAGTGAAAAACACTTTTAACAGTTCCACTTGAACAACCAAATCCCAATTATGAATTAAGAATATTCACCGGCCTAATAAACCTTCAGCTTCAACTGCAAGGCACGCATCAGCTCCAAGGTGTCATCCAATTTGCATCTGAGTTCAAGAGTCAATGCAGTCTGAGAATGCACTGCCTTGCCAACCTCGTTAATCATGACAGACAAGCGAGGGGCCGTGGTCCTTGATGCCGCCGTCTTGCCAATTTTCCGGTAGATCAGGGCAGCACAAAAGCCAAAAAGTACCAGCCCTGCTACCATGAGACCAAAAATGAATAAATCCTCGATGTCCTCAACGGAGAAAGGCGCCAAGAATGCAACACGCTAAGACCCCCAGGAGTCGAGGACAAAGCCCGCAGGATATGTTCCATCTGGTCAGGTAGGATCCCCCGGTCCTGACCTTCTTGTAGAAAAAATGGTGTCAATAGCGTTCAGAGACCAGCTGATCAATTCCATGGTTAACCCAATAGTAGTCCAATAGATCCAGAATCCAATATAATTTGAGAAATTCACAGTCTGTTGAAGTAGGGACTTGAGGGTTAAAGGCAGAGAACAGAGATAAGGGAGAGTGGAGGACGTGCGACCGCCCTCGTCGGAGTCCCAAGCAGCACCTTTTTAAAAAAAAAAAAAAAAAAAATGTTTGCATTATTTAAAATTAAAAGATATATGTTTTATTTTAACTTTGTACAAATGACAGAAATGACATTAATGGAGTTATTCTATTGGTATTCATTTTATTTATTAATCAAAACCATAAGTCAGCACTGCTTTATTTTCTAAGACCTCCGCCTCACAGCCACACTCCTACTGAGTAGAGAGTTGAGCTTCACTGTTGCAAGTTATGTAATAAACAGGAGCTCCCAGCAGTGGGCAGGGTGCTTAAAGACAGAACAGCTTACTCATTGTTTGGGTCTGTGGTTGCCTTTGATGGCACCAGAAGCGACTGTGGTGTTAAAACTCAAAATCAGTTTGTTAGTAGTTGTAAGTGTAGAAGCGATACTGAAAATTATCGGTTAGCTGTAGCTTCCGATAATTTTTTGGGTGGTTTATCAGATTAGCTTTATAAAAGATAACTTTTCAGTTAGCTGATTAGCTGTTATCAAAGTTTACTTTTTGGTTAGCTGTGCCCATCACTGTCCATGTCAAACAGTAACTTTGAATTATGCTTGTTTTGTTGATCAAATCAGAGTAATAGGCCCACTTTCTAGCCAGTAGTGCATGCTTATAGTCTAGAATAGCATCGCTCCACACGAGGTGGAATACTTCCAGTTTTGAACAACGCCATTTTCATTCAAGACCTCTATCCTTATGCTTGAGGCCATGTACGTAATCACTGAACCAAGGTGACTGTGTTTTGGGGGGTATGGTTTTAATATAGGTGGAGAGATCATGTCGAGCGCGGTTTTGAGCACTGAGTTTAAACTGTCCACAGGACTATCCACTGAAATGTCATTTTCCGAAGATGTCAGGCAGTCTGGGTCCAAGTTCAGTTGTAATTGAAGAGTTGGTGTGTTGCCACAATGATAAATAAGGTTCTTGTTCCAGTAAACATGGAAATGAGACTATAAGTGAGTAAGTGAGTGATCGGAGACCACCGACACAAGAGGCACGGGGACCAAATCCAGGGTATTTCCATTAATGTGTGTCAAACCATGAATGCATTGCTGGAATCCTGATGTATCCACAATGTCCATAAATGATTTGCAGAGGGTATCAGAAGGCTCCACACAGGTAGCCAGGTTAGAGAGAAACTCACCAAATTCATCTAAGAATTCATTGTATGGGCCTGTGGGCAAAATAGCACGATCGATTTCTTTTCTTATCCTTCTGACCCTGGCTATATATATACACACACATATACATATACATATATATAGAGCAGAGAGTCAGATGTTCAAAGGAATTATATTTTAGACCCTCAACAGCAAGTAAACTAAACCCAGATTTATAAATTAGAGTAACACCCCCACCTTGCTTCACATCACAAGGAACATGACTAAATGTGTACGCCGGTGGGCAGGCCTCATTTAAGGGGAGGACAGCAATAGGTTTAAGCCAGGTTTCACATAAACCAATCATATCTAAGTGGTGTTCCATAATTAAATTGTTTATCAACAGTGGTTTTTAGGACAGTGATCTTATGCTAATGAGACGCAAACTAATGGCCTCAGTGGGGTTGACGATAAGACTGTTTGGATTTGGGGGTGGTTCTAGAGTAGCATATATAAGATGCCTAAAATCAAGTTTATGTTGAAGATGTTCCATGCGGGTTGCAGGTAGCAGACACAAAATATTTGACGTAACAGGAATAGCCAGTGGCGCATCCTCAATTTTAAGGTTATCCAATATAGTAATGGTATCAGGTTCCCAAAACATCTCCCTCTATGCTCCTTGTGTGACATGTCCGTGGAAACAGGCCACAGCCTCAACTTGATGAATTTCCCTCCATGCAACATAAACTACACTATCACCATAATGGAGTTTCTCTGCTAATTTTCCCACAAAGCTAATGGATTCCATGTCCACATTACTCGTAAGCCTTGCAGGGTCTCTAATCACCTGCTCCATGGCCTGCTGTAAAGCCATAATGTTACCCTGTCTGTAGAGCTCTGTCTATGTTCGCAGACAAGATGGCGACGCCTTTCCCGGTAGGGTGAAGGCCGTCCAGCATCAGCAAGCCATGGCGACCCCAAAAAGAAGGTCAATTATCAATAAAACTAAAGTCTTGCTGCCTACAAAACTGCACCAGCCATTTAACGATGTCAGCCTGCTAAATGCCTCATCATTACTCTGGGAGGAGAGGGGAACAGAGACTATTAATTAATGCAGACACATCTTTCTGGTGAGGTCACAAGTCCTCTCTATGTCCATTTTTGTGACCTCAAGTGCTTCATCTTAAAATCATTGGTGCCGACGTGAATAACTATGTGTTTATATGTTCCTTTGGCTGTCTGCCCCTTTGCACCATCAGCACCCTAAGGTGAGCGGCAATGTCGGGCGCCCTGGCCCCAGGAATACATTTAACATCACCCTTCCCTGGACCTTTACAATAAAAGCTGCAGCTGCTGGGAATAGAGCTGGCCTGGCCCAGTTCTGGATCTTGGGAGTGACGAGTGCTTTGCCTAATTCTTCCAGGAAAAGTCAACATCTGTACAGTTTGCCGGCATTCCACTGCTGGATGATCTCAATCCACAGCACATAGGCATTGTACGCAGACTTCAAGCTGCGCCGAAAGACAGCAGCACTAATGGGGAGCTCCGTTCAATTCGCACTCTTTTTGTTCATTTTTTTGTCTTATTTTACCTTTTGCACTTGCAATTTACCGCATGAGACACTCCGCTTCGAGTATGACCATACAACACTTTTGGATTTACGTTCCTCAGCGGGAGAGGAGCCGTTCTTCAAGGACGGCACAGCAGACGTGCTGCCCCTGGTCCTAAACATGCTCGTGTTTCTTTGTTCTTCATGACGCTGCGGCACAAAGAAAAAGACACGGAGAGGAAAAAGAGCCGGTATTCTGTGCAGAACTCGACAGAGACTTAATAAACCTCCGCTTCCCTCTATCCTCCTCGCCAACGTGCAGTCTTTCAGGAATAAAATGGACGATTTACGTGCACGGATTAGCTGTAAATGGGACATTAGAAGCTGTTGTGTTTACGCCTTTAACGAGACCTGGCTGGAGCCGGACGTGCCTGACGGCTTGTTAACACCAGATAACCTCACCATTCATCGGCTGGACTGGACCAAAAACTCAGGCAAGCTGGGCGGAGGGGGTGTGTGCTTTATGATTAACTCCTCGTGGGCCACAGACGTTCATATCCTAGCGTCTCATTGTATACCAGTCCTAGAGTTACTCACCATTAAAGTAAGGCCCTTTTATCTGCCCAGAGAATTCAGCTCAGTGATACTAAGTGTTGTGTATATTCCACCTACTACATCCGAGTCTATTAAAACCCAAGCCCTGGACGAGCTGTATGGGATTATAAATGAACTTGAAAACATACACCCCGATGCTGCTTTCATTGTTTTGGGAGACTTTAATCAAACAAACATGAAAAAAGTATTGCCCAAATACTATCAGCATATTACTATGGCCACCAGGGGAGATCAGACCCTAGACCACTTCTATACACCCTTTAAGGACAGCTACAAACCCCTCCTATGCCCCGCTCTAGGCAAGTCGGACCACAACATGGTCCTCCTCCTTCCTGCCTACAGACAGAGACTGAAACAGGAAAAACCGGTTCCTAGGGAAATATTCAAATGGGACACTGCAGCAGACAAAGCTCTCCAGGATCCAGTGGCTTCCATTTCTCTTGAAAAACATGCCTCCCCTCCAAGTTCGTCATGTTGAGGATTATCTTCTCTATGGGTGGGGATATGAAGAGGTCTATTTGAAGAGTTTCAGTCAGGTTTTAGAATTCATCATAGTACAGAAACAGCATTAGTGAAGGTTACAAATGATCTTCTTATGGCCTCGGACAGTGGACTCATCTCTGTGCTTGTTCTGTTAGACCTCAGTGCTGCTTTTGATACTGTTGACCATAAAATTTTATTACAGAGATTAGAGCATGCCATAGGTATTAAAGGCACTGCGCTGCGGTGGTTTGAATCATATTTGTCTAATAGATTACAATTTGTTCATGTAAATGGGGAATCTTCTTCACAGACTAAAGTTAATTATGGAGTTCCACAAGGTTCTGTGCTAGGACCAATTTTATTCACTTTATACATGCTTCCCTTAGGCAGTATTATTAGACGGCATTGCTTAAATTTTCATTGTTACGCAGATGATACCCAGCTTTATCTATCCATGAAGCCAGAGGACACACACCAATTAGCTAAACTGCAGGATTGTCTTACAGACATAAAGACATGGATGACCTCTAATTTCCTGCTTTTAAACTCAGATAAAACTGAAGTTATTGTACTTGGCCCCACAAATCTTAGAAACATGGTGTCTAACCAGATCCTTACTGTGGATGGCATTACCCTGACCTCTAGTAATACTGTGAGAAATCTTGGAGTCATTTTTGATCAGGATATGTCATTCAAAGCGCATATTAAACAAATATGTAGGACTGCTTTTTTGCATTTACGCAATATCTCTAAAATCAGAAAGGTCTTGTCTCAGAGTGATGCTGAAAAACTAATTCATGCATTTATTTCCTCTAGGCTGGACTATTGTAATTCATTATTATCAGGTTGTCCTAAAAGTTCCCTAAAAAGCCTTCAGTTAATTCAAAATGCTGCAGCTAGAGTACTGACGGGGACTAGAAGGAGAGAGCATATCTCACCCATATTGGCCTCTCTTCATTGGCTTCCTGTTAATTCTAGAATAGAATTTAAAATTCTTCTTCTTACTTATAAGGTTTTGAATAATCAGGTCCCATCTTATCTTAGGGACCTCGTAGTACCATATCACCCCAATAGAGCGCTTCACTCTCAGACTGCAGGCTTACTTGTAGTTCCTAGGGTTTGTAAGAGTAGAATGGGAGGCAGAGCCTTCAGCTTTCAGGCTCCTCTCCTGTGGAACCAGCTCCCAATTCAGATCAGGGAGACAGACACCCTCTCTACTTTTAAGATTAGGCTTAAAACTTTCCTTTTTGCTAAAGCTTATAGTTAGGGCTGGATCAGGTGACCCTGAACCATCCCTTAGTTATGCTGCTATAGACATAGACTGCTGGGGGGTTCCCATGATGCACTGTTTCTTTCTCTTTTTGCTCTGTATGCACCACTCTGCATTTAATCATTAGTGATCGATCTCTGCTCCCCTCCACAGCATGTCTTTTTCCTGGTTCTCTCCCTCAGCCCCAACCAGTCCCAGCAGAAGACTGCCCCTCCCTGAGCCTGGTTCTGCTGGAGGTTTCTTCCTGTTAAAAGGGAGTTTTTCCTTCCCACTGTAGCCAAGTGCTTGCTCACAGGGGGTCGTTTTTGACCGTTGGGGTTTTACATAATTATTGTATGGCCTTGCCTTACAATATAAAGCGCCTTGGGGCAACTGTTTGTTGTGATTTGGCGCTATATAAAAAGAAAAAAAAATGAAGAGCTGAAATGCTGATTCAATATCATCAATTCTTGTTACAGCAAATCTTGTCGGACCAGGAGTCATTTTGATGACATTAGAAGATGACAATCTACTTTGACTTTGGTGTGGTGACGTTGACCATTTTATTTCACCGTCTTTAGATGTCCATGTCCCCTGTGTGGATGACGATTGTTGCATTTCTTGGTTTTCATCTGGTGAAGGGACACTGGCAGACTCATCCTCTGAATCCTCCTCATCGTGGGAAAATTGACAATCTAGATCATCAATAGCATTGTCCTCTGGCTCTGAAGGATCCTCCGTCTCTGAAATCTCTTCCTCTGCATCACTATCCCAGTTCATAAGCTGTGACAAAACTTCTTCAGATGTAAATTGTCTGGAGCTCATTTTTGGTGTATTTCTCAAAGAAAGGGCATGGAAACATTGACAAGAACAGGGGAGAGAAAGTCCCTCTTCCACCACACCTGGTTCTGAATGGCTATTCAGAGGCAATCAACATAAAGTAGATCAAAGAGACGTGTTTATTTTGGATTTGAACAGCCACTTTGTGTCTGGGTCAAAATGACCTGCAACATCATCTTTGTATACAAACTCTGTGCAGATACTCCACAACACATCAAAGTGTTCAGATTTTACACAGCAGTTCACGACCCTAGATGAGGAAAAGTAATACAATTTCATTGGAAAAAAAAGTGATGATAACCTGCAATTTGGCCAACACAAAAATTGAAATGGGTCAAATTGACCCGCAACATAATACAAGGGTTTTAAAAAGTGGTGCAGAAGCTTCAATTCAATTTCAATTCAATGTTCAATTTTTTGGTCTTTTTTTTTTCATTTGTATGCATGCATAACAGGGACTTTTCTGACTTTCTCAAAGTCAGAATGCAAGCTTGAGCAGAAAGCTCAAACTGCCAGTCACTCTGGTACTGCCACATTCCGATCGAATAGCTACACTTACATATGAAAGGTACATAAGAAAAGGTGGCCTAATGAGTTGTAAATTACCCCAGCAGTGCCATTTGGCACCCTCCAGTCAGAATAGGAGGTGGGAGAAAAGGCTGGGTTTTCGAGTGCTAATCTTATGTGGAATGCCCATAATATCAAACTCCACAGAACTAAGAAGCTGCTCTAGCTTACAGACATGGCTCTCTAAAAGAGCCACTCTCTCTGCCAACATCTCACAAGATTATAATGCAAAGGGTAAAGCGATTTGTGCACCAGAAAATCAAAGCATGTAGCCAAGCTAGCACAAACTAACCACTAACGGGAACGCTAATCATTCCTAAGATTCACACAGGAGAAAAATAGTTAAATAAAATTCACAGCAGTTGCACTTAAAAACTAAAAGAAGTGTTAAAAAGAAATAAGAGGAATAATTACGACCTTGTATTAATTAGAAGAGCGTCATTCAATCCAGCAGTCTGCTGGGAGCAAGTTGCCAGATCAGCATTGCCAAAACAAGCAATAGCAGATGATTACCACGAGCTAACTCTTAAAGAAAATGTTAGTTAATGCTTATTACTGTGAGGTTTTGTCTGCTCTGAGGTTGTAAAATTAGAAATTCACAAAACTGCCCTTTCTGTAATCATTTCTCTTACCGGTGTTAAAAAAACAATAATTTACTTATTTGTTTATTTATTTAGTGTTAATTAGTGATATATTTGTTTGCAGTGTTGCCACAGTTATTTTGAAAAGTGACTGTAATATGCATATGTCGCGGACATGAATGAGTGAAGTTCGTTAGCATCTCACCATGTCATTTAGGTTCTTCAGACTTTATTTTGAGTAAATGCTTCAGGGGAGCATTAGCACAGAAAAAACCTTTCAGCTTCTGGGGACTCTGACCCCCCAGACCCCCTGGCAACATGAATTAAAGGAGAAATGCTGCTTTTAACAACCTGGACCTCATTTCTGGCATAAAATATGGTCATTTACTCACCAATATTAGTTTGGTGTGATTAGAAGTCCATAGTTCAAACTACGTGTTCAGTTCAAATCTGAAGCAAACATTTTTCTTCTTCTACTAAGATGGATTAGAACTTTTTGTGGTACACAGCACAAACTACTGGACAAGAGGAACCTAGCAGTCGATGTGACTCACTGACTTCAAAATGCAGCTTTTTCAACCAGACGTGTGGTGCCGTGACATGTCAATCATTTGTGTCCAGTCAGATTTCAGGGGAGTCCCGTGAAACCCTGGCCTCCACTCTAGCTCCACCCATGCCAAGAAGTGTTCAACATTGGACATTTCCTGTTTCACTGTGACTAAGAATTTGCCACTACCTGTGTGAGTGTGAGCTTGCCACTGAGTTCCCGCGAGATCCCATGGGATCTCATCTGACAATCCACGAAGTGTTTGACATTTGAACATTTCCTGTTTTACTGTGGATTTGAATTTTGCCACTTGCTGTTTAGGATGCCTTGTACCATGAGTGAGCTTTGCGCCGCTGCATGATGATTCACTCATATTAGTTACTTTTTTAGTTACTTTATACAGTTACTTCATTGGCAGCTTTAGTTACTTCATTAGCAGCTGCCGACAATAAGTAAGTAATGTTACAAATAAGTAACCAATTACATTACTACAAATTAGTAAGGTAACTTGATTACTCTTAACATTAAGTAATCAGCAAAGCAACTAATAGTTACTTTTCTGAGAACTCAATCTTAAAAATAACCAAGTTAGATTGCTAGTTACATTCAGCAGATCCCGACAAGTTGTCTGTAGGCTGCTAATGAAGTAACTGTAAAAAGTAACTAATAAAGTAACTTTTCAAAGTAACTATGGCAACACTGTGTATGTATAACATTTGCAAGAAAGTACATTTGTAATGAACAAAATTTTACAAACACCCGTGAAAATGATCTGAAATAGCAGATCAATAGGCTGTGTTTTTGTTTGTTTGTTTGTTTGCTTTTAGGCACTGTGGGTCTGAGCAGAGGTACACTGTGTCTCCGGGCTCAGGGCTCCTCGTGTTTTTCTGCTGCAGATCTGTTTATGCAGAACTATCCTGAGATAAATCATATATTTCCTCTAAAATCTCTTCACATTGAGAAAGTGGATGAAGCTTGAGCACTCCATGTGTGGCAATCACCTCAAGGCAGGGAGAGAGAGAGAGAGAGAGAGAGAGAGAGAGAGAGAGAGAGAGAGAGAGAGAGAGAGAGAGAGAGAGAGAGAGAGAGAGAGAGAGAGAGAAGGCCCCAGTTACAGAACAAAAGCATCTTTGTGAGTGATTGGAACCACATTTTCTCCCTCCTCTCTTTTCTGTGTCTCCTTCTCTCTCTCACTGCCAGTCACAACAGACTTTTCAAAACTACTGAAACAATCAACATCTAAAGTTCAGAATAATACTTTAAGACGTTCTCGGCAGATGTCCTCTGTGCATGTGGCTCAAGTCTCACTTCCCTGTGAACAGCTCCACACAAGCACACGTTAAGCTTGCGTACGCTCTCAGTGCATCTGTCTGGACTCTCTCAGTCTCTCGATCCCTCCGTCCGCTCCTCCCACATGGCCGTCTGCTGATTTGATGCCGGCTCAGGCCTGGATGTGGCATCTCATGCAATCTGGTCAGAAATCCTGGAGCAGTAGAGCTGATCTGCACCTTAAAACTCCTCAAAGTCTCAGACACAGCGAGAAAAGACAACCTGCTCTTTCTCCGCTGGCTCTTAGAGGAGTGAAAAGCCTCTAAAGCTTCAGAGGCCTAAGCCAAACAAAGAACAGGTCTGGATGCTGTGAGAATGGTGCCATTGTTTTATGCTTGGCATGACTGGCCAGATGAAAAAACTTGTACTGAGAATGAAGCAGAAATATCTCATATGCAGAGTGTCATATTGCAATACAACTCTCAGCAACAACTGTGACCAGGTTATACTATGTTGTACTATACTGTGGTGGCTATATATAAATACGAGGTCTGTTAGAAAAGTAAGAATAGTACATTGTAACATGCCCAGCTCGTCAACCATTCGGAAGATTCAGACGGCTTTCGGTGGCTTTTCAGTCGTGTGACTATCCGCTGGACATGACAGGGCATGTCCTGTGAGGCTTCACCACGGAGGCACTGTTGCTGCGCCGTCAGCTTCGTGCTGAAGAATTTCACCGCCACTCTTTTCATGGCAAAATCTTCTTTCACAGTGGAATGTGCCGAAAAAGTGCTGATGTCCACCTCTTTCCGCAATTTCTTGGATAGTCACACGACGGTCCCGCATCACCACAGCGTTCACTTTGGAAATGATCCGGTCGTTTCAGCGTGTTGATGTCGATCGGAGCACGGCGCGCCCTCCACCATTGTGCAGACGTCTTTAAACCGGTTGTACCGCTCCTTAATCTGTGTGATGCCCAGAGGATCGTCACCGAAAGCCGTCTGAATAATCCGAATGGTTTCCACCTGGCTGTCGCCCAGTTTGTGGCAAAATTTGATGAAGTCGCGCTGCTCCAGTCGTTCCGCCATTTTCTTGCAAAGAAAAAACGACAAGCGACTCCACCCATCCTCACACAAAGGCTGCTTACAAGCAAATGACGCAACCGACAGGCGTGAAAAAAAATCACGCATGCGCACGAAGGTTCAAGGTTGGCTCATGCAAGCACACGTGATTCAAATCCATCAGGTTTTTAAAAAAAATAAAAAGGTGGGATAGTTTTCTAACAGACCTCGTGTATATATATATATATATATATATATATATATATATATATATATATGAGGTCTATTAATCAATCAATCAATCAATTTTTTTTTATATAGCGCCAAATCACAACAAACAGTTGCCCCAAGGCGCTTTATATTGTAAGGCAAGGCCATACAATAATTATGTAAAACCCCAACGGTCAAAACGACCCCCTGTGAGCAAGCACTTGGCTACAGTGGGAAGGAAAAACTCCCTTTTAACAGGAAGAAACCTCCAGCAGAACCAGGCTCAGGGAGGGGCAGTCTTCTGCTGGGACTGGTTGGGGCTGAGGGAGAGAACCAGGAAAAAGACATGCTGTGGAGGGGAGCAGAGATCGATCACTAATGATTAAATGCAGAGTGGTGCATACAGAGCAAAAAGAAAAAGAAACAGTGCATCATGGGAACCCCCCAGCAGTCTACGTCTATAGCAGCATAACTAAGGGATGGTTCAGGGTCACCTGATCCAGCCCTAACTATAAGCTTTAGCAAAAAGGAAAGTTTTAAGCCTAATCTTAAAAGTAGAGAGGGTGTCTGTCTCCCTGATCTGAATTGGGAGCTGGTTCCACAGGAGAGGAGCCTGAAAGCTGAAGGCTCTGCCTCCCATTCTACTCTTACAAACCCTAGGAACTACAAGTAAGCCTGCAGTCTGAGAGCGAAGCGCTCTATTGGGGTAATATGGTACTACGAGGTCCCTAAGATAAGATGGGACCTGATTATTCAAAACCTTATAAGTAAGAAGAAGAATTTTAAATTCTATTCTAGAATTAACAGGAAGCCAATGAAGAGAGGCCAATATGGGTGAGATATGCTCTCTCCTTCTAGTCCCCGTCAGTACTCTAGCTGCAGCATTTTGAATTAACTGAAGGCTTTTTAGGGAACTTTTAGGACAACCTGATAATAATGAATTACAATAGTCCAGCCTAGAGGAAATAAATGCATGAATTAGTTTTTCAGCATCACTCTGAGACAAGACCTTTCTGATTTTAGAGATATTGCGTAAATGCAAAAAAGCAGTCCTACATATTTGTTTAATATGCACTTTGAATGACATATCCTGATCAAAAATGACTCCAAGATTTCTCACAGTATTACTAGAGGTCAGGGTAATGCCATCCAGAGTAAGGATCTGGTTAGACACCATGTTTCTAAGATTTGTGGGGCCAAGTACAATAACTTCAGTTTTATCTGAGTTTAAAAGCAGGAAATTAGAGGTCATCCATGTCTTTATGTCTGTAAGACAATCCTGCAGTTTAGCTAATTGGTGTGTGTCCTCTGGCTTCATGGATAGATAAAGCTGGGTATCATCTGCGTAACAATGAAATTTAAGCAATACCGTCTAATAATACTGCCTAAGGGAAGCATGTATAAAGTGAATAAAATTGGTCCTAGCACAGAACCTTGTGGAACTCCATAATTAACTTTAGTCTGTGAAGAAGATTCCCCATTTACATGAACAAATTGTAATCTATTAGACAAATATGATTCAAACCACCGCAGGGAGTGCCTTTAATACCTATGGCATGCTCTAATCTCTGTAATAAAATTTTATGGTCAACAGTATCAAAAGCAGCACTGAGATCTAACAGAACAAGCACAGAGATGAGTCCACTGTCCGAGGCCATAAGAAGATCATTTGTAACCTTCACTAATGCTGTTTCTGTACTATGATGAATTCTAAAACCTGACTGAAACTCTTCAAATAGACCATTCCTCTGCAGATGATCAGTTAGCTGTTTTACAACTACCCTTTCAAGAATTTTGAGAGAAAAGGAAGGTTGGAGATTGGCCTATAATTAGCTAAGATAGCTGGGTCAAGTGATGGCTTTTTAAGTAATGGTTTAATTACTGCCACCTTAAAAGCCTGTGGTACATAGCCAACTAACAAAGATAGATTGATCATATTTAAGATCGAAGCATTAAATAATGGTAGGGCTTCCTTGAGCAGCCTGGTAGGAATGGGGTCTAATAAACATGTTGATGGTTTGGATGAAGTAACTAATGAGAATAACTCAGACAGAACAATCGGAGAGAAAGAGTCTAACCAAATACCGGCATCACTGAAAGCAGCCAAAGATAACGATACGTCTTTGGGATGGTTATGAGTAATTTTTTCTCTAATAGTTAAAATTTTGTTAGCAAAGAAAGTCATGAAGTCATTACTAGTTAAAGTTAATGGAATACTCAGCTCAATAGAGCTCTGACTCTTTGTCAGCCTGGCTACAGTGCTGAAAAGAAACCTGGGGTTGTTCTTATTTTCTTCAATTAGTGATGAGTAGAAAGATGTCCTAGCTTTACGAAGGGCTTTTTTATAGAGCAACAGACTCTTTTTCCAGGCTAAGTGAAGATCTTCTAAATTAGTGAGACGCCATTTCCTCTCCAACTTACGGGTTATCTGCTTTAAGCTACGAGTTTGTGAGTTATACCACGGAGTCAGACACTTCTGATTTAAAGCTCTCTTTTTCAGAGGAGCTACAGCATCCAAAGTTGTCTTCAATGAGGATGTAAAACTATTGACGAGATACTCTATCTCCCTTACAGAGTTTAGGTAGCTACTCTGCACTGTGTTGGTATATGGCATTAGAGAACATAAAGAAGGAATCATATCCTTAAACCTAGTTACAGCGCTTTCTGAAAGACTTCTAGTGTAATGAAACTTATTCCCCACTGCTGGGTAGTCCATCAGAGTAAATGTAAATGTTATTAAGAAATGATCAGACAGAAGGGAGTTATCAGGGAATACTGTTAAGTCTTCTATTTCCATACCATAAGTCAGAACAAGATCTAAGATATGATTAAAGTGGTGGGTGGACTCATTTACTTTTTGAGCAAAGCCAATAGAGTCTAATAATAGATTAAATGCAGTGTTGAGGCTGTCATTCTCAGCATCTGTGTGGATGTTAAAATCGCCCACTATAATTATCTTATCTGAGCTAAGCACAAAAGAAAAGTTATTAGAAAAGTATCCGACCTTATTATTTTTTTCAAAAACCATATGGATTTGAATCACGTGTGATTACATCAGACCTGCTTGAACCCTCGTGGGCATGCAAGAGTTTTTTCACACCTGTCGGTTACGTCATTCGCCTGTGGGCAGTCTTTGAGTGAGGAGTGGCCCACCCTCTCATCGATTTTTTCATTGTTTAGGATTGGCTCAGAGACTGTTGTGTGGGCCGCTGAAGAGGAGGTACTGCTGGCCCACCACCACCAGAGGGCGCCCTGTTTGGAGTGCGGGCTCCAAGCACGAAAGAGCGCCAGACCCAGAAGAAGTGACAGCTGTCACTCATCCTCTGCACCAGCTGTCACTCGTTCATCATCACCACCATAAAAGCCGGACTGCAACTCCACCTCCCCGCCGAGAAATCGACTACCATTACCAAGGTAATTTCTCTGTGAACTTAAGACTGTGTATCTGACTAAACTCTTCTTTGCAGCCGTTTTCCTGTCGGTGAGACTCGTCTGTGGAGGTGGCGTTTGAGGTGTTCAGCGACGGCTTCGCAACACCTCCCACCCAGATAAGTGCTCAAACAGGAGCTGCACGAGTGTGTGATTGGAGGTGGAGGTGCTTCCTCCCTCTCTGACTGTGGATTTACTGAGTGTGCGGACTCACACTCACTCATCATATTTCTGCTTTCTGCCAGCAGTACCAGGGTCGACAGCCGAAGACAGAGGCCACCTGGGGACTCGGGACTTGGCGGCTCCGGTGTTCTTCAGACCGTTGGTGGTGGAAGCCGTGTGGGACGCGGCTTCTCTCTCGTCAGGGGTCTTCTATCTTTGAGCCTGCCCACACGTCACCTGGTGTTAAATTGACTGTGCAGATTACAGTACGTTTCATTGTGTATCATCACAACATTAAATTGTTACCTTTTTGGCTTATTCATTGTCCGTTCATTTGCGCCCCCTGTTGTGGGTCCGTGCTACGACACCTTCCCAACAGGATTTCTCGGCCATCGTCATGGATTCCGAGGGGCGTCAACCCGAGCTTGAACGGCCAATGGAAGAGCCAGGAGCGCAGGCGTCAGCGGGAGGCGTGTTGAGTGAGCTGCAGCAGATCTTAACCGCCTTCACGGCTCGGTTAGATTTAGTGACCGAGCAGAGTGTCCTCCTTAATCGGAGGGTGGAGGCTCTCACCGCCAGGGTGGAAGCGCGCGATCAGGGCACTGCTGCAGCCACTCCTCTGGCTGGTCCTGGGCCTGTATCAGACGTTCCACTGGTCGTTCAACGAACCCCCCCACCGTCCCCTGAAGCATACATAAGCCCTCCGGAACCGTACGGGGGCTGTGTCGAGACGTGCGCGGACTTCCTCATGCAGTGTTCGCTCGTCTTTTCACAGCGCCCTGTCATGTACGCATCAGACGCTAGCCGGGTGGCTTATGTTATTAATTTGCTTCGAGGAGAGGCACACGCATGGGCTACAGCGCTTTGGGAGCAGAATTCACGGCTCCTAACGTCTTATACTGGGTTTTGTACGGGAGTTCAAACAAGTGTTTGATCATCCCAACAGAGGCGAGACCGCTTCGAATGTGCTGCTGTCGATGAGACAGGGGCACCGTAGCGCAGCCGAGTATGCAGTCGACTTCCGCATCGCGGCAGCGAGGTCCGGCTGGAATAACGTTGCGCTCCGCGCCGCCTTTGTAAATGGACTGTCCCCGGTCCTTAAGGAGCACCTACTGGCTAAGGAGGAACCGTGGGATTTTGACGGGCTTGTCGATTTAGTTATACGCTTAGACAACCATTTAAACAAGCATCGTCGGGAGCAGGCCGGGGGGCGTGACCGGGCACGAGCCGACCCTCCCCCTTCCGGTTCCGACAAGGTGACGTCGTCCCCACGCTTCACTGCCAGAGAGCTCCGTGTGGCTACAGCTTCCCCTGCTGAGGAGGCTATGGACACGAGCAGGGCCAAATTAAAATCAAATATCAGACAAAGGAGGCTGGCCCGCGGGGAGTGTTTTGTCTGCGGCTCTTGCGAGCACATGCAGAAGGACTGCCCTAAAACGGTCAAACTACAACGCCCGTCCTTAGAAACTGGGCTAAGGGTGGGCCATAACACGCACGCGGGAAAACCCCGCAAATCTGCACGAATCCCAGTAACAATCCTTTGTGGGGATTTAACCCTTCACGCCCCAGCACTGGTAGACACGGGGTCTGAAGGGAATCTGCTGGACAGCAGATGGGTAAAGGAAGTAGGGCTCCCTCTGGTGGCTCTGCCGGCACCATTGCAGGTGCGAGCACTAGATGGCACCCTGCTTCCATTAATCACACATCAGACACAACCAGTGACTTTGGTTGTGTCTGGGAATCACAGGGAGGAGATGGTGTTCCATGTAACACCATCTACCTCCTGAGTGATTTTGGGCTTTCCATGGATGGTGAAGCACAATCCCCGGATAGATTGGCCGTCCGGGGTTGTCACGCAGTGGAGCGAAACCTGCCACCGGGAGTGTTTAGGATCCTCGGTCCCTCCCGGCACTACGGCTAATGAGGAGGTCAAAGTCCCCCCCAATCTATCGGCGGTGCCAAAGGAGTACCATGATCTTGCGGACGTTTTCAGCAAAGATCTGGCGCTCACTCTTCCCCCGCACCGACCGTATGATTGTGCCATCGATTTGGTCCCGGGCGCTGAGTACCCGTCCAGTAGGTTGTACAACCTCTCACGTCCGGAACGCGAATCAATGGAGACCTACATCCGGGACTCCTTAGCTGCCGGGCTGATCCGGAACTCCACCTCCCCGATGGGTGCTGGTTTCTTTTTTGTGGGTAAAAAAGACGGCGGACTCCGTCCATGCATTGATTACAGAGGGCTGAACAAGATCACGGTTCGCAACCGATACCCATTACCTCTGTTGGATTCAGTGTTCACGCCCCTGCATGGAGCCCAAATTTTCACTAAATTGGATCTTAGAAATGCGTACCACCTGGTTCGGATCCGGAAGGGAGACGAATGGAAGACGGCATTCAACACCCCGTTAGGTCATTTTGAGTACCTGGTCATGCCGTTCGGCCTCACTAACACCCCCGCGACGTTCCAAGCTTTGGTAAATGACGTCTTGCGGGACTTCCTGCATCGGTTCGTCTTCGTATATCTGGACGATATACTCATCTTTTCCCCGGACCTTGAGACCCATGTCCAGCATGTACGTCAGGTCCTACAGCGGTTGTTGGAGAACCGGCTGTTTGTGAAGGGCGAGAAGTGTGAGTTCCACCGCACTTCTTTGTCCTTCCTGGGGTTCATCATCTCCTCCAACTCCGTCGCCCCTGATCCGGCTAAGGTTGCAGCGGTGAGAGATTGGCCCCAACCAACAAGCCGCAGGAAACTACAGCAGTTCCTAGGCTTTGCAAATTTCTACAGGAGGTTCATTAAAGGTTACAGTCAGGTAGTTAGCCCCCTGACTGCCCTGACCTCCACCAAGGTCCCCTTCGCCTGGTCGGATCGGTGCAAAGCCGTGTTCCAGGAGTTGAAACGCCGGTTCTCGACTGCACCAGTTCTGGTGCAGCCTGATCCTGATCGCCAGTACATAGTAGAAGTGGACACCTCTGACTCAGGGATAGGAGCCGTGCTGTCCCAGAACGTGGAGGCTGATAAAGTTCTCCATCCTTGTGCCTTTTATTCCCGGAGGTTGACCCCCGCAGAACGGAACTATGACGTCGGCAATCGGGAACTTCTTGCGGTGAAGGAGGCTCTTGAAGAGTGGAGACACCTGCTGGAGGGGGCATCGTTGCCCTTCACGGTTTTCACGGACCATCGGAACCTGGAGTACATCCGGACCGCCAAGCGGCTGAACCCCAGGCAAGCCCGCTGGTCTCTGTTCTTCGGGCGCTTTGACTTCCAGATCACGTATCGCCCCGGGACCAAGAACCAAAAACCAGATGCATTGTCCCGGGTGCACGAAGAAGAAGCCAAAGCGGGGCTGTCGAACCCCACCGAGACCATCATCCCCAAGTCCACTGTCGTGGCCACCCTCACCTGGGACGTGGAGAGCCCGGACCCGGGGACTGGCCCCAAGAACAGACTGTACGTCCCACCAGAGGCTAGAGCTGCCGTATTGGACTTCTGTCACGGGTCCAAGCTGTCCTGTCATCCCGGAGTGCGTAGGACCGTGGCAGTAGTCCAGCAGCGCTTCTGGTGGGCGTCCCTGGAAACCGACGTCTGGGACTACGTCCAGGCCTGTACCATCTGCGCCAGGGGCAAGGCAGACCATCGGAGGACGACGGGCCTCCTCCAACCCCTGCCAGTGCCTCATTGCCCCTGGTCTCACATCGGCCTGGATTTCATCACAGGCCTCCCGCCGTCCCAGGGCAACACCGTGATTCTCACGATAGTGGACCGGTTCTCCAAGGCGGCCCACTTCGTGGCCCTCCCGAAGCTCCCGACGGCCCAGGAGACGGCAGACCTCCTGGTCCACCACGTCATGCGGCTGCATGGGATACCATCGGACGTTGTATCAGATCGTGGTCCCCAGTTCTCTTCACAGGTGTGGAAGAGTTTCTGCAAGGAGCTGGGGGCCACCGTGAGTCTCTCGTCCGGGTACCACCCCCAGACCAACGGCCAGGCAGAGCGGGCCAACCAGGAGTTGGAGCAGGCCCTTCGGTGTGTCACCTCCGCGCATCCGGCGGCCTGGAGACACCATCTGGCCTGGATCGAGTATGCCCACAACAGCCAAGTTTCGTCTGCTACCGGCCGGGTGTGGCGGACCGCCCGCTCTGCCCTATTACAGGCCCGGACGAGGGCTAAGACCCATGCGGACCGCCGGCGTTCCCCGGCCCCCACGTACCGGCCCGGGCAGGAGGTGTGGCTTTCAACAAAGGACATTCCCCTTTGTGTGGACTCCCCTAAGTTAAAGGACAGATACATTGGACCATTTCAAATCCTCAAGATCATCAACCCGGCCGCAGTGAAGCTCCGACTCCCGGCTTCACTGCGGATCCACCCTGTATTCCACGTGTCCCGCGTCAAGCCATACCGCACCTCGCCCCTCTGTGCACCTGGACCTACGCCGCCTCCTGCCCGGCTCATCGACGGGGAGCCTGCTTGGACGGTCCGCAGGCTCCTGGACATCCGTCGTAAGGGCCGGGGGTTCCAATACCTGGTGGACTGGGAGGGGTATGGACCTGAAGAACGCTCCTGGGTGAAGAGGAGCTTCATCCTGGACCCGGCCCTCCTGGCCGAGTTCTACTCAAGACACCCGGACAAGCCTGGTCGGGCGCCAGGAGGCGCCTGTTGAGGGGGGGGTCCTGTTGTGTGGGCCGCTGAAGAGGAGGTACTGCTGGCCCACCACCACCAGAGGGCGCCCTGCTTGGAGTGCGGGCTCCAAGCATGAGAGGGCGCCAGACCCAGAAGAAGTGACAGCTGTCACTCATCCTCTGCACCAGCTGTCACTCGTTCATCATCACCACCATAAAAGCTGGACTGCAACTCCACCTCCCCGCCGAGAAATCGACTACCATTACCAAGGTAATTTCTCTGTGAACTTAAGACTGTGTATCTGACTAAACTCTTCTTTGCAGCCGTTTTCCTGTCGGTGAGACTCGTCTGTGGAGGTGGCGTTTGAGGTGTTCAGCGACGGCTTCGCAACACCTCCCACCCAGATAAGTGCTCAAACAGGAGCTGCACGAGTGTGTGATTGGAGGTGGAGGTGCTTCCTCCCTCTCTGACTGTGGATTTACTGAGTGTGCGGACTCACACTCACTCATCATATTTCTGCTTTCTGCCAGCAGTACCAGGGTCGACAGCCGAAGACAGAGGCCACCTGGGGACTCGGGACTTGGTCGGCTCCGGTGTTCTTCAGACCGTTGGTGGTGGAAGCCGTGTGGGACGCGGCTTCTCTCTCGTCGGGGGTCTTCTATCTTTGAGCCTGCCCACACGTCACCTGGTGTTAAATTGACTGTGCAGATTACAGTACGTTTCGTTGTGTATTATCACAACATTAAATTGTTACCTTTTTGGCTTATTCATTGTCCGTTCATTTGCGCCCCCTGTTGTGGGTCCGTGCTACGACACCTTCCCAACAAGAGACTGCTGCTTTGTTTGATCAAACTTTTTTCAAAACTGTAAGGCACAACTGAGTGGACACCATTCGATAAATTCAGCTGGTTTTCGGTAAAAATTTTAACGGCTGATGAGAGATTTTGGTCTGGTAGTGTCACTGTAAGGACGGCCCACGGCGCCTGACGGCGATCTGTGCTTCGAGAAAAAGTCGGCATGAGGAGTTTATTCGGACATTCCATTGTTAACGGACATTTTGTAATGAAAGAACGTGCGGGCAGAGTCGCATGTCAGGCCGGACCCGACCGCGGGGCGTCGCGACAGGAAAAACACCTCCGTTGGAAACCTTAGCGGACAAGTTGGAACATGCCCAAGCTGTTAAACAATTTCTCAGTTACTCACTTGTTGAAAGCCATCAAAAGCCGCCTGAATTTTACAAATGGTTTTCAACACGGAGGTGTTTTTCCTGTCGCGGCGCACACAGATTCGCCGAGTCGTTTCCGTGACGACTCGGCGAATTTGCGCGCACGTCTTTCATTAAAAAATGTCCTTAAACAGTGGAATGTCCACATAAAGTCCTTATGCCGGCCTCTTCTGAATCTTCTCTGTTCTCTCACGACGTCCTGGGTGAATTAAGCCTTAAATTAGGATGTTTTCAGGTCGAAACAGGCCGACGACGGCGCCTGGAAGCGCTGTGCGATGTCCCGCTCCGTGGGAAGTCCTTACACCAACAGAAACACCCCATAATCTCTCATCAGCCGTTAAACTTTTCACCAAAAACCAGCTTAATTTCTCGAATAGTGTCCACTCGGATATTCCTCACAGGTCCAGAAAAAATTTTGATAAAGCAACGCTCGCCGTCTCGAGCAGCGTGTGAAACAAAGGAATTCAGCCGAGAGGGCTGAACCACATCTCACTCAAGGCCTGCCCACAGGGAAATGACGTCACCGACACGCGTGAAAAAACTCACACATGCGCACGAGGGTTCAAGCATGATTGGTGTAATCGCACGTCATTCAAATCCATATAGTTAAAAAAAATAAAAGTGTCGGTTTCTTATCTAATAGACCTCGTATATATATATATATATATATATATATATATATATATATATATATATATATATATATATATATATATATATATATATATACACATGCCTTCCTTGTCAGGGAAATGGCTGAGCGATTGGAGCAGCGCTGAATCAAATTTTTCCAGAAACTGTGAGAGACAGCCAGGTGGAAACCATTCGGAAGATTCAGACGGCTTTCGGTGAGGATACTCTGGACGTCACACAGATTAAGGATCATTACAACCGGATTAAAGACGGCCCACAGGGGCGGAAAATCCGACGAGGGGGGTGGACCAGTGCTCACTCAAAGCCTGCCCACAGGCGAATGACGCAACCAAGCTTGGCTGATGCAAGCGCACGATTCAAATCCATATACTTTTTTAAAAAAATAAAAAGGTCGGATAGTTTGCTAACAGACCTCGTATATATGAGGTCTATCAGAAAAGTATCCTACCTTTTTATTTTTTAAAAAACTATATGGATTTGAATTCACCCAGGACGTCGTGAGAGAACAGAGAAGATTCAGAAGAGGCCGGCATGAGGACTTTATGTGGACATTCCACTGTTTAAGGACATTTTTTAATGAAAGACGTGCGTGCGCCGCGACAGGAAAAACACCTCCGTGTTGAAAACCATTTGTAAAATTCAGGTGGCTTTTGATGGCTTTCAACAAGTGAGTAACTGAGAAATTGTTTAACAGCTTGGGCATGTTCCAACTTGCCCTTTAAGGTTTCCAACGGAGGTGTTTTTCCTGTCACGACCCCCCGCGGTCGGGTCCGGCCCGACATGCGACTCTGCCTGCATGTTCTTTCATTACAAAATGTCCGTTAACAATGGAATGTCCGAATAAACTCCTCATGCAGACTTCTTCTGAAAGTTCTCTGTTCTCTGACGACTTCCTGGGTCAACAGAGCCTGAAATGTGGAAGTTTTCAACTTGAAACGGCGAGACGCTGCCGCCTCGAAGCGCAGATCGCCATCAGGCACCGTGGGCCGTCCTTAAAGTGACACTACCAGACCAAAATCTCTCATCAGCCGTTAAAATTTTTACTGAAAACCAGCTGAATTTATCGAATGGTGTCCACTCAGTTGTGCCTTACAGTTTTGAAAAAATTTTTATCAAACAAAGCAGCAGTCTCTGAGCCATTCCTAAACAATGAAAAACTCGACGAGAGGGTGGGCCACTCCTCACTCAAAGGCTGCCCACAGGCGAATGACGTAACCGACAGGCGTGAAAAAAACTCTTGCATGCCCACGAGGGTTCAAGCATGTCTGATGTAATCACACGTGATTCAAATCCATATGGTTTTTGAAAAAAATAATAAGGTCGGATACTTTTCTAATAGACCTCGTATATATATAATATATATATATATATATATATATATATATATATATATACACACACACACATATCTTCAACTGCTTAGTCCAATTAAGGACTGGAGCCTATCCCAGCAGTCATAGAGCATGAGGCAGGGTACACCCAGGACAGGACGTCAGGCTGTCACAGGGCCACAAACAGACAAACAAACACATTCACACCCACTCGCATACCTATGGACAATTTTAAAGATTCCAATCCACCTAACCCGCATGTCTTTGGATGTGGGAGGAACCTGGAGCACCCGGAGGAAACCCACGCAAACACAGGGAGAACATGCAAACTCCACACAGAAAGGCTGCAGGTGGGAATTGAACCCATGACCTTCTCGCTGTGAGGCAACACTGCTAACCACTAAGCCACCATGCTGCCTATATATATATATATATATATATATATATATATATATATATATATATATATCATTTCTGTCATTTGTATAAAGTTAAAATGTAACATTGTTGAACAAGAAAGAGCTCTCCGTGCTTCTGTAAAGCACTAAGTAAATCACATCTTCCTCAGGACTCTGAGGAAGATGTGATTTTCACGTCGAAACGTTAGTCCCTCTGTACATTTTTCTGTTTTCAGCACCTTATTAAAATTTTCAGCACCTATTTCTGTGTTGCACCAGTTATTTTTCTTATTAAAAATATAACATATATCTTTTCATTTTAAATAATGCACTAATTCTGAAGTTTTGTAACAAACACAGACAGATGCCAAAGGGATTATGGGTAAAATGTGCCGCCGCTAACACTGATTGGTTGACTCATTCATTCTATGTAAAAACCAACACGTTAATGTGAGGTGTGTGTTGGTGTTTACATATAAATGTGCTGTTGTAAAATATGAAATTTTTATTTGTAAAAAAAAAGGCACTTGCAAAACAAAGCCAAGTTGTAATTAGACAACCGTTTGATATAACTAGTGTCAAAATAAATAGAACACTGCCATCTACTGGTGCCCAGACGCTCAGTTCTCGCCTTTTCATCTTTTCCTCTGCGGACAGTTCTTGGGCTGTGCATGCTATGACGTCATTTGTCACCTTTGGCAGCAGTTACAGCCTCAACTCTTCTTGAATATGATGCCAAAAGCTAGTTGCACCTATCTTTGGGCAGTTTTGTTCATTCCTCTTTGCAGCACCTCTCACGTTCCATCAGGTTGGATGTGGCGTGTCGGTGCACAGCCATTTTCAGATCTCTCCAGAGATGTTCAATCAGATTCCAGTCTTGGCTCTGGCTGAGTAACTCAAGGACATTCACAGAGTTGTTCTGACTGAAGCCACTATATATATCTTGGCTGTGTGTTTAGGGTCATTGTCCTGATGAAAGATGAACCGTTGCCCCAGTCTGAGGTCAAGTCCGCTCATCCAGGATGTCTCTGTACATTGCTGCATTCATCTTTCCCTCAATCCTGACTAGTCTCCCAGTTCCTGCTGTTGAAAAAAACATCCCCACAGCATGATGCTGCCACCACCACAGTGACTTCCCCAATTTTTAGTTGGAAACTCCTTTTCATGACACCCAAATTCACCTTGGTTCAGTGATTTTCGTGAGCATAGGATATGTAACCTATGTGTCAAGCTTATAGTATTTGTATAAAGCAGCAGTAACTGTCGCATGTACACCAGTCACACTGTTCAATTGTTCATGTTAATTGTACAGAAAAGGTTTTGTGTGTGCACAGATTTAATTCCAAAAACCTTGACAGTTTATTTCTTAACATACTTTTTGTTGAAAGCTGCAGTAACTCAATTTTCTGTTTGTTATTCTCTCACTCATGTATGTTGTTTTTACTGTGATTATGTGCAACACTGACTAGTGTAAGGAGGAATTGGAGTACTTTTTAAAAATATAACATATACAGAAATTGAATCACTGTGTGTATACATCTAAAACAAACAAAGAAACAAACCCCACCACCACCTTTCATTCATGGCATGAATAAAGGTGTCATCCAAAAGTGTGAAATATTGTTCCAGGTGCACATCTGCATGAACTGCCTCAGGTTTTGTCATAGGTGTCACTGTGCCACTGACAACCCCTCAGCACCGCACCAACCCCCATCCTCCAAAGACAAGACCCTTGGTGCTCTCCTGCGGTTTGTCAGGAGATAAGGCTCCAAACAGCTTTACCCCATCCCCTTCATAGTGCGCTACCCTCTGATGGAAGGCAGCAACAGTGTTGTCAAGTAGAGTGAAAGCAAGAAGCTTCCTTTTTCCGATGTTGGTTTTGCAATGTGATTTTATGGTGGTTGAAGTACTAATCCAGCCGACAACACTGAAAATAGGATTATCTGTGGGCTGAAGGACCACCTGCAGTTCTGGATGCAAGAACCACACCCAGAGTCACTGGACAGAGGTGTGTGGTGATGTTGGTATGTTCGTAGGACAGCAAAGGTCCATGTTTTTGGGATTCTGGTGCTGCCTGTCTTACTGTATGGTTGTGAGACTTGGACATTAACCAGTGACCTAAGGGGCGACTGGATGTCTTTGGTACCAGGTCCTTTTGTTGGATCCTTGTGTACCACTGGAATGACTTTGTATTAATGGAGCGCAAACCAACGGAGACTAAGATGAGGAGTATCACTTGCACTCTGAGGGAGTGTCAACGTTGACATTTAGATTATGTCAAAATGTGCCTAAATGTTGAGGACACAGTAACTGGAGAACACCAAGGGGGCACCTGCGTGTCACCTGGCTGTGACAGATAGATGGTTATTTTAGAAATGTTGGGATAGACTGGTTGTCTGCCTGGGTGGTTGTCAACCAGGACCCTGAGCGGTTGGTGGTGGTGTGGCTTTAGTGAAGCACAGCAGCAGTGCATTCTCCTAGACTTAATTAGAATTAAAACCTAAGATGTAACTGAATGAAGTAAAACCCACAATATTCTTACTGTACAGTGATTGAAAAGCTGAAAGAACATAAAAAAAAAAACTAACTGAATATGAAGCTGAGCATCAAGTTAATTGGAAACCTGAACAGAAGCAAATGTAATCTAAATGATCATGAACAGCTAACAGAAGGTAAAACTTGCAGAATATAGTTGTTAAACAGAAGAAAACAAAATGCAAAAAAATTTGAATTTAAAGGCAACATCATTTAAAGCCAACTGAACATAAAAACTAACTATAAAGCAAACCGAAAAGATTAATAAGATTAAAAAAAAACAACCTGAAGGTAAAACTAACTGGATATAAAGCAGACACAGACACAGCAGTATTAATAAAAATGGCAGCTGACCTTTCTGTGCATCTGCACCACACAGAAACTGACAATTTACAGTTGAATATCAGAGAAAACTTTACAATGCACTTTCAGATTTAATTTACGCTCATCGTTTACAGAGTATGTGTGCTTCAGAATTGGACTCTGATAATCATGTGTGGAATGTGGAAGGACGCTGTCATATTCATCTGCTCAGTGCATTATATCAGTCCAAAAATAACCCTGCTGACCTTGACAGCAAGCAGCCTGCAGAAACTGGAACGCTCCTGGTGCTACACGACCCTGCGTGCAAAACACTGAATAACATAAACAGCGGAGGATCGTGACAGTAGGCATGCACAGAAGTTGAAGGATAGAGATCACAAGATTTTCAGGAAACTGATGACAAGAAAATTTCTTCACTCCCATTGTTCAGCATTAAATTACACAGAGGAACTGAATCTTGTCCAAACTCACTTTAGTGTAACTGCAGCACTATCATACAGTGTGTAAAGTCAACAATCTTCAGGGTCTTTTGACACTTATATTTGTTTATTCATGCAGGTTTTTCCATTGTTGATTATGCACTATAATTGTGCAGTATCATGTTCAGCTGATGTGAGGATATTAAGTAAAATACATTTAGTAAATTATGTGGATTAGCTGAAAGAAGCCCAGAATTTTAATTTAACATAACTTATAAGGGTACTTCAAAAAGTTCTTTGCCTCCTCGGAACAGGAGAAAGCTTGTTCTTGCAATATTTTTCAACACAGTCTCCCTTAATTTCAATGCGCTTGGTCCGCTAATATTCTAAGCTTCAGCATCCCTTCGTGGAAGAAGCTCACATGTTGTTTTGGCTTGGTGAAAAGGCAAAAGTAGAAGAATAGAATAGAGCCTTTATTGTCATTGTGCATATATGCATACCTCTTCGGGAACCATCACCGTATCATGATGGAGAGGTTTGTGTGCACAGTCGGGCACAGCCCAAAAAGGCAACATGGACCTTCCATCTCCACCCTATGTGCTAACCACCCACAGGATGAACCGCTGATGCCGGGTGTGCTGTCCCATGGGTGGCAATGAAAGTCGAAGGCCTTGGTGGACCAGACCCGAGCAGCAAGGGCTAACTCTGGAGGTATGGAACATTACCTCACTGTGGGGGAAGGAGCCAGAGCTTGTCACCAATCCTGTTTGTGATATTCATGGACAGGATATTGAGGCGCAGTCGGGGGAGGAGGGTTTCCGGTTTGGTGGGCTCAGGATCTTATCACTGCTTTTTGCAGATGTTGTGGTCCTATTGGCTTCATCGGCCGGTGACCTCCAACACTCACTGGATCAGTTCACAGCCAAGTGTGAAGCGGCTGGGATGAGGATCAGCACCTCTAAATCTGAGGCCATGGTTCTCAGCAGGAAACCGATGGATTGCCTACTCCGGGTATGGAATGTGGTCTTGCCCCAAGTGAAGGAGTTCAAGTACCTCGGGGTCTTGTTCACAAGTGGGGGGACAATGGAGCGTGAGATTGGCCGGAGAATTGGCGCAGCAGGGGCGGTATTGCATTCGCTCTACCGTACTGTTGTGACGAAAAGGGAGCTGACCCAAAAGGCGAAGCTCTCAATCTACTGGTCAATCTTCGTTCCTACTCTCACCTATGGTCATAAGGGTTGGGTCATGACCAAAAGAACTAGATTGCGGGTACAAGCAGCTGAAATGGGCTTCCTTAGGAGGGTGGCTGGTGTCTCCCTTAGAGATAGGGTGAGAAGTTCGGTCATACATGGGGAGCTTGGAGTAGAGCCACTGCTTCTTCACCTTGAAAGTAGCCAGCTGAGGTGGTTCGGGCATCTGGTAAGGATGCCCCCTGGGTGCCTCCCTAGGGAGGTGTTCCAGGCATGTCCATCTGGGAGGAGACCCCAGGGAAGACCCAGGACTAGGTGGCCAGATTATATCTCCACACTGGCCTGGGAACGCCTCAGGATCCCACAGTCAGCGATGGTTAACGTGGCACGGGAGAGGGAAGTCTGGGGTCCCCTGCTGGAGATGTTACCCCCGTGACCTGATCCCGGAGAAGCGGTTGAATATGAGTGAGTGTTATATACATACATACAACAAAATTGGTACTCTGCATTTAACCCATAGTAATTACATCCAACCACTAGGAGCAGTGAGCAGCCACAACCCAGCGCCCGGAGATCAACTCCAGAGAGTCTGCCTTGGTCAGGGGCAGACAAATGAGAAGACCCTACTAAGCATGTTTATTGATTGTGGGAAGAAACCCACACAGACAGAGGGAAGCAATCCCACCACCTTCTTGCTGTGAGGCACCACTGCTAACCACTAAGCCGCCGTGCTGCCCCGTGCTCATTGCCGTCTGCCTCATCTGTGTGCAAGTGATTTATGCGACCAAGTTTTAATATTTTTTATTCTGCTGTTTGCTGTTTATTATTTTTTTAAAGTAACCATGCTGCTGCCCGCTTGGCCAGGTCTTCCTTGGTGCAGTTCTCAGCAATTAAGGGAACGGTCACCATCTTGAAGAAAGCCCTCAGATACAATGCCAGCAATGCATAGGGTGCAACTATAGACCCCAGGTCTGAGGCCCACTGCATTCTATTAAAAACAAACCCAAGTGAAGAAGAAAAGAGCCCAGCGCTAGTACACACACACACACACACACACACACACACACACACACACACACACACACACACACACACACACACACACACACACACACACATATATATATATATAGAGAGAGAGAGAGAGAGAGAGAGAGAGGGAGAGAGAGAGAGAGAGAGAGAGAGAGAGATCGAGATTTTGACATTTTGACTGTTTTCTTCCACTTTTTTCCATTTACTCAGACTTCACAGATTAAGGTGTCTCGAACAAACTTCCATCTCTCAAGAACTACATCATTGTTGTTTGTGTAGTGCTATGCGTGACTCAGAGGGCACTTTGAAATCCAATTTGAGCAACCTAGACATTCAGATTGAAACAGATTTGCAAAAGTGTAACTGGAATTACATTTCAAACCACATGTGGTTTGAATCCTCTTTAGAAAAATCAGATCTCATGTGGTATTTTGCTGTCCAGACTGACAAAAAAAGTCAAATTAGATCCAATCTGATTATGCTAATAATTGGCTTTTGAGTAGTAATGTAAACAAGGCTGTAGTTATAAACATGCATGTGAAATGTCCAGAAACAAAGAATCAAATCTGACAAAAAACAAACAAACAAAAAGACAGTTTTAGGTTATTTCAGTCAGTAATGTGAATGTAGCAATGGTCTGGGAGGGGAAAAGCTCTTTTTGGCATGTTCATATTACAAAAAAATTCATGAATAAAAATCTGTCATGTGCTTGTTAAAAACCAAGACACACAAAAAAAGTTAAGTAAGTTTAGCTGAATGTGTGAATGTGAACGTAACCTTCAATATGTGGTCTGAGATCTGACATGAATCTAGTTTCTGGTCATGTGAATGCCTCGAACAGTCAGCTGCGATCTTTCCTGAGTCATATCGGGAGCTAGAGTCAATCCCAATGGACACTGAGCCAGTAAAGCCTGAATGTAGCCCAAACATAAAGTGTGTGGTCCAACAATTTTCTGATGCTTATCGTTGCTGTCACAGAAAACAAATCAAGTGCAGAGCATGCGCGGGTGCCATGCTTTGCTGCATTCATGATACCATGGAACCACTTTGGGTCCTGGGTGGGAACCACCCAGGCAGACAACCGGCCCATTCCCATCTCTTGAAAGGAGGCGTACCCTTGACCTTCAATTCAATTTATTTTATTTTATTTATGTAGCACCAAATCACAACAAAGCTGCCTCAAGGTGCTTCACACAAGTAAGGTCTAACCTTAACCCCTAGAGCAAGCACACAGGTGACAGCGGTAAGGAAAAACTTCCTCTGATGATATTGAGGAAGAAACCTCTGCAGCCACTGGGGTCCTCAACACTCAGGCACGTATGTGCCGGATCATGCACAGACAAACATGCACAAACGTACATCAGCACTGAAGAAAACTGAGGCCACATAGGCACTTATTTAAATTACTATGAGAGATTACTGTGAGAGAAATATTCTAAAAAAAAACAAAAAAAAAAATACGTAAATCATAATGTATGATTTTTTTTTTTATAATTTATTTATGTGTTACTGCTGCAAATAAGTATTTGAACACCTGTGAAAATCAATGTTAATATTTGGTACAGTAGCCTTTGTTTACAATTACAGAGGTCAAACGTTTCCTGTAGTTTTTCACCAGGTTTTCACACACTGCAGCAGGGATTTTGGTCCACTCCTCCATACAGATCTTCTCTAGCTCTTTCAGGTTTGGAGTTTCAGCTCCCTCCAAAGATTTTCTATTGAGTTCAGGTCTGGAGACTGGTCTGGAGCCCCTCCTTAGTTGCCCTGGCTGTGTGTTTGGGGTCATTGTCATGCTGGAAGACCCAGCCATGCCCCATCTTCAATGCTCTTACTGAGGGAAGGAGGTTGTTTGCCAAAGTCTTGCAATACATGACCCCATCCATCCTCCCTTTAATACGGTACAGTCGTCCTGTCCCCTTTGCAGAAGAGCACCCCCAGAGTATGATGTTTCCACCCCCATGCTTCATGGTTGGGATGGTTTTCTTGGGGTTGTTCTCATCCTCTAAACATGGTAAGTGGAGTTGATTCCAAAAAGCTCTATTCTGGTCTCATCTGACCACATGACCTTCTCCCATGCCTCCTCTGGATCATCCAGATGGTCACTGGTGAACTTTAAATGAGCCTGGACATATGCTGGCTTGAGCAGGGGGACCTTGCTGCCCTGCAGGATTTTAAACCATGACAGCATCATGTGTTACTAATGTAATCTTTGTGACTGTGGTCCCATCGCTGTTGCGATGGGCTGCAGTGAGCGCAGGGCTCGCACATTGACAGGCTGCCCCAGGTGGAATGGACCATCAGATCATAACACGCATCTGAAAGTCACATCACCCACATTAGCTCTGTTCCACATGATGTGGTGTCTGTCCTGCAGCGCGCCGTCAATAGGGCATGCATGTCGGGCTGGACATGCACGTGGGGCCGGCTGGACACACCAGGCCAGTAGATGTGAACATGATAAAAGCACACTGCTCCATTCATGTCATTTCATGACTGTATGTCTGTGACCATGGGTCATCTAGAGAGGAACAGACTTGTTTTGTAAGAGGGATTCAATAAAATGTGGTGTTTATTGTGGTTTGTGGTCTTATTTTTTTTTTTAAAACATACATCTCCTTGTTGATTTCAGGCATTTTTCCGCACCTTTTTATAGTGGAAAAATGTGATGGTAGCTCAGTGATAAAGTTTCTGGCTGGCAATCAGAGCTTTTGTAAATTGCAAGTTCGAATCCAGTGGGTGGCATGTATTTTTTTTTTCACAGCAGCTGGGCGATGTGGTTACACATGAACTAGCTGCTCACAGTGTTCCCGCTGCAACGGTTTCGTGCACGAGCGTGCACGAAACCGTCGCAGCGGGATCGTTCACGGCGAGTGTCCCTGACGTCCGCGAGATGTCTATGAGAAACATGTTATATTTACACATAAACAAAGCAGCTTTGAAACACCAGAGAGAGACCAGCCAGTGACATCACGTGCTGCTCTACTCTGATTGGCTGTCACCCCCACCCATAAAAACAAAACACAACAGATTTGGATGATTCATTCATGCCATAAAAATATGAAACTGAATGTGAGTTTTAAACCTCTTAAAATACCTCTTAGAATATGTCAAGGTTAGCTATGTTTGAACTTGTCCAAGGTCTGTGTCCCAAGAATGTTCTCTGTGAATTTGAAGACTCTGGCAGTAATAGGACTGGACTTATGCTGAGGACAGACAGACAGACAGACAGATGGATGGATGGATGGAAAGCCTTTGCAACATCTGATGGCCATATTTGATTGCCTTGGGTAATGACCAGCAGTGGTTACTGGCATTGTACATTAAAGGGGGTTTGTGGGGGTCATGAGCAGGTGTGTTTCACAGGGTTTCTTGTAATTGGTTGCGAGTGCACTGCAGTGAATCATGAATCATCAGTAGCAAAAAGACTTTCCAGCTTGGTCTTGTACCAGCAATTGGAAGTTTAATACCCTGGTGCACATCAGCAAGAATGAATGGAGAAAATTCCCACAGTGAGTCACAAGAACATATAAACAGCAACAGCACAGTATAAGAACAAAAGCAACAAAACAACTCATCATGTACATGCACTGGTTTGTTTTATTTATAGCTTATGATAAAAAATAATTACCTGTGTTGTTAGTTATGTGATCACAGATGTTTGTGTATTGGTCTGTTAGCAGGATGACTCAAAAAACATGCAAAAATCATGGAATGAGCAACCCATTAATTTGGTGTCAATTGTGTTGTGAATGTGAAATCTCAGGTTTGTTTACCTTTTCACAAATGGACTGGTCTTGAATAAACCTGTAAATTTTGCATACCCCATGACTGACAGTCCAAAAAAGTGCAAAATTTTGCACATACAGTATGCTGATGCTCCTGCTCTTACGTCCCTTCCACTTGGTCTCTTGCACACACAGTATGTCTGCCATTCTCTTCTCCATCATATCAGCCAGCTCTCTCCCTTTACCAGTCATACTGCCAACATTCAAATTCTGACTCCCACTTCCACCCTTGTGGTTTTCCTCTTCTCCCAGTGTCTTTGGACACATTTTAATCTTCTTCTTCACCCAGCAGTAGCCCAATTTCCGCCAACACCCTGTTTGGCAATAGCACCGGTGGAGGTCGTTGTTAACCCGGGCCTCGACCGATCTGGCATGGAAATTTGATTTTTAGTCTGCATGGTTGGGTTGGCTTGTTTTACCCCAGATGCCCTTCCTGACGCAACGCTACTCATTTATCTGGGCTTGGGACCGGCACTCAGAGCATACTGGCTGCACACCCCATGTGGCTGAGTTCCTTGAAAAATGTCACCGACCTATTTTATTAACACTACCCAATCTAGAACCCGTGGATCCCCACAAGCAACGCCCTGGTGTGAACTTATTTAAAGAGAAGACAAAGGGATTCTATTTACAATTCCTCAAACACACCACAGCGCACAAAGAATGTTGCACAAAATAAGTCAATCTCTCCTCTCATCTTTTTTTCACGTCTATGGTCTACAAGTCTCTAAAGGCAGCAGGTGAGGAGGAAAGTTCTAAGTGTAGAAGTGAGAGCAAAGACTTTGAATATTGGCAAGTTGATTGGTAAAGGGAAAGAGTTGGCTGATGTGATGGAGATGAGAATGGTAGACATAGTACTGTGTGTTCAAGAGACTGAGTGGAAAGGAAGTCAGGCCAGAATCATTGAAGGTGGGTTCAGACTGTTGTATCATGGTGTAGATGGGAGGAGAAATTGTTCTAGTATATGGTGGGTTAGTACAGTATATTAACACTCTGGGGTCCAGGGGTATTTTCTCAATGTTACCATACACTAAATAGTTCCCCTTTAGAGGCACTTTTGTTTTAAGTATAAAACCCATGTGTGGGATATCAAAATGTTCAGAAAAATCACAGCTTTCAGCATATGTGACACATATTTGTCTACACCACTGTCTATGGGCATGATTTGTTTTTAAACCTGAAAAAATGAAAAGCATTTTTAGAAAATTCTTCAACTCTTTTCTGAAAATACAACTGTTTTGGCTCTACAAATGAGTTTATCAAAGTCTTTAAGTAAAAGAAAAGTAGTGTAATATATGAAAAAGATTCAAAAACAAAGCATAAATAAATTATTACACTCTAAGAAATAAAATGTTGAATTTAATTGATAAAGTTAAGGTAACTTTTTCCACATAACTTTGTCAATTAAGTGCAACACAATATTGGGATGTAAGTAATAATGTTTCATTTCATTTAATTAATGTCAATGACAATGTTGTTTTGCACTTAACTAACAATGTTATGGGGAAAAGTTACCTTAACTTTATCAGTTAAATTCAACATTTTATGCCTAAGAGGGTATGTTTCATTTCTAAGAGTGTAAAAATGTGCAGTGCATTGCAGCAGCTGCAACCTCTGGGAACTTTCAATAACAGAGTCACATTCAAAATCTTAATAATAATAAATCTGAATAATAATCCTTTTTGGATTATTATTATTATTATTATTATTATTATTATTATTATTATTATTATTATTATTATTGTCTTGAGGTTAACTTTTGATTTGATTTGTATAAAAATGTAAAAAAATACATTAATATACAGGGTAACACAAAAAGGTGACTTGTTTCCATTGTGGCCCAATATAAATCACAGATAAAGTAAAAAGGTATTAAGATTAACAATAAAAACAACAGGATGGAATCAATATGGTATTTCTTATATGAAAAATATTAGATCAACTTTATTTGTTCAGATTCATGTAATTCATTCATTGCAAACTTGCATAAACATTTATCATGAACCAGAGAAAGAATTTGCCCCAAAGGACCTGACCGAGGGGATAATCAAGGAGGGCAATAGACCTAGTGTTCATGCTGTACATGGTTATTTGAACTGAACATAAAGGTAGTTTGGAGCAGATTTGTGATTTTGGACAGCTGGAAAACTGCTGCGGATGTGGTGAAGGATACAGCTGAGAAGGTGTTGGGTGTGACAGGACAGAGGTGGAGGACAAAGTGACTTGGAATGAAAACGTTCAGGAAATATAAGCAGGAAAAGGTATTAAAAAAGAAGTGCAATATGAATTACTGATTGCAGTAACAACAATAATAATAACAGGCTGATAGGTATTGTATATCATTTAAAGCACTAATATGTGAATGTGACCCTTACTGGCGTAAAGTGCCTTGATTCGACTTTCTTATGATCTGGTACTATATAAATATAATTATAAGTGAATAGTATATTGATGTGTATGTCTGTGTGTCAACATGTAGTAGTGAATTTATATTTATGTAAATATGACTGATTAGAATTGTTGGACTTGTACTAGCAGGGGTGGGCGCTAATAAGCTTTGCTTCAGCCCACACCCTTTCGGACTCACTAGTTTTGTCTGTGTTTGTTTGTGGAATTGTTCATTTTTTTCTATTTGAATATTTTGTGTGCCGAATTAAAAAAAACTTTGTCACTTGTCACTTTGTCACTTTCAGGGATTTTTTTTTCTCCCCAAAGTTATGACACATAAATGATTATTGTGTCCTCACGTACTGCTGGGCTCTGACTGTAAACAGCTTGACCGTGACACGACATGTGTTAGTTGCACTTTTAGTTTGTGCTGAGGGCTGTGTCTGTGCTGTGTCAGTTCTGTGCCTGTGCTGTGTCTGTCTGTGGTGTTTCTGTGTCAGTGCTGTCTGCCTGTGCTGTGTCAGTTCTGTGTCTGTCTGTGTCTGTGCTGTGTCTGTCTGTGGTGTTTCTGTGTTAGTGCTGTGCTCTGTGCTGCGTCTGTCTGTGTGTTGTGTCTGTCTGTACTGGCTCTGTGTCTGTGCCGTGTCTGTCTCTGTGTCTGTCTATGCGGTCTGTCTGTGCTGTCTCTGTGTGCTGTGTCTGTCTGTGTGCTGTGTCTGTGTGCTGTCTCTGTGTGCTGTGTCTATCTCTGTGTGCTGTCTCTATGTGCTGTGTCTATCTCTGTGTGCTGTCTCTATGTGCTGTGTCTGTCTCTGTGTGCTTTGTCTGTCTCTATGTGCTGTGTCTGTCTCTATGTGCTGTGTCTGTCTCTGTTTGCTGTGTCTATCTCTGTGTGCTGTGTCTGTCTCCGTGTGCTGTGTCTGTCTCTGTGTGCTGTGTCTGTGTCTATGTGCTGTGTCTGTCTCTATGTGCTGTGTCTATCTCTGTGTGCTGTCTCTATGTGCTGTGTCTATCTCTGTGTACTGTCTCTATGTGCTGTGTCTGTCTCTGTGTGCTTTGTCTGTCTCTATGCGCTGTGTCTGTCTCTATGTGCTGTGTCTGTCTCTGTGTGCTGTGTCTATCTCTATGTGCTGTGTCTGTCTCCGTGTGCTGTGTCTGTCTCCGTGTGCTACCTCCTCATGTTCTTTCTTCTTTAGCTCTATCAGTTTGGTTTGTTCACGTTTTTATGAAACCTTTTGATGAAATGAGGACAGCTGACCTCAATGCAAATTGATTTTCTTTTACACATCAGGATGAAGCATTTTGGATCATCTTTAATAATAACTCTCACAGTAACAGTGGTGCACTGTGCACTCGCTGCCTTTATTTAAAATCTGCGACGCTGACGATAGAACAAGTCGAGGACCTGCTGGACTCAGTGTGAGCGCGGGTCAGTTTTAATGGTGTTAGCTTTACAAAAACTTGGTGAATATGCTCCCCCACTAGGATCTCAGACAAGTTTGACTTTGGATGCATTTCAATTCCAATCGGTGTCTGTCTCCGTGTGCTGTGTCTATGTGCTGTGTCTGTCTCTATGTGCTGTGTCTGTCTCTGTGTACTGTCTCTATGCGCTGTGTCTATCTCTGTGTGCTGTCTCTATGTGCTGTGTCTATCTCTGTGTGCTGTCTCTATGTGCTGTGTCTGTCTCTGTGTGCTTTGTCTGTCTCTATGCGCTGTGTCTGTCTCTATGTGCTGTGTCTGTCTCTGTGTGCTGTCTCTGTGTCTGTGTGCTGTGTCTGTCTCTGTGTGCTGTGTCTGTCTCTGTGTGCTGTGTCTATCTCTATGTGCTGTGTCTGTCTCCGTGTGCTGTGTCTATCTCTATGTGCTGTGTCTGTCTCCGTGTGCTGTGTCTATCTCTATGTGCTGTGTCTGTCTCCGTGTGCTGTGTCTATCTCTATGTGCTGTGTCTGTCTCCGTGTGCTGTGTCTATCTCTATGTGCTGTGTCTGTCTCCGTGTGCTGTGTCTGTCTCCGTGTGCTACCTCCTCATGTTCTTTCTTCTTTAGCTCTATCAGTTTGGTTTGTTCACGTTTTTATGAAACCTTTTGATGAAATGAGGACAGCTGACCTCAATGCAAATTGATTTTCTTTTACACATCAGGATGAAGCATTTTGGATCATCTTTAATAATAACTCTCACAGTAACAGTGGTGCACTGTGCACTCGCTGCCTTTATTTAAAATCTGCGACGCTGACGATAGAACAAGTCGAGGACCTGCTGGACTCAGTGTGAGCGCGGGTCAGTTTTAATGGTGTTAGCTTTACAAAAACTTGGTGAATATGCTCCCCCACTAGGATCTCAGACAAGTTTGACTTTGGATGCATTTCAATTCCAATCGGTGTCTGTCTCCGTGTGCTGTGTCTATGTGCTGTGTCTGTCTCTGTGTACTGTCTCTATGCGCTGTGTCTATCTCTGTGTGCTGTCTCTATGTGCTGTGTCTATCTCTGTGTGCTGTCTCTATGTGCTGTGTCTGTCTCTGTGTGCTTTGTCTGTCTCTATGCGCTGTGTCTGTCTCTATGTGCTGTGTCTGTCTCTGTGTCTGTGTGCTGTGTCTGTCTCTGTGTGCTGTCTCTATGTGCTGTGTCTGTCTCCGTGTGCTGTGTCTATCTCTATGTGCTGTGTCTGTCTCCGTGTGCTGTGTCTGTCTCTGTGTGCTGTGTCTGTCTCTATGTGCTGTGTCTGTCTCTGTGTGCTGTCTCTATGTGCTGTGTGCTGTGTCTGTCTCTGTGTGCTGTGTCTATCTCTCTGTGCTGTCTCTCTGTGCTGTGTCTATGTGCTGTGTCTGTCTCTATGTGCTGTGTCTGTCTGTGTGCTGTGTCTGTCTCTGTGTGCTGTGTCTGTCTCTGTGTGCTGTTTCTGTGTCTATGTGCTGTGTCTGTCTCTGTGTGCAGTGTCTGTCTCTATGTGCTGTGTCTGTGTGCTGTCTCTGCATCTGTGCTCTGTTTCTGTGTCTCTTTCTGTGTCTGTGCTCTCGATCTATGTGCTGTGTCTGTCTCTGTGTGCTGTCTCTGTGTGCTGTGTCTGTGTCTATGTGCTGTGTCGGTCTCTGTGTGCTGTCTCTGTGTCTATGTGCTGTGTCTGTCTCTGTGTGCTGTGTCTGTCTCTGTGTGCTGTCTCTGTGTCTATTTGCTGTGTCTGTCTCTGTGCTGTGTGTCTCTATGTGCTGTGTCTGTGTGCTGTCTCTGTCTGTGTGCTGTCTGTCTCTGTGCTGTGTCTGTCTGTGTGCTGTGTCTGTCTCTATGTGCTGTGTCTGTCTCTGTGTGCTGTCTCTGTGTCTATGTGCTGTGTCTGTCTCTGTGTGCTGTGTCTGTCTCTGTGTGCTGTCTCTGTGCTGTGTCTGTCTCTGTGTGCTGTGTCTGTCTCTATGTGCTGTGTCTGTGTGCTGTCTCTGTGTGCTGTGTCTGTCTGTGTGCTGTGTCTGTCTCTATGTGCTGTGTCTGTCTCTGTGTGCTGTCTCTGTGTCTATGTGCTGTGTCTGTCTCTGTGTGCTGTGTCTGTCTGTGTGTGCTGTCTCTGTGTGCTGTGTCTGTCTCTATGTGCTGTGTCTGTCTGTGTGCTGTGTCTGTCTCTATGTGCTGTGTCTGTCTCTGTGCTGTGTCTGTCTCTGTGTCTGTCTGTGTGCTGTGTCTGTCTCTATGTGCTGTGTCTGTCTCTGTGTGCTGTCTCTGTGTCTGTGTGCTGTGTCTGTCTCTGTGTGCTGTGTCTGTCTCTGTATGCTGTGTCTGTCTCTATGTGCTGTGTCTGTCCCTGTGTGCTTTGTCTGTCTCTATGCGCTGTGTCTGGCTCTGTGTGCTGTGTCTATCTCTGTGTGCTGTCTCTATGTGCTGTGTCTGTCTCTGTGTGCTTTGTCTGTCTCTATGCGCTGTGTCTGTCTCTATGTGCTGTGTCTGTCTCCGTGTGCTGTGTCTATCTCTATGTGCTGTGTCTGTCTCCGTGTGCTGTCTCTGTGTGCTGTGTCTATCTCTCTGTGCTGTCTCTATGTGCTGTGTCTGTCTGTGTGCTGTGTCTGTCTCTGTGTCTGTCTGTTGGCTGTGTCTGTCTCTATGTGCTGTGTCTGTGTGCTGTCTCTGCATCTGTGCTCTGTTTCTGTGTCTCTTTCTGTCTCTGTGTCTGTATGTGTGCCTGTTTCTGTGTCTATGCTCTGTATGTGTTTCTGTGTCTGTCTCTGTGTCTGTCTCTGTTTCTGTGTCTGTCTCTGTGTGCTGTCTCTATGTGCTGTATCTGTCTCTGTGTCTGTTTCTGTGTCTGTGCTCTGTTTCTGTCTCTATGTGCTGTGTCTGTCTCTGTGTCTCTGCTCTGTGTCTTTGCTCTGTCTCTGTGTGCTGTCTCTGTCTCTCTGTGTCTGTTTGTGTCTGTTTCTGTGTCTGTCTCTGTGTGCTGTGTCTGTCTCTGTGCTGTGTCTGTGTGCTGTGTCTGTCTCTATGTGCTGTGTCTGTCTCTGTGCTGTGTCTGTCTGTGTGCTGTGTCTGTCTCTATGTGCTGTGTCTGTCTCTGTGTGCTGTCTCTGTGTCTATGTGCTGTGTCTGTCTCTGTGTGCTGTGTCTGTCTCTGTGTGTTGTCTCTATGTGCTGTGTCTGTCTCTATGTGCTGTGTCTGTCTCTGTGTGCTGTGTCTGTCTCTGTGTCTGTCTGTGTGCTGTGTCTGTCTCTATGTGCTGTGTCTGTGTGCTGTCTCTGTCTGTGTGCTGTGTCTGTCTCTGTGTGCTGTCTCTATGTGCTGTGTCTGTCTCTGTATGCTGTGTCTGTCTCTATGTGCTGTCTGTCCCTGTGTGCTTTGTCTGTCTCTATGCGCTGTGTCTGTCTCTGTGTGCTGTGTCTATCTCTGTGTGCTGTCTCTATGTGCTGTGTCTGTCTCTGTGTGCTTTGTCTGTCTCTATGCGCTGTGTCTCTCTATGTGCTGTGTCTGTCTCTGTGTGCTGTGTCTATCTCTATGTGCTGTGTCTGTCTCCGTGTGCTGTGTCTGTCTCTGTGTGCTGTGTCTATCTCTCTGTGCTGTCTCTATGTGCTGTGTCTGTCTGTGTGCTGTGTCTATCTGTTGGCTGTGTCTGTCTCTATGTGCTGTGTCTGTGTGCTGTCTCTGCATCTGTGCTCTGTTTCTGTGTCTCTTTCTGTCTCTGTGTCTGTATGTGTGTCTGTTTCTGTGTCTGTGCTCTGTATGTGTCTCTGTTTCTGTGTCTGTCTCTGTGTGCTGTCTCTATGTGCTGTGTCTGTTTCTGTGTCTGTGCTCTGTTTCTGTCTCTATGTGCTGTGTCTGTCTCTGTGTCTGTTTCTGTGCTCTGTTTCTGTCTCTATGTGCTGTATCTGTCTCTGTGTCTGTTTCTGTCTCTATGTGCTGTGTCTGTCTCTGTGTCTCTGCTCTGTGTCTTTGCTCTGTCTCTGTGTGCTGTCTCTGTCTCTCTGTGTCTGTTTGTGTCTCTGTTTCTGTGTCTGTCTCTATGTGCTGTGTCTGTTTGTGTCTCTGTGTCTGTGTCTGCTTCGGGTTAAGGACTGATTATATGACAGTAGTTCAGCCCTGCTCCGTGTCTGTCCTGGAGGAAGCACAATCACTGCTGACTCTGGTTTCCTGTCCAACACCAGCCTGACTCCGGCGCCGTGGGAGGACAGACCGAGTGCACAGGTCCGCAGCGAACTTTCTCAACACTTACAAGTCTGGGAAGGTGCTGTCCGTTCGTTCTTGGACTTTTCCGAACAAAGTTGCGGCGCTGCAGCTGAGGTTCGCAGCGAGCAGCTGCACAGACAAACTTCTCCACATCTGGTCTGCCGCTGGAGGACGGGTCCAGCCGGAGAAAGCAGCTTTTAGGAGGCGGAGAGAAACATCTCTGATGGAAAACAATGCTTTAAATCGAGAGTTTGGAGCACTTCGATGAGCCACAGGGAGAGCTGGAGTTTTTAAGATTCGGGATCCGGATCGAGAGGACGTGGAAGGTCCTCGGGGAGAGAAGTCCACCTGGAGCGCTCAAATAATGAATTAGCCGAAAGTGTGCAGCGCCGTGTCTCTGCCACAGACAAGGTGAGAGTTTATTATTTCTCTTCTTATTATAGTGCCGTGGAAATCCAGCTCCGCGTGAACATGCACGGACACGCCAGGAAGGTAAACACAGCACGCTCTCCTCATTTTCGGTCTGATCGAAAGTTCTCTTTCGATTAATCGACATCGATTAAAAACATGCAAGTGTGACAACTTTGTTTCAGTTCGACGTTTGGCACTTTTATTTTCTTCTTCACATCCTCAAAGTTTTCACCATTTCAAAAGGACACGCCTTTGTCAACGACGTGCACTTTTGAGTAAAAACAAATAAATAAACGAACGCGACAACCATGGTTGAACAGAAGATTTGTTTTTGTTTTGTTTTTTTAACAATCAACCTAAACGTTGTCATAACTATCTGGAAGCAGCTCGCGGGAGCGCGCGAACAGCTGTCCAGCTGTTTGCTTTGGAAGAGAGCGCGCGCCAGACACACGCGGGCGCGTGACACACGTTCAAACGCCTGATTAATTACTAACTAATGCGAATCAGTCGGTGTGGAAACAAATATTGAAACAAAAATATAGTTGTTTTCTGTTGTTTTGTTCCACATTGAAGAACGAATGAAATAATGAAACATTCTAATTGGTCGCTGTTTCTGATTGGTTCAGAAAAATATCAATAATGTAAGATATAAGCAATTTTTATTAACTCAAAATTATGACTTTTTTTTACTCAAGTAAAAAGCAGCACTGCTCTCATAGGGTGCAAACCTCCGCCAACACTGTTTTTAATTTTCACAAAATTGTACCTTGGAAAAATTAGAAGTGGCTTTTCATAAGCTAAATTAGATGTGATCAAATGTCAAGAGTATACATTTAGTTCATGCACTTGAATCTTTTTTGTGTGTGTGTGTTTTGGATTTTTTTTGTTTGATTTCTGAATTCTTTTTCAGATAATTTTCAAAAAACATTGGTTATTTCTGTTATGCACAATTTGTCATTGTTTTTTGGCACTTGGTATCCGACTGATAACTGGAAGATAGACAAACAGGTGTAAAATTGGAACCTCCATCCAGTTTTGGTGCACTGTAAAACTCAATGAGTTAGTTGAACTCAAACCATTTGAGGAAACCGATTGCCTTAAACCATTTGAGTTTGCCAACTTAAATGAAATCATTTTGAAAAATGTAATTGTTAAAGTTTTAGTTACTTAACAATTTATAGTTAATTAAACTTATGTAAATCTAGTTTATGTTTTTCAATAAAAAAAAAGTGACAAATAAATTTCTGCCTGAAAAATTTATTTTACATTTTGGATTAGATTTTTTTGATGCGTTCTTTGGTTTACTTGTTGACTCTGCATTGTGTTGTTATGACTCTGCCCATACGATCTCCGGTATGGAAGTTGGACTCTCTAACCAGAAAGCTAAAACCCAGGACTCTTGCCTTGTGACCAGAGAATTCTTTTGAGCTGTTGGGAGTGAGATTTACTAACTACATATGCACAGCGACACCTGCTGGCCTCCGTTACATAAACTCAATTAAAATGAGTGAATGTAATGCACTGGAAATACATCACCAATACTTAAATGCCCCCAAACTTTAAATGCATTTAAAGGAAATGAGTGGTTATGACAACAATTCATTTTTGAATTAGTTTAATTAATGGACATGAGTGACTATAACTTTTTTCAAAGTTTGAAAAAGTCTCAACTCAAGTCTCAAGTCAGCTTGCACCAATTGGTGACTTGAGACTTGACTTGAGACTTTACTTGAGACTTGTGACTTGCTGATTCATAACTTGAGAGTGATTTGCTGGTGATTTCGTCCCACCTCTGTGCCACACATTTTCAATGGGCAACAGGTCTGGACTGCAGGCAGGCCAGTCTAGTACCTGCACTCTTTTACTAACGAAGCCACGCTGTTGGCAGCATGTGTTGCTCCAAAACCTGGATGTACCTTTCAGTATTGATGGTGCCATCACAGATGTGCAAGTTGCCCATGCCATGGTCACTAACACACCCCCATACCATCACAGATGCTGGCTTTTGAGCTTTGCACTGGTAACAATCTGCATGGTCTTTTTCCTCTTTTGTCCAGACGACACAACATCCATGATTTCCAAAAACAATTTCAAATGTGGACTCATCAGACCACAGCACACTTTTCCACTTTGCGTCTGTCCATTTCAAATGAGCTCCGGCCCAGAGAAGGTGGCAGCGTTTCTGGATGTTGTTGATGTATGGCTTTCGCTTTGCATGGTAGAGTTTTAACTTGCACTTGTAGACGTAGCGACGAACTGTGTTAATTGACAATGGTTTCCTGAAGTGTTCCTGAGCCCATGCAGTAAGATCCTTTATACAATGATGTCAGAGTTTAATGCGGTGCCACCAGAGGGATCGAAAGTCACGGGCATTCAGTGTTGGTTTTTGGACTTGCCGCTTACGTGTAGAAAGTTCTCCAGATTCTCTGAATCTTCTGATTATATTATGGACTGTAGATGATGGAATCCATAAACTCCTTGCAATTGAACATTGAGAAACATTGTTCTTAAACTGTAGGACTATTTTTTCACACAGTTGTTAATAAAGTGGTGATCCTCACCCCATCTTTGCTTGTGAATGGCTGAGCCTTTTGGGGATGCTCCTTTTATACCCAATCATGACACTCAGCTGTTTCCAATTAACCAGTTCACCTGTGGAATGTTCCAAACAGGTGTTCAGGTGTCAATTGAAGAATTACACAGCGGTCAAAATTTAAAAATGCTCCAGTCAAGTTGAAAACTACATCACGTTACTTGTCGGATTATAAAGATTCTAAAAAGGTATAGTTTGGGCTATCTATGACTGAATGTTATGGAGTTTTGGAGTAAAAACGGCAAGAATGGTGACAAAGGTTACTTTCAGTTTGCACAGGTGTCAAAAGAGTTGCTCTAATTTTGGTAAAAAGTGATGCACATTATTGGTTGATAGGATTAATAAATGGAATAGTTTTGACAGTGCTGAATGCTTGGTTTCCAAAGTAAAGGTCAAACAAGGTCAGTGTCCATTGGATTCTGTGACATGTGACATATGTTACCCTGTAACATGAACTAAGCATGACACATGATGCAAACTGTTACTTTTTAAAACCTGATGACCTCAACCGATAACTTGCATAATTTTTTACCAAAATTGGAGCAACTTTAACCTTTGACCCCTGTACAAACTGAAACTGACCTTTGTCACCATTCTTGCTGCTTTTCCCTCATAACTCCATTACATTCAGTCACAGATTGTCCAAACTATACCTTTTTGGGATGTTTATGATCAGGCAGATAATGTGGTGTAGTTTGCTATATGATTGGAGCATCTTTTAATTTTGACCCCTGTGTAATTCTTCAATTGACCCCTACCTGGCTGCCTATTGAAAATTCAATCAGTTTTTTTTAGAGTTCATGTCTGTGTATTATTTGTGCATAATTTGATGCTTGTATCACCATTTGCAGGATTGCACTCTAAATATTCTCTTATCTGCTGCACTACATATGAGATGTAAGATGCTGCTCCTCACTGTTTATCATTTGCCCTTAAAGTATTGGAACACTTGGTATTTCACACATTTTATATACAATTATAGACTTTTGATGAGGTGTCCAAACCGTGCAGCATGACAACGCACGATGCAACTTGAAGCGGGCTCGTGTGAAAGGGGCTTAATAATTAATAGTCTTTGTGAAATAATGCACAGACATCATGTAGAATCTTTTCAACAAACTGATAGCCAAAGTAGGCGTTGTATCGCGTTATCTGATTGGTCGTTATCGATAGAAGGCGTCGCTCGATTGCCTTGCGCTACGCTGCACGTGAGGTGTACTCGGCTCCACCAGCGGTCAACTCGGCATGTGGTACAGCTCAGAAAGTGGTGAATGAGCCAATCAGAAGTTGACAAAATCCCATGCTATATAATAAATTTGTTTATTCCATTTCAAATACATTCAAATACAATTCTTAACTCAAACTGAAAGCAAACCTGTACAAATGGATATAAATTAATTAAAAATATAAAATCCAGCTTCCTGATGAAGTGGTGTAGAGGAGGATTTTCTTAAAAAGAAGACCTGAAAGTTCAGATACAATTTCACAGAAAGAACATTTGAGATGAAAGCCTAGATTTGATGTTTTGGTGAAAGAAACTTTTGTATTTCTTCATAATCGATGTAAATAAAGTCCAAGACATATTCAGTGACTTGGAAATGTTCATGTTTCCATCCCCTGACTTGTCTGAAGAAAACTGGCAATAAAACCGATTATTATTTACTTTATTATTTTATCCTAACCTTATGATGAGTGTAAAATGAGTGTGGTATTATTGTTTAATTTTCACTGTTGCTGCAGTTTGTGTCATATCATAGTCATATCATATATCATATTGATATGATAATATTGAGATACAATAATTTGGCCACTTTGTACAGCCCTACTGTCAACTAGCTGAAAACTTTGAATGTTAATTTACATCTACATTAAAAAAAATGCTTAAAGTGGCAGGGAGTTGAGAGGGCTGTAATTGGGGGGGAGGGGTCAGCTGAAAGGCAAAAAAAGAAAAATGCTTAAAAAGGTGGGGGATCTGGGGGGGAGCTCCTCCAGAAACTGAAAGGTTTTTACCATGCTCATGCTCCCCTGAAGCATTTACTCTAATCTAAATCTGAAGGACCTAAATGACATGGTAAGATGCTGACGAGCTTCACTCATTCATGTTTTATAACCTTTTGATTATATTATGGACTGTAGATGATGGAAACCCTAAATTCCTTGCAGTTGAAGGTTGAGAAACATTGTTCTTAAACCGTTGGACTATTTTTTTCATGCAATTGTTCAAAGTGATGATCCTCGCCCCATCTTTGCTTGTGAATGGCTGAGCTTTTTGGGGATGCTCCTTTTATATCCAATCATGACACTCACAGTTAGCGTCCTCAGTTCCTAAACAGTTATTGAGTGTTAGAAGGAAAGGTGATGTAACACAGCGGTAAACACACCACTGTCCCAGCTTTTTTGAAATGTGTTGCAGGCATCCATTTCAAAATAAGCAAATATTTGCACAAAAACAATCAAGTGTATCAGTTTGAACATTATATATCTTGTCTTTGTGGTGTATTTACGTTTCTTCTCCATTTTGTGACTCACTTTGCTTTCCGTGTTCGGTTGTGTTGTTTTTTTTTCTCTTGCTGTCACCATGGTTGGATGAGGGGGTGGAGTCTAGAACATGCGTGAGTGGGACTCTGGCCTTCTGTAGCCCATCAGGGCTATATTTGGGTCAGTTTTTTTTTTTTGACAGAGAAGCCACTGGGCCTATGATGTATCTGAAGGCTGTAGTTGAGCTCTGTGGGCCGTGCATGTCTCTCCTTGGGCCGGAACAGTTAACATAAAAAAAATAATAACAATAAACCAGGCAGCCATTGTCCCATTTATTGGCCTCTCTTCATTGGCTTCCTGTTAATTCTAGAATATAATTTAAAATTCTTCTTCTTACTTATAAGGTTTTGAATAATCAGGTCCCATCTTATCTTAGGGACCTCGTAGTACCATATCACCCCAATAGAGCGCTTCGCTCTCAGACTGCAGGCTTACTTGTAGTTCCTAGGGTTTGTAAGAGTAGAATGGGAGGCAGAGCCTTCAGCTTTCAGGCTCCTCTCCTGTGGAACCAGCTCCCAATTCAGATCAGGGAGACAGACACCCTCTCTACTTTTAAGATTAGGCTTAAAACTTTCCTTTTTGCTAAAGCTTATAGTTAGGGCTGGATCAGGTGACCCCGAACCATCCCTTAGTTATGCTGCTATAGACGTAGACTGCTGGGGGGTTCCCATGATGCACTGTTTCTTTCTCTTTTTGCTCTGTATGCACCACTCTGCATTTAATCATTAGTGATCGATCTCTGCTCCCCTCCACAGCATGTCTTTTTCCCGGTTCTCTCCCTCAGCCCCAACCAGTCCCAGCAGAAGACTGCCCCTCCCTGAGCCTGGTTCTGCTGGAGGTTTCTTCCTGTTAAAAGGGAGTTTTTCCTTCCCACTGTAGCCAAGTGCTTGCTCACAGGGGGTCGTTTTGACCGTTGGGGTTTTACATAATTATTGTATGGCCTTGCCTTACAATATAAAGCGCCTTGGGGCAACTGTTTGTTGTGATTTGGCGCTATATAAAAAAAAATTGATTGATTGATTGATTGATCGGCCCACTAGGAAAAATCCCGGTACTCTTAATGGCTAATCCACCTCTGCTCCAGCTCCCCCTCCCCCTTTTATTTTCTTGACCGAACTAAGTTTGACCCTAACCACAGCCTTAATATTAACCTTTACCATAACCTAAACACAGATGAATGTTCTATGATGATGTGGAAATCAAGCATATAGGGTACAGAGGAATGCTGGAGCTCTGACAGAGAGACCATCGGGTTCTTGATCACCTCCCTGACTAAGGCCCTTCTCCCCCGATCGCTTAGTTTAGACATGCGGCCAGCTCTAGGAAGAGTCGTGGTAGAACCGAATGTCTTCTTTAAAATTCTAGTACTGACTTTTAGAGCTCTGCGTGGTCAAATGCCATCTTATATCACCGAGCTATTACATCCATATGTGACAAGCAGGTCTCTGAGGTCTTCGGACCTGGGCCTATTGGTTGTGCCTTGGACAAGACTGAAGACCAGGGGAGACTGTGCTTTCGAGGTGGTGGCACCTAAAATGTGGAATGCACTGCCTTTGGACCTACGCTTCGTGGACTCTGTTGAAACATTTAAAGTGAAGCTAAAGACCCTTTTGTATAGGCTGGCTTTTACCTAGTTTTATGATTCTATGTTTCTGCTGCTTTTAATTTCTTTGTTCTTATGTGAAGCACTTTGTGATTTCTATCTTGAAAGGTGCTATATAAATAAATCTAACTTACTTACTTACTCTTCTATTTATGGATGATGGAGGTCACTCTGCTCATTGGCACCTTCAAAGTAGAAGTGTTGTGGCAACCAGGAACTGGAGACAGACTCAAATGCAGTGAAGCAGGTTAAAGTGGAAAACACCAACGGAAACAATTTATTGAACAAATGTGCAAATGGTGCAGACAGAGTGTAGAACAGAAAGGTGGAGCCACAGGTGGACGGCAGTGTTGCCACAGTTACTTTGAAAAAGTAACCCAATTACTGATTACTCCTTGAAAAAGTAACTTAGTTACTTTACTGATTACTCCATTTTACAAGTAAATAAGTTAGATTACTAGTTACTTTATTAGTTACTTTCAGCAGCTGCTGACAACCCCCCCCCCCCCCCGCCAGCTCCACATGAAAATAACCTGTTTTGCCAATACTCACTTTATAGTCAGCCTTTCTTAACTTCAATGAATAGAAATATTTGTTTTCTAAAAAATAAAATAAAGACCTCTTTCTTGACCTCACATTTAACTGTTGACAGTACTGCAACGGTAAAACTTGCAATTTCTAACCTACATTGTTTATAAATGTAACTATTACATTCTTTCCAAACATTTTTCTAACATTTAAATTCTCTCTAAACATTTTAGTTGTTGAAATTATTATTATTATAAGTAGTATTAGTAGTAGTAGTAAAAAAAGGCTTTAAAAGTGAACCTTTAATCTAGGGGTGTTGTGGGGAGCCGCGTCCCTGCCCCGCCTCACGCTCCCTTTCCATTTTTGATTCACCCCTGCTTTGGCGCTTGAACACAAAGAATGGATAACGTTTACTCATACAGAAAATACGACCAGATTGACAGGTAAGAAAGTTTTATCAACGTTTTTTTATGTAATGTCATCCTCAGAAAGAGAGTTGAGGTGCATTTGAGTGGAAAAAAGTGTTGCAGATCAGCAGTTTTTTGCGGGGACACACAGAGCCCATCAGAGTTTAAAATAAAGGGGAAAAACAGCATAAAAATGTCTTTGTAAAGCTCAGTGCAGGTGCGCTGTCATCACCGCGCTTTGAGACATGACGACTGTTTTTTTAACTCGAAGTTGCAACGCAAAACCGCGGGTGAAAAGCTTGCAGCTCCCTGAAAGTGGGCAGTTCAGTTGAACCCCGACCCCCTGCCCACGTGCCAAGTTGTTAATGCTGCGATCGACCTGCAATGCAAAAATAATAGTAATGCACAGTGACTTGGAGAAGTAACTTTAATCTGAGTACTGATTTGGAAAGATTAACGCGTTAGATTACTCATTACTGAAAAAAGTGGTCAGATTAGAGTATCGGCATCACTGGTGGACAGGTTCTAGGTGTAGACAGCCAGGTGGGCCAGCGGAGCAGGGTGGTGGCTGCGGACTGCGAAAGAGAAGAAAAAATACAAAGTGAGTGGTTCTGCAAATACACCAGGTAGTTACTTGGAAACACTGGGGATTTGAATAAAGCATGAGGAGGCCAGGTTACCATTTCTAGGGACAGAAAGATCTGGTGGCATCCTGTAGTTCAGCCCAGACTTAAATAGGATGACATTAATTGCCACAGGTGTGTTGCAGCTGCAGGTGTAGTCAATCTGCTCCGCTGGCAGGAAGACACAGAAGGGAGGGGGAGAATATCCAATGACCCCAGACTGTTTCCCCAGATCACAACAGGACCTCCTCCTCAATGGGAGCCCCGGGCAACCCATTCATCCTGTCAGAATGGGCCCAATGGAAATCCAGGACAAGTACAGGATCTAAAATGAGGTAGTGGCCCATAACCCTCCCATTCCACCAGATACTGGAAGCCCTGACCCTGATGGCGCATGTTCAGGAGGTGCCGCACAGTCCAGGCCGGATGGCCATCCACAACCCGGACGGGAGGAGGACGCTCAGCCGGAGGGCAGAGAGGACTGGTCTGGACCGGCTGCAGGCAGGGGATGTGGAAGACCGGATGGATCCAAAGGGACCTCGGAAGTCAAAGGTGGGCAGCCACAGGCTTGGCCATCCACGTTGATCATGAAGGGGCATAGGAATCAAGGAGCCAGTTTTTGAGACACCGCCTGCAACAGAATCTTACACCTGATGACCACACCTCCTCCCCGGGATGCTAGAGTGGGCTGGGACCCAATGACAGTCTACATAGTGACAAGCCCAATCCCTGGATACCGACAGGGCAGCCTTCCAGACCCTGAAGCAGTGCCTGAGGTGCGCCTGAACAGATAGCATGGCCAGTTGCTCTTCCTGCTCTGGGAAAAGTGGTGGCTGATACCCAAGGGAACTTTCAAATGGGATAAGCCTCATGGCCATGCATATCTGTGAGTTATGGGCATACTCAGTCCATGGCACGTGTTCATACCAGGCCGTATGGTCCCAAGTGGTGGTACAGTGAAGTGCCGATTCCAGTTCTTGATTGGCCTGGCTGTTTGATTGGAGGTGGAATCCAGATGACATGCTGACCGTGGCCCCCAATGCTGAGCAGAAGGCTTTCCATATGTGGGATGTGTACTGGGGACCACAATCCAACACTATGTCCAGCAGTGCCATGCAGACAGAAGACTTGGTGAACTAGGAGGTCTGCTGTTTCCCGGGCCATGGAAAGCTTGATGAGGGGGATGAAGTGTGCCATCTTGGAGGACCGGTCGATGATAGTGAGGATAACCATGTGCACTTGTGAAGGTGGAAGTTCAGTGATGAAATCCATACTGATGTGCGACCAGGGGTGATGAAGGACCGGGAGAGGATGAAGGAGTGTGCCCGTCCGGTGGAGGGAGAGGCGACCTACATGACCAATGAGAGGGAGGACCAACATGGCTGACTCCTCTGGGCTTGTTGTCTGCTCTGCTCCTGCAACTGATTATCAAGACAGATGCACAGCATGATTAATTTGTCCAGCAACTGTGCATCCTCCATAGCTGCCAGCTTGTCCTGGATCCTCATGGATAATCCCAGCTGGCCTCCACAGCTTGAATGCTGAAGTTGACCGAGTACTCCGCGACACCTCAGGCTCCCTGGTGAATGTGACCCCTGATAGGGTGGTTAGAGACCTTACATAGGTCCCTACAAACATTGATCCCCACATATGATGTGGGGATTGGGGACTAGCACTTCCACACAGCAGTAATCCAAGATAGCATCTCCCTCCGGAGAAAACTGGTAAGGTAAGATACCTTGCTACGGTCGGTGTGAAATTTTGAGGGCCATTGAGAAAACACAATAGAACATACTTGGTTTGTGCTCTGACATGCACTATCAAATGTGGGACTTTGTATGTAGACAGGTGTGTGCCTTTCCAAATCATGTCCAATCAACTGAATTTATCCCAGGTGCAGAGGAAATTCTGCTGAGTAAAATTTACTCTGCTGGGAAAACATTTAGTTCCAGTTTAAACAGAGTTAAATATACTCTACCACAGGGCTAAATCAACTCAACATAGTGTAAATTCAACTGTTATTGGAGTATGTATATATATATATATATATATATAGAGAGAGAGAGAGAGAGAGAGAGATAGATAGATAGATAGATAGATAGATAGATAGATAGATAGATAGATAGATAGATAGATAGATAGATAGATAGATAGATAGATAGATAGATAGATAGATAGATAGATAGATAGATAGATAGATAGATAGATAGATAGATAGATAGATAGATAGATAGATAGATAGATAGACTAATGACACAGAAGTAGGTAAATCCACAAGTGTGTAGTAATCTGTAAAAATCTTTATCAGTCCCTGTGCTGGAAGAATTTAACAAAGTCTGCTAAAAAAAAAAAAAAATGCATTATCATGACTTTCATACTATAAAGCTGAAAATTCTGAATTCTCTCAAAGGTCTAATCAGTCCAATGCAGCTATCCACGAGTCTGCTCCAGGAAAACACTATAAATACTTTTTGGAATAATTGATTACAAAAAGTGAATGAATGAGTCTGTATTTTTTTTTATCAGCTACTCATTCACAAAAATGTCACCAGAAAGTAAGGAAATGATGCAGAAAGCAGGACTGAACAATTTTAAAATTATTACGAAAGGTAGTGATTTTTCTATCAAGTATACATTATTCAGCAGATTAAAACACAAAAATGCTATTTTTGTTCTTTTTTATTTGAATGAAAACAGTCATTTCCAAGGAGGATATCACTGTCACAGGCAGAACAGTGGATTAGTGGTTAGCACTGTTGCCTTACAGCTAGAAGGTTTGATCCCCACCTGGGGCCTTTCTATGTGGAGTTTGCATGTTCTCCCTGTGTTTGCGTGAGTTTCCTCCGGCTTCCTCCCACATCCAAAGACATGCAGATTAGGTGGATTATAAACTTTAAATTGTCCGTAGGTGTGCGTGCAGGTGTGAATGTGTTTGTTTGTCTATATGTGGCCCTGTGACAGACGGGCGTCCTGTCCAGGGTGTACCCTGCCTCACGCCCTTTGACTGCTGTGATAGCCCCCCACCCCCACCCCGTGACCCTTAAATGAAGTAAGCGGGTGAAGATGAGTGATATCACTGTCACCCCCTTGTGGTTACTGCTAAAACAAGGACATGGGTAAATTTTTGTTCAAAGTGTGCTGCAAAAAAATGAACCCACTTAATGAATTTTAGTTCATTGTTCTTCTTCCATACATACTTTTAAATGGTGTCTGTGAAACATATTTTGTTGTTGTGCTCACTGTTGCCTCATGCTTTACTAAGTTTCAAGCTGAATAGTTTTAGCTGGTTCACATTGGGCCTGACTACACTCTGTATTATTCCTCCATTTGTAAAACCAAGAGAAATTTTCCATCTTTCAATCATTTTGTTCTTCTTCTCCTTGCTTCAGGCTCACCTTTCGAGCCCTCGACCTTTTCCCACAAGAGTCGAGCTTACTCCCATGGATGAGGAGAGGAGTGCCGTTGCCAGCTCCCCAGAGCCACCTGATGAAGGGGACCCAGTTCTCTCAGCTCTACAAACCAGCCCTCACACACCATCCAACACAGAGAGGCCGAACAGCTCCTCCAACCCAAATTCCTGTCTCAATCCAGGTAAGATAAAGGTGGAAGCAAAAAAAAAAAAAGAAAAAATCACGCCTGCACAAACTGTTCTCCAAACTCCACTTTGTGTTTCTCTATGTGCCAACAAGTCAAAAAGAACAGGACAGTCTGAGTGTATTGATGTAATGGGTTTGAACATGTCATGGTTCAGTTAATAACACTGAATTCTGTTAAACCTCTTTTAGTGTTGTTGTTGGTTTTTGTGTGTGTGTGTTATCATGGATATGAGCAGGGTTGGGTAGGATTACTTTGAAATGTAATCCAAAAGTAATCAGATTACAAGTAATCCAAATCTATGTACATACATACATGTAATCCACATGTATTCTTTCAAAGTAATCCTACCCAACTTTGGATATGAGTGCAAGAACAGTGAGAAAGAAAGCAGTTGTCGAGATTAATCTATGAGGTCTGTTAGAAAAGTATTGGACCTTTTTATTTTTTGCAAAAACCTGATGGATTTGAATCACGTGTGCTTGCATGAGAAAACCTTGAACCTTCGTGCGTATGTGTGAACCTTTTCACGCATGTCGATTGCATCATTTCCAGGTAAGCAGCCTTTGTGTGGGACGTGTGTTGTGCGCTCGGCGGATTTTCATTTCAAGGAAAAAGACAAGGATGAAACACTTTTGTTCACTATTGTGAAAGTTTACTTTGGTTGATGCCCGATTTGAAAATATTCTCAAGTTGCTGTTGTGTTTCAAGTTTTAGTCTTAGTAATTTGCAGTCAGTCTAGGTGGGTTTAGAAGGTGTATTGTAAATCAAAGCAAAATGATTGTGTTTAATGTATGTGGTGACTCAGACGATTTTATTTCAAATTTCAGACTTTATTGATCCCTAAAAGGGTAATTACATTTACACTCCAATTACCTCAGACAAAATACAGCAATTAATCCACAATTATTACTTGTTTACCGTAATAATGGCACACATCAAAATTAAAGACAACACATATACATCTGACATTATTTATGTGCTCTAAACTTGAAGCAGTCCGTCATTCAAATTGAGGCAAAGTGGGTGAGGGCTGCAGCAGGAGGGGCCCGTGCCGCCCGCTGATTTTATGTCATCAATCAGTCACAGTTAAGTCTGTGAGATTTTGCAAAAACTGTGAACTTACATCATTCAACAATGTGTTAAGATTATCTTTTCTGTCCTGGGGGTTGAACTGCAGTTTGTGGTGGAGGTGTCAGAGAGGAGGATGCTGAGGAAACTGCTCAGCATCCTGGACAACACCTCCCACCCCCTGCATGCCACACTGACGCCCTGTCAGAGCACCTTCAGCTGTAGACTGAGACCACCGAGGTGCACCACAGAATCCCACAGGAGGTCTTTCCTACCTGTGGCAATCAGACTGTATAATTCGTCCCCCTTCTGCAGGATGAATACATAACGAACAGTGACTAAGGTGATGACTAGATGGCTTTTTTTCTAGGTGTCTTCAGGGGTTCCTTGGGTACCACTGGAATAATATTGTGTCAAACAAACGGTTACTTAGAGAGACTAAGATGCGGAGTGGCACTAGCATTTATGAGAGAACATGAGTTATGACATTTTGGCCATGTGGTGATTTTCTCTGTGCATGATCCAGCACATAGGTGCCTCAGCTTTGAGGACCCCAGAAGATGGAGAAGGCTGGCTGCAGAAGATAGATGGTTACTCTTGAGAGGTGGGAGTGAACGATTGTTTTTATTTTTTTTGTGCCAGGGTGGTTGCCATCCAGGACTCAAGGTGATTCTATGGCACGGTGGATGCATTTGATTCCAGATATGATCTGACCTGCTCCCTTTTAATAAAATAGTTAACTATATCCTCTGACGATACAAGAGAACTGGTGTCCATTTCCAAGTCATCTTGAACATTATATATAAATTCCAGCCTGTTGCCTACTTTGATGATCATTGAAAATATTTTTTGAAAGTCTTGTCATGTTTGAACATAGGTATGAAGAAACGTTGTTATAAAGGAGATGTTAAAATGCATTTTTTTCAGTAGCAAGAGGATGGCTGCATTGTTACATTTTGCCTCTGACATGAGTTATAGTTAGTCATCGTAGAAGTGCACTGACCGAGACAACAGATGCACGTTGAGAAGGCTGTGAATTGATCTGTGTGTGCTGTGAGGGGTCTGTGTCCGTGCAGTGCTGTGGGAAACTAATAGTCAGAGATGTGGCTCCTGGGAATTTGAGAAAGAACCCTTGATTCATTTCCGTGTGTGATTGGTCATGGTAAGGTTCACCGAGGACATGGACAGATCAGAGCAGTAGTGTTCCTGAATGAGTCATCCAGGATCAGCTGAACATGTTTCCCCCAAAAAACACTGCAAATCAAAGTGTGGGTCCTTTGGGGTAATTAAGATAGGTGTGGTTCACTGTTGGGGAAGTGTGCAGTGATTTAACTGACTTGTTGCCATGATAACCTGCCACAAAAATCTTTGTTGCTTGACGTTTGCAAGTCTCAACTTAGTCTATCATGAGCAATGTATTAAATTTGATACAACAGAGAATCTCCAGAGATTCATCTCTGTTCTCTGGTACATTGTGGTTTTCATTGACAAGTGCCAGTACAGCATCCACTTTAATGATAATACCACAGTGATGAGTTTTAGGATTATTAACAGGAGGTATGCGTCTGAACATGTCCTCATAGCTGTGCTGACTTTACCTTTGCTTGCTTCTTTAGGGAGCCAACCAAAAGTACAACTGTGGCTTCTCCCACTAAAGTTAGACTGCTTGTCTGGCAGACTCGTCTAATGTGTGGGTGTGTGTAGACCATAGGTAGGTGAGCCTGGGTGGGGAGGTGAGGTTTGTTTAGGCTACCACTACTGAGGGCAACAAGGCTCTGCTTTCAGCACTTCAACCCCCCCATCTCTGCCTGCAGAGTCCACAGCCTTAGGACAACACAACAGGCATAAATGGTCAAACACATAGTCAAGAACTCATGCACAGCACATCACAAAATGCGTAGATCAAACACAACAAAATGTATAGATCAAGTTTAGCTTTAACTGCACTATAAATGCATATGGATATCTTATGAGAGCTGATTGTTCCAAGACAATGTTCTAAGATGATACCTCTGAAAGTTATTAACTCAGTGGTTACACATACAAAAATTGTAGAATGCTTTGGCATGTCTCTCCACACAGTGAAGATAGCTACAGGCCAACGGTAATCTTGAGCAACATAATATGAAAGCACACACTATGGACATCTACATTTTTTTGTACTTAGACTGACATAAGGTCATGGAGTGACCTGGATGCACTTTTTATTGAGGAAACATTCACTGACCTTCCCAGCTAACAAAATAAAGTTCCCAAAACATTAGAAGAATGTTTGTCAAATGTTATCAGAACATTAGCTGTAAAGTTCTTGGAACATTTTTAAAGGCCCCTTCACACATAACACGATTGAAGAAGACTGGCACACGAAGGAGGAATTGCATGCCACTCATGAAAAATCAGAGCCACCTCAAACGCCTCATACAGCTGTCGCCACAGCCATTCGTGCACACCAGCGGCCGAAAGACAGTGAATGTCCTGCGTGTGCCCATTCAACCCCCTCTCAGCAGGTGTCGGCCAAATTCCAGGTGCCACACATGAATATCCAACACCACTCGCTGGACACTTAGAAAAGGCGGGGCTATTCACACTCCCAGCACAATAGTGGAGTGCAGATGACCACATATGAGCTGTCTGTGAAAATTGTCTAAATGCAACATGAGTGTGAGTTACCAAGCAACACACATGGGTGTGACTGTGCCGAACCCCACCCCACACACACACACACACACACACACACACACACACACAAATGGCTTGTGGAGTGTGTCATCATCGCCGCCGCCCCCCATTACTAAATATAACTAAAATATAATAATGCCAAATGATAGTCCTTCTGTTATGTGTCGGACGCAGCTCGGAGAACCGACCAGCGTTTGAAGGACCCAGTATGAAATAAGCAGAGCACGGTACAAAGGCTAACTGAATTTAATACATAACAGTGATAATAACAAAAAGGTGCGGCCTGGCGTGGTGCGCTCCCAGCAGCGCTAACGGTCCGGAGCCAGAAGCTGTTTCGGACCCAAGGACCCCGCCGACACCCCCCAGGTGGCCGCAACAACCGAGTCTGTGAAAGAAGGAACCATTATGTGAGTCCACACTCTACACACAGAACACTTAAAGGTGTACAAACAGCAAACACTTCCTGGCTTGATTACTGATCAGCTTCCCAACCTGCAGGCATGGAACATCCAGTTCACAAAACTCCACTGCAGTGGAAGCTGATACATGACTAACAAACAGCTCAATACAATAAGGTGTGAGGGACACCACATTTACTGACTGTATAACTGTTAGTCACAAAATCTAACGTACCTCAGGAAGTGTGCTGACGAGCGTGAGACCTCACCCCCTCCTCTTTCACAGACTGTGCATCAAACCTGGATGTTCTCAGCATCCGCTGTCGATGAGATGGCTCCCGAGACGACGATCTCACCCGTCTGGTCACAAGGTCGAGTCTCTGGCAAATACACACTGTGCACTCCAGTCTTAAATGCCAACATGTTCCACTCCATCCAGATGCACCACAGCTGTGAGTCCTGACGAGTCGCAGGTGATCAGGGTGAGGTCCTGACAGCCTCAGCAACACAGCCACTCAGTCCCAAATGCACGCCACCTGTGAGGAAAACCAAAAAACAGAAACAAACCGGCAGCCAGGCCCCCCCCAGCCATATAACAGTACCCCACCCTCACGGGAAGCCTCCCGGCGACCACACACACCTGGCCCAGGAGAAACACCCCCCTCCAGGGACCATGGCTGGAAACCGCGTCTGCGTTCATCCTCCAACAGACTGGTTGAACTGGCTGCATCTTTGCCCCTGTCTCCGACAGTCTCTTAGCACAGGTGTGGCCAGGAGATCTTACACCTGTGCGGTCAGCCTTTATCCAAACGTGTGATTAGTCATAAAGCAAAACACCCCCCCCTCCCCAGGGGACCGTCCCATCAAACCCCAGGGAAGGGGAGAAAGGAAAAACAACCCAAACCCAAGCCTACAAACAAAAATACTAAACCCCCCCCCCCCAGAGGACCGTTCCATCAAACCCTAGGGAAGGGGAGAAAAGAAAAACCCAAACTTGAGCTCACAAACACAAATGCCAAAATACCCCCCCTCCCCCCCCCCCAGAGGACCGTTCCATCAAACCCCAGGGAAGGGGAGAAAAGAAAAACCCAAACTCGAGCTCACAAACAAAAATGCCAAAATACCCCCCCTCCTCCCCCCAAACAACACGTAGGGACCAACACCCCCCAGAGGGCCACCCGCCAGCTCCAGGAGTAATAACCATGGCCGAGGTCCCTCTGGGATCCAACGTCACCCACGGGGACTACCAGCGCCTCCCAGAGGACCACTCGTCAACCCCAGGAGACGCCTCCCCTCATGACCAATGGACCCAGCCTCGGCCGTCCACGGCTAGATGGACCCAACGCCCTTTCCCCCCCAGAGGACACCACAGTCAAACCCTGAGGGCGGAAACTGGGGGGGGGAAACAAAAAGACACCCCAAACCCCCCCCTCCCCTCCCGGGTGCAGAGGCTACCTGGGAAACGCACAGCACAACCTAACTGCACCCCTCCAGCAATGCCGACACTACGGCACACCCGGCTGGAGTCAGAGGAGAAGAGAGGGCATAACAAAAAACAAAGAGAAAAAACAACCCAAGTACCACCCCATCACCCCCAGGGGACCGTTCCATCTAACCCTGGGGATGTGAAACAAAAAGAAATAAAAGAAAAAACAAACAGACCAACACACAGTCGTTTGGGTCCTTTTTTTTTTTGTTCTTTTTTTTTTTTGTTCTTTGTCAAACAGGCTGCAGGGTCACAACCCCAGACAAATAGTGGACAACAAAAAATAAAATCCCACACAAAAACCAACTCAAAAAACACCCACACAAAATGAACTAACGCAAAACAAATCAGTGAGTTATACCGTCAAGCTCAACCAAATGGAACACACCTGTTCCTACTCAAGAGCTTGACGGTAACGTGATTCAGTCACCACAAGGGGGAGCCAGAGTGCAAAAAATGAAAAAACCCCTTTGGCGACAGAAAAAACAAACGAGCTGCTCTTATGTGCGCAGCTGTGTGCAACACACAACCAAAATGTGCTCAACTAAATAACGCCGGAGCTGATACAACAGACGCAGTAGTTACCTTTGTCCGGGGAAACGGGGCTACGACTGTAACACAGGAAGCCCAGCGACCCGTGCTAACAGAGCTCCGCCGTGCGCGTGAACCCATTACAAACGCACTCTTGCAGCTCCCGTTTACACCTCTTATCCGGTCGGAGTGTGACGCGAAGCTGTCGCCAGTCACACTCCACCACGACCCACGGATAAGGCACAACACAGGAACACGGCTGCAAGAGAGCACAAATCAGTATCCAGTAATGGGTCTCAAACACGCACCTTCCGGGCGGAGAGCCCCGCAACTGATCCGGATAACCACTGAACGTCTGCTGCCGCCTTCCCGGCGCGTTACCGTCTCTGCTACCGCTGGGTCCGTGATGTTTGGCCAGAGACTACTGTTATGTGTCGGACGCAGCTCGGAGAACCGACCAGCGTTTGAAGGACCCAGTATGAAATAAGCAGAGCACGGTACAAAGGCTAACTGAATTTAATACATAACAGTGATAATAACAAAAAGGTGCGGCCTGGCGTGGTGCGCTCCCAGCAGCGCTAACGGTCCGGAGCCAGAAGCTGTTTCGGACCCAAGGACCCCGCCGACACCCCCCAGGTGGCCGCAACAACCGAGTCTGTGAAAGAAGGAACCATTATGTGAGTCCACACTCTACACACAGAACACTTAAAGGTGTACAAACAGCAAACACTTCCTGGCTTGATTACTGATCAGCTTCCCAACCTGCAGGCATGGAACATCCAGTTCACAAAACTCCACTGCAGTGGAAGCTGATACATGACTAACAAACAGCTCAATACAATAAGGTGTGAGGGACACCACATTTACTGACTGTATAACTGTTAGTCACAAAATCTAACGTACCTCAGGAAGTGTGCTGACGAGCGTGAGACCTCACCCCCTCCTCTTTCACAGACTGTGCATCAAACCTGGACGTTCTCAGCATCCGCTGTCGATGAGATGGCTCCCGAGACGACGATCTCACCCGTCTGGTCACAAGGTCGAGTCTCTGGCAAATACACACTGTGCACTCCAGTCTTAAATGCCAACATGTTCCACTCCATCCAGATGCACCACAGCTGTGAGTCCTGACGAGTCGCAGGTGATCAGGGTGAGGTCCTGACAGCCTCAGCAACACAGCCACTCAGTCCCAAATGCACGCCACCTGTGAGGAAAACCAAAAAACAGAAACAAACCGGCAGCCAGGCCCCCCCCAGCCATATAACACCTTCATCTAATAAATTCATTGTGCTCCCCAGCCCTGTATAGTTTGTCATGAGGGATTTCCTCTTTGCAGTGTGTTGTATTTGACATTGTTTACTAACAAGGCCATAGGGTCACTGACCCTAAAGAGATTCCCTCCTTGGCACAGTGATCTATTCAACAATTCAGTGTTACAACTAAAACTATGATACATACACTTTTCTTGCCTTTATATTTGACATCCTTGACCATGAAAACAAAACATACCACTAGAACTTGGAATCACTTTTATGTCTTTATTAGTTCAAAAGTTATTGTATAAAAATGATTTTGCGGTAATGGTGGTTTTCTTCTGGATCTAGCTCCATAACATTTGAAGCAAATCTGATGACACCTTACTGAATCAGTACAGATTCAGCTACAATTTGGTGTTAGTTGTGCATCTCTAGCTTCATTTGTCACCTCACACTGACACATTTTCTATTTTCCCTATATTTTTGCATATTCTGGATCACCAGATCCGGAATCCGGATCTGATCATCACCAAGCTTTGTTGTTTGATAGAACATTTGACTATGTTACACCCTAATTTTTTTAAAGCCTTTCTGCCTTGTTTTTGTGGAGTTAGAAACTAGAATGTCAAAATTCCCCCTATCCCGAAATGGTGAAGAATCCTTTAAAAAATTCCTGGATCCTGATCGTGATCCGGATCACCACTAAAATTTAATCACTTGTTCCTCTTGTCATTTCCAACCACTCCACAAAATTTCATCAAAATCCGTTCAAAACGTTTTGAGTTATCCTGCTGACAAACAGACAGACAGACAAACAAACAAACAAACAAACTCGACCGAAAACATAACCTCCTTGGCGGAGGTAAAAAATAGGGTCCCTAACCAGCTAACAAAATAAAGTTCCCAAAAGAAAGTTAGCTGCAAATTTCTCGGAATGTTTCAGAGGAAAGGTTTTTTTTTTTGGTTTCCAGAATGTTTGATAGTAACTTTAGTGCAAACGTTTTGAGAATGTTAGGCCTAACTGGGAACATTTTTAAGGAAAGTTTCTTTTTGGTTCCCAGAACATTGTGGTAATGTTACTTAAAGTCAGCTAAAGATATGTTTCATTCAAATGTTCCCATTCAAACTTTGCAAATAGTGCTGTGATAAATGAACTGCATTTCTGTAGTGCTGTTCCTTCTGAAGCAGAAGCACAAACTGCTTTATAATGATGCCTCACATTCACACCGACCAAGGGACCTTAAAGATTTTCCAAGTTGACAGGGATTTGAAATGAGGAGCCCACTGCTTTAAACTTTAGACTGGCACCTCTGCATTGATTTGTGTGCATCTCAAAAGATGTCTGGGTTGCAGTACTAGAGAAGCTGAGTGAGGGATCAGTGCCTGGGGTTGAAGCAGTCCTGAATCAAAGCTAAGATCCATTGCTGGACTCAGTCATCAGCAGTTTGTCTGCATGTGGCGAGAGTCAAACTTGTAGAGGTTCATTTACCTTCATTCATTGATTTGGGATTTCGAGCTTTGAGATAAAGAGATGACTGGGAAAAGCTTTGAAGGAAAAGCTCAGAATCTTTAGAGACATGATAGTTTTGGTTTTACTGTATGGTTGTAAGGTCTGTATTTGATAACAAGATCTGCAAACTGAGGCTGAAAGAACAAAAAATCTAAAAAAATTGTCTTAGTTTGCCCAGAAACATTTTGACAACAGTAGGAACCGTCAACCATTCATTCAGAATGTCATCACCTGAAAATGACTTCAAGGAAAATTTGAATAACAGTAAATGACCATAATTACCACCCAGTGAAGGAGACACCGAAACCAACCAAAGCATTCAATAGTAAATCATCCACACTTAAAGAATTTGATACTTATCTTGCAAAAAGATGCAGCATAAGTTCTCCTGGAACCAACAAATTATATTTGGTTAACAAAAAAATGTTCAAAAACCACAGTTGGAGATCAGCTGTCTTATCCTTGAGCTGGAGGATAGGAGCAATAATTCTCATCTGTTAAAGAAGAAAAAAAAATAAGTGTGAAGAACACTATCAGCAATATCACTGAGCATTGCTCAGTGACATATAATGTATTGCCATGAAAATAACTACTGAGCACAATGAATCACTGTCTGGAATGTTCCAACTACATAGATCATAACGGTCAGCAAATCATGGCTTGATCATCACAATGCATATGGTACTGTACCACACAACTTGATGCAATTTAAAATCAAAACAGTACCATGTCGCAGAACACACATGTAAGACTGTGACCAACTACTAAAAGAACTTGTTCATCCAAGACTGAACAAAGGAATAGACAGTTGACTGGTTGCAGTGTCTAGCAGAAGTATTTTGTGTGTGTCCATCTTCTGTTACTGTCTTCACAGAATGGGGGCCTGATTTACAAAAGGTTTCCGGGTGGAAAAATGTGTGCAAACACCATTACACTTGTAAATACATCTGTATGCTGAGTTACTAACAGTGCACAACAATGATAGCATGTGGCACATGTGTAAAGTAGCCTAAATTGTCCATTAAGCACATTTGCCTTCAGGAATATGCAGTTTGGGGTTTGTTTGGCCCAGTGCGCAAAATTGTGGGAGGAAACATGCAAATCGGTAAAGATTGCACATGCAACACGATTTATCAAGGTGAAAAGAAAATTTATTGGGTGATGATAGCGTCTGTATTTTGTGAGTTTGAAACCTTGGCGTTAATATATTGGACTTGACAGGAGGACTTGATTGGCCGCTGCATCCTTGTACACAGTATTGAATATACAAATACATACAGTAAAGCTCGCCTAAACCGCCATCATAAACCAGATATTCGCATTCACTGGACCAAAGCAAAGTCCCAATGCTTTTGTATGGTTTTCCATGTAATAAACACCATATTTACCAGTGTTGCCGACCGAACAGTCTCCAGTAAAAATCAGTCCACCCTGCCTTCACTACGCATGCGTCATTAGTCACAGTTCATGGATTAACACCTTGTTTCTGATTAAAACTGCACTCCAGTCATCATCTGTCTCAGCGGTAGATATCTAAAGCTTTGGTACAACAATCATTTCCACATAAATTCAGCATTATTTCATCATAAAAGACAGAGGAAGTGATCAGAGCGCTGTGGCTACAGGAGCTGCTAGCTGATGCGTTCACTGCGCATCAGTCATTTCAAAGCATCACAGATTATTGCCTCGTTGATGAGACGAATGAAAGTCCTGGATGAGGGATGGATCCAGAGTAAAGCGGGAGGGAATCCATGATCGCTCCTTGGGCCCATAACCCTCCCAGTCCACCAGATACTGCACACCACAACCCCGCCAGAGAGAGTCCAGTAGACACCGCACCGTAAAGACCAGCCCACCATCCACACACCGGGCGGATGGTGGGGTTAACAGCCGGACACAAAGGGCTGGAATGGACAGGTTTCACATGACTGATGAGGAATGTGGGGTGGATACACATAGACCTCGGAAGACGGAGACAGAGAGAAACAGGATTAATGAAAATGGGCCAACAAACCTGGGAGCAAGTTTCCTGGGCATTCCTTGCAATGGCAGGTGGCATGTGGAGAGCCACAACATCTGTCCAATGACACAGGGAGGTGCCGTGGATTGTTTCAGATTGGCTGCAGCTTTATAAGTTGTGGGGGAACGAAGCAGAGCTCTTCTAGCCCGCTCCCAGGTTCGTCCGCACCGGATCATGAGACCAAGAGCTGCGGGGACAGAAGAGTGTGAGATGGCAGAAAAAAACAGGGATGGTTGGTGACCATATACCACGTGGAATGGAGAGTACCCCGTCGAAGAGGTAGGTAAATTGTTATGCTGTTAAGTTCAATCCAAGATAACTGAGTTGACAAGGAAGCGGGTTGCTACAAAGCCAGGATCCAGAGACCATTTTCCAGCTCTTTGTTTAATCGTTCAGTTTGACCGTTAGCTTGAGGTTGATAGCCGGAGGTGAGACTGTAGGTGACCCTGAGAAAGTGGCAGAATTCCCTCCAAAAATTTGAAACAAATTGAGGTCCCAAATCTGACACGATATCTTGGGGAAACCCGTGCAGCCTAAAACATGAGACAACATTACTTCAACATTACTTCTTTGGCAGAGGGGAGCTTCGTTACAGCAACAGAATGAACCATCTTCAACAGCCTATCCACAATAGTCAAAATAACAGTGTTGCCCTTAGAGGGCGACAGACCGATTACAAAGTCAATTGATAAGTGCGACCATAGGTGTGTAGGGACAGGTAAAGGTTACAGAAGACCAACTGGAGCCCGATTGGCGGATTTGTGCATGGCACAGGCCACCAAAACCTTTGTTGAAGCACGTAGATTGTTTTTTTTATTCCCGGGTGACAAGCAAAACGACTGTTGTGACCCCACTTAATGACTTTCCCACTCACAGGGGCATCTCAGTCTCAATCTCAATTTATTTATAAAGCACTTTAAAATGAATACCAACAACCAAAGCGCTGTACACAACAAGAACAGGCAAGTTAAAAATAAATAAATAAATAAACCACAGTTAAAAGCAGAAACACTAAAAAAACCGTGTCAAACTGTGTTAAAAGCCAAAGAGAAGAAATGTGTTTTAAGAGAAGATTTAAAAGCAGAGAGAGAATCAGCCTGCCTAATGTGCAAAGGAAGATCATTCCACAGTCATGGGGCAACGACTGAAAAAGCTTGGTCACCTCTACGCTTCCTCTTTGACCTTGGGATAATCAGCAGTGACAAATCAGCTGACCTGAGTGAGCATGAAGGGACATATAAATGGAGCAGGTCAGACAGATATACAACCCCTGGCAAAAATTATGGAATCACCGGCCTCGGAGGATGTTCATTCAGTTGTTTAATTTTGTAGAAAAAAAGCAGATCACAGACATGACACAAAACTAAAGTCATTTCAAATGGCAACTTTCTGGCTTTAAGAAACACTATAAGAAATCAGGAAAAAAAAATTGTGACAGTCAGTAACGGTTACTTTTTTAGACCATCAGAGGGGAAAAAATATGGAATCACTCGATTCTGAGGAAAAAATTATGGAATCATGAAAAACAAAAGAACGCTCCAACACATCACTAGTATTTTGTTGCACCACCTCTGGCTTTTATAACAGCTTGCAGTCTCTGAGGCATGGACTTAATGACTGACAAACAGTACTCTTCATCAATCTGGCTCCAACTTTCTCTGATTGCTGTTGCCAGATCAACTTTGCAGGTTGGAGCCTTGTCATGGACCATTTTCTTCAACTTCCACCAAAGATTTTCAACTGGATTAAGATCCGGACTATTTGCAGGCCATGACATTGACCCTTTGTGTCTTTTTGCAAGGAATGTTTTCACAGTTTTTGCTTTATGGCAAGATGCATTATCATCTTGAAAAATGATTTCATCATCCCTAAACATCTTTTCAATTGATGGGATAAGAAAAGTGTCCAAAATATCAACGTAAACTTGTGCATTTATTGATGATGTAATGACAGCCATCTCCCCAGTGCCTTTACCTGACATGCAGCCCCATCTCATCAATGACTGTGGAAATTTACATGTTCTCTTCAGGCATTCATCTTTATAAATCTTATTGGAATGGCACCAAACAAAAGTTCCAGCATCATCACCTTGCCCAATGCAGATTCGAGATTCATCACTGAATATGACTTTCATCCAGTCATCCACAGTCCACGATTGCTTTTCCTTAGCCCATTGTAACCTTGTTTTTTTTCTGTTTAGGTGTTAATGATGGCTTTCGTTTAGCTTTTCTGTATGTAAATCCCATTTCCTTTAGGCGGTTTCTTACAGTTCGGTCACAGACGTTGACTCCAGTTTCCTCCCATTCGTTCCTCATTTGTTTTGTTGTGCATTTTCGATTTTTGAGACATATTGCTTTAAGTTTTCTGTCTTGATGCTTTGATGTCTTCCTTGGTCTACCAGTATGTTTGCCTTTAACAACCTTCCCATGTTGTTTGTATTTGGTCCAGAGTTTAGACACAGCTGACTGTGAACAACCAACATCTTTTGCAACACTGCGTGATGATTTACCCTCTTTTAAGAGTTTGATAATCCTCTCCTTTGTTTCAGTTGACATCTCTCGTGTTGGAGCCATGATTCATGTCAGTCCACTTGGTGCAACAGCTCTCCAAGGTGTGATCACTCCTTTTTAGATGCAGACTAACGAGCAGATCTGATTTGATGCAGGTGTTAGTTTTCGGGATGAAAATTTACAGGGTGATTCCATAATTTATTCCTCAGAATTGAGTGAGTCCATATTTTTTTCCCTCTGCTTGGTCTAAAAAAGTAACCATGACTGACTGCCACAATTTTTTTTTCTTGATTTCTTATAGTGTTTCTTAAAGCCAGAAAGTTGCCATTTGAAATTACTTTAGTTTTGTGTCATGTCTGTGATCTGCTTTTTTCTACAAAATTAAACAACTGAATGAACATCCTCCGAGGCCGGTGATTCCATAATTTTTGCTAGGGGTGTAGCGGGGCAAAGCTATGAAGACATTTAAAAACAAATAAAAGAATTTTAAAATCAATTCTAAAATGAACTGGGAGCCAATGAAGTGAGGCCAAAACCGGTGTAATGTGCTCGCACCTTCTAACACCAGCCAAAAGTCGAGCAGCAGCATTTTGCACCATCTGTAGGCGAGTAAGCAGTGTCTGATTCAGCCCAATATAAAGTGCATTGCAATAGTCCAGGCGATTAGTGATAAAAGCATGGATTAAAATCTCAAAATGATGCCGTGAAAGAAATCGCTTCACCTTGGCCAGTTGTCTAAGTTGATAGAAACTAGACTTGACTACTGACCTAATCTGAGCATTGAATTTAAGATCACTGTCGAGTTTTACACAAAGGTTTATTGCTGTCTGTGTCAAATACTGACTCATGGGACTCAGATCAACATTGATTTTGGAAGTGTCACTAGGTCCAAACAGCAACACCTCAGTCTTTTTATCATTCAGGTGTAGAAAATTTATGGACAACCATGCCTTAATGTCACCAATGCACTCTAGGAGATGGTTCGCAGAGTATGCATCCCGGGAGGAGGGGGCTCGTTACCCAAAGTGGACCTAATTCTAGATTCTATCTCCCAGGTTATAGCTGACACAAAACAGGAATCTGGTAGAATCATACCGGGGTCGGAGGGCACATCTCCCGGATCCCCTTGTCATGATAACGTGTCTGATTTACCGTTCTTCAACCTGGGTCGGTATGAAAGAACAAAATCAAAATGGCTAAAGAAAATAACCCACCTGGCTTGTCTGGCATTTAAACGTTTAGCAGTTTGCAGATACGCAAAATTCTTATGGTCAGTACAAACCAGGAAGGGTATTTGTGCCTCCTCCAACCAGTGGCACCACTCCTCCAAGGCCACCTTAATAGCCAGCAGTTCGCGGTCACCAGTGCTATAATTTTGTTCGGCTGCGGTAAGTTTTCTGGACAGGAACGTACATGATGCAGCCGCTTGTCCGAGGGATTGATTTGAGACAAGAAGGCGCCGACCACCACAACAGATGCATCAACTTCCACCACAAACTGCTGAGCTGGGTCAGGGAGGAACAACACGGGGGCTGTAGTAAAGTGATGCTTGAGGACCTGGAAGGCTTCATCACACTCCGGGGTCCATTTGAATGGCTGAAGTTATGATGTAAGCAAATGTTGCAGAGCTGCAATGGTACTAAAGTTGCAAATAAATTTGCGGTAGAAACTGGCAAATCCCAAAAACCTCTGGATCTCCTTGCACTTGCCAGGAACTGCCCATTCACACACGGCCGCTGTCTTGACAGGGTCCATTTTTATTTCACAGAGGACAAACCCCAAAAATGATATGGTGGATTGATGGAACTCCCATTTTTCAGCTTTTACATACAGATCATTATGTAATAATGTCTGCAAAACAGCACAGACATGTCAGATGTAAGATTGGGAGAAAAAACAGTATATCATCCAGGTAGATGAAAACACACTCATTCAAGAATCTGCGTAGTAAATCATTAACTAAATTCTGGAAAACGGCCGGTGCGTTTGTGAGACCAAATGCCATGATTAGATATTCATAGTGCCTGGTCAGTGTGTTGAAAGCAGTTTTCCACTCATCCCCTTGTTTTATCCTAACTAAATGGCATTGTGCAAGTCGAGTTTCATAAAAACATTGGCATCCTGGAGTAACTTGAATGCTGAGGATAAGAGGGACAGGGAATAATGGTACTTAATGGTAATGTCATTAAGACCTCAAGTCGATACACAGACACAGTGACTAATCTTTCTTTTCGACAAAGAAGAACCCCACCCGTGCGGGTGAGGAGGATGGATGAATTAAACCGGCAGTGAGAGACTCCTGAATATACTCGTGCATTGCTGTGCATTCAGGTGCTAATAGAGAAAACAGCTTCCCCCGAGGGGGACTAGGCCCTGAGAGAAGCTCGATGGCACAATCGTAGTCACAGTGTGGCGGCATCCAGGGGGCATCTTTTCCGGATGCCCCCTGGACGCCTCGCTGGAGAGGTGTTCCGGGCACGTCCCATTGGGAGGAGGCCCCGGGGAAGACCCAGGACACGCTGGAGGGACTACATCTCTCGGCTGGGTTGGGAACGCCTTGGGGGTCCTACGGAGGAGCTGGGGGAGGTGTGTGTGGATTGGGAGGTCTGGGTGGCTTTGCTTGAGCTGCTGCCCCCACGACCCGACTCCGGATAAAGCGGAAGAAAATGGATGCATGGATGGATGGATGGAGGGGAGCCAGATCATAGTAACAAGGAGGTACCCCAGCTAAGTCTGGGTTAGAACTTGGTGGAGAAGGTTCTGGTTTTAGAAGATAGTTATTTTTACACTCTGGTCCCCGTGAATTATCTGACCTATTAAAGACATGAAAGCTAATGGACTCAGAATTGTTACCAGCTATAATCATGCGAACAGACTAAGTGCGGTGGGTTATTTATCCTAGTTCATGACCATCTGCATGCAGAACAGAGGGTGCGAGAGCTGAAACAGTTTAAGCAGGAGGGTCCTGGTGAGAGAAGACAACAATAAATTAGCGTCTGAGCTTGAGTTGACAAATGCAGATACTGAAATGGATGAATGGTTGGATATTAAATTAGCAGGAATTGTATTTTGAGTTGAAGAGGGAGAAATAGAATTTTGAATCACCCGCAATTCACTCCTGTGCCACGCGATGATGCCCCTGACCGGACAACCGGAGATCATGTGACCCAACTGTCCACAGTAAAAACACAATCCTTCCTCTCGGAGCCGCTGTCACTCCTCCGCCGAGAGGCATGTTCTGCCAACTGCATCGGCTCCTTCATGTTGTGAGGGGAAGAGTGGGAGAGGGAGTGGCTGGAGGCTGAAGAGCGGGTCGGCGGCTTGGCAGATCGGCAAGTGGGATGATGAATTTCATGACGAGGACGCTCCGCCAGTCAATGGTCTATATCTTAGGGGAGTTCTACAGCGATGGGTTGATCCTGGATGTTCTCAGCTAACCCCTAGAAGAACACATCGAGGAGCACTGCTTGGTTCCACTCACTCTTCACTGCCAAAATCCGGAAATCTATAGCATAGTCTTCGATGTGGCGGCTGCCCTGCTTCAGCCTCCTCAATGAGTGCGCAGCTTTGCACCCTGGGGATGTATGCTGGAACACTGCTGCAGAGCTGTTGTGAAGGCACTAAGGGACATGTAGGAAGCAGACTGAAGACTCCACTCCATCGTGGTCCATGTTGCTCCTTGACCAGTCAGGTGAGTTATCATGAATGTTATATCTTCATCTTTTTGGACAGAAACAATGATGACAAAAGTTCAAAGTGTAACTCACACTGCGTGATGAAGGGTCTGACGTCACCCATTTCTCCAGAGAATCATTCAGGTCAAAACAGCTGATTGCAAAACCCAGGTATGGGTACGGAAGTCAGTGTGGCCGCTGATGAACCCAGAAGAGAGGTGCAGGTAGCCGTAGCCGGGCTGGCTTGATGATCCCACTTGGACAAGAGTTGCTGCATTTAAGTGCTTACAGAGGACATGAACAAAGGTCCTGCCATTTAGCCAGCTCGCTAACTCTGGAGCTAAGCGTGGTAAGGTGATCCTCTTGAAGCACTACCTGCCAACTGTGGTGGTGTACCGCTTGCCGAAATGCGTCTGAGTCTGTTGCGTCCATGGCTGGCCATATCAATCTATCAGGTTCGATGGTCAGGAATGGTTGTATGGACACAAATGCAAGACTCAGACAAACAGCTCTGTACTTCAGAAAGGTTTAGTGAGTTATCAAGTAGAAGTTGGTATACGTTGAGGCAGTCCAAAACAAGCAGCAGTATCAAAATCATCAGGCAGAGGCAGAGTCAGGTACACAGGCAGGTGATCAAAAACGACAAGGTAAGCAGGACTAGAAAACACGCGAACAGAGCTGGAAAGAGACACAAGGCACATCGATCTGGCGAAGGACTAGTGGAACCTGTGAACCTTAAATACCCCTAGGTGTTGAGCTGTAAATTAGGAACAGGTGTGGGAGGAAAGCACCAGAACAAGGGTGTGGCCAGACAGAGTGAAACACCCACCACCAAGCACCAAGAGGAAGACAACAGAGATAGGGACAAAGAAAACCCAAGCAGGAAAGAGACCAGCAAGATAACTAACATGCAGAAAAAACTAACCAAGCAAAATAACAGAATAAACATAAAGCAAAAATCCAGACCCTGACACAGGCATTTAATTAAGGAAATACATAAGCCTAATTGGAGCTGGGGATTCCCCATACTGTAGATCGTTAGGCACCTCCTGTCCGTTTTTTACATATAACGGATATTGTCCATTTTATACATAAAGTAGATTTTGATTAAAACAGACAAAATTTGCTGGTCCACCTGAATCCATAATATACAAATTTTACTGTATATTATTAATTGTAAAAGTTGGCCATGTTTAAATAGTTAACATAATGTTTGTTTCTTTCAGAGTAAATGTCTTTGTGCAACTCTTGATAATTGCAGTTTTTGATGTATCCTAATGTATCACAGAAATAAACCCTGAACTCTGGGTTGTGTGGGATCATGCATGGACGACTGTGTGTGCCTCTCTACCTTGATTGGCTATGTTACCAATACCCCCCCCCCCCCCCACACACACAAAAAACCAAGCAGATTTACATAAGTCATGCTGTCGGCCATATGTGCATAACAATAGGAAACAGCATGTAACCTTTTGACCTCTTAAAATGGGTCAAGGTTACCCATCTTTTGAACTTACCCAAGGTTTGTGTTCTAAGAATGTTCCCTGTGAATTTGAAGACCCTGGAAGTAATAGAACTGGACTTAAGCTGAGTACAGACAGACGGACGGATGCAAGGTCTTTGCAATACCTGACGGCCATATTTTGGCCTTGGGTAAAAATCAGTATTCACCATGTGCAACTTCCTAGTCTCCTTTTTGGACAAACTAGAGACTATTTGCACGATACCTCAACAAAATGGGTAGCCATCTGTAAAACACGTATCACTTGATTTTCTCTAGTTGAGGAGGATAAAAAGCAGCACAAAAATATGATACAAACCAGAGTTAGCCTACTAATGTTTTGTAATTTGGTCGAACCTTGGATTGAAGAAGAACAAAGTGGTTTCCGTCCTGGCTATGGAACAACTGACCAGCTCTTCACTCTCACAAGTATCCTGGAGGGGAATTGGGTGAAGGTGTATGATACAGTACCCCGGGAGATATTGTGGGAGGTGCTGTGGGAGTATGGTGTGAGGGGGTCCCTTCTCAGGGTCATCCAATCTCTGTATGCACAAAGCGAAAGCTGTATTCCGGTGCTCGGCAGTAAGTCGGACTTGTTTCCGGTGGAGGTGGGCCTCAGGCACGGCTGCGCCTTGTCACCAATCGTGTTTGTGATATTCGTGGATAGGATATGGAGGCGTAGTTGGGGGGTAGAGGGTTTCCACTTTGGTGGGCTCAGGGTCTCATCGCTGCTTTTTGCAGATGATGTGGTCCTGTTGGCTTTGTCAGCCTGTGATCTCCAATACTCACTGGATCGTTTTGCAGGTGAGTGTGAAGCAGCTGGGATGAGGATCAGTACGTCTAAATCTGAGGCCATGGTTCTCAACAGGAAACCGATGGATTGCCTACTCCGGGTAGGGAATGAGGTCTTGCCCCAAGTGAAGGAGTTCAAGTACCTTGGGGTCTTGTTCACAAGTGAGGGGACAATGGAGCGCGAGATTGGCTGGAGAATTGGTGCAGCAGGGATGGTGTTGCACTCACTCTACCTTACTTTTGTGATGAAAAGGGAGCTGAGCCAAAAGGCAAAGCTCTCGATTTCCTAGTCAGTCTTCGTTTCTACTCTCACCTATGGTCATAAGGGTTGGATCATGGCCAAAAGAACTAGATCGTGGTTCAAGTGGCCATAATGGGTTTCCTAAGGAGGGTGGCTGGTGTCTCCCTCAGAGATGGGGTGAGAATTTCGGTCATCCATGAATGAGGATCTCTAAGTAGAGCCACCGCTCCTTCACATTGAAAGGAACCAGCTGAGGTGGTTCGGACATCTGGAAAGGATGCCCCTTTGGTGCCTCCCTAGGGAGGTGTTCCAGGCACATCCATCTGGGAGGAGACCCCGGGGAAGACCCAGGACTAGGTGAAGAGATTATATTTCCACACTGGCCTGGGAATGCCACGGGATCCCCCAGTCAGAGATGGTCAATGTGTCACGGGAGAGGGAAGTTTTGGTTCCCCTGCTGGAGCTGTTGACCCCATGACCCGATCCCGCATAAGTGGTTGAAGATGAGTGAGTTTTTTGTAATTTACATTAGTTTTTATTTTTACTTCATGTTTAATTTTAATGTGCAAATCAGTTTATTGCAATTTAATGTGCTGTGTATACATTGTACATGCATGAACATGTCTATGTATGACATAGCTGAATATTATAGAAATAATGAATGTTTATGAGTTTAATGGTATGAATATTTCATGAGGTGAAAGCTGGAACATACCATTCAACGAGATGAAGCCGAGTTGAATGGTATGTTTCAGCTTTCACTGAATTAAATATTTGTTCCATTGAAAGAATGTAAAAAACATTCATTATTTGTATTACATAATGGCTAAAATAGATCCTTGTCATTTGATATTTTATTAATTTATAAACAACAGAAAAGGGACTTACATTTTGGTGTTCCACTGCTGCTAAAGTCCAAATTGTGACGTGTAGTCCAGTGATGCTGTGCACTGACTTCGGACTTCCATAAAAAAGACTTTGTGTAGTTCCTCAGTCCAGCCAAAAATCACGTCAGCGTTTCATGTGAACAGGTCTTCTTGCATCCAGACGACTTACAGCGGAGTGGATTTTATGTGTGTATGTTACAAGAATTAGCAGTGTCAGTTAGCTCAATCAAATTATCGTGTCATATTCCCCCGCGTGCGCGCGCACACACGCAACCGGGTTGTTCGACTGTGTATGTCCTAAGTGCAGCGAAAAAAAAAAATCACATCAGAAATGAGTCCAGCTTTTCTTCTTTCTTCCTGCTAACAGCCTCCAGACAACAAAGTGGATTTGTTTTGTGTGTGTGTATCTGTGTGTGTGTGTGTGTGTCTTACAAGAATTAGCAGCGTCAGTTAGCTCAATCAAATTATGTCTCGGTAGAGTCGTTGTCCCCTGCACACACACGCAACCTGGTCCGCGCTTGTGCGTGCATGTACTACCAAAAAAATACTGTGCATATCCTCAGTGCAGTGAAAAAAAATCACATCAGAAATTAGTCCAGCTTTTCATTCCAACTTCCTGCCAACAGCCTCAAGAAAACACAGTGGATTTGTTTTGTGTGTGCGTGTGCACGGACGCACATGCGTGGGTGCGCGTGCATGTGCGTGCACGAGCACATGTGGGCAGGCGTACATGCGTGTGTACGAGGACATGCGCGCGTGCATGATTCCGTGCGCATACATGTGCGTGCACGAGCACGTGTGCGCGCGTGCACGAGAACGTGTGTGTGCACACGTGCGTGTGTGTGCAGAGTGCAATGGTACCAAACATATGGAACCAAATTTGCACTCTAAATGGAACCAAGCTGCAGTCTAAATGCAATGCAACACAAATGGGATGAATTAATCCATTTCATGTGACATACAAAGCACCAATCAAATGACAAGAATCCACTCAGCTGTTATATAATGCATAATATACATAGCATAAAAGCTCTACGCTCAACTTTAGACCAGGCCGTTAATGGTTTATGGGGCAACTGCTTAGTTCTGCCTCATGACAGTAATGCACCGACACCACACACCTCACTTTGAACCGACGCACCCATGGATGCACAGATCAGCATCAGTATTTAACTAACATATACACTGATATTCTATTTAGTTACCGGCCCATTTCCAATCTCCCATTTCTTTAAAAAATCATAGAAAAAACTGTTGCCACCCAAATTCACAATCACCTACACTCTCACAGTGTTTATGAAATATTCCAGTCAGGGTTTCGCACTGCACAGAGGCAGCCCTGGTCAGGGTCACCAATGATTTGCGGATGGCCTCTGACCAGGGCTCTCCATCTCTCTTATTACTCTTGGACCTCTCAGCCGCCTTCGACACTGTGGACCATTCCATTCTCCTCCACCGTTTGCAATATTTCATTGGCATCTCCCACACAGCACTCCAGTGGTTTCGGTCCGACTGATCGAGCTGAGTATGTGGCTCTGGGGGAGGGCCCACGCTGTCACCTGTGGAGTACCTCAAGGGTCAGTCCTCGGTCAGACACAATTCTCCATCTACATGCTCCCCCTGGGCCACATCATCAGCAGGCATGGAGTTGCCTTTCATTGCTATGCTGATGATACTCAGCTCTATGTCAGGTTGGACCCTACATCACCCTCACTTTCAATAACTGCTCTTATGGCCTGCCTGGAGGAGAGGGGGGCATGGATGAATGACAATTTTCTTCAGCTTAACAGGAACAAAACCGAAGGTCTGCTCATTGGGACCCCTCACCAACTTCAGTCTTTTCCTCTGACTGTTTTTCATTTGCCGGCCACAACATTCCCCTCAATTCCTCTGTCACTAACCTTGCGGTACAGTTTGATCCCCGCCTATCATTTGACATCCACATCCAGCACCTCTGCAAAACTGCATTCTGTCATCTCCGGAAGATTGCCACGCTCTGTCCCTCCCTTTCCCCACCCGATGCTGAGAAATTGGTCCATGCTTTTGTCTCCTCCAGGCTGGACTATTGCAATGCACTCCTCATCAGGATACTTGGCAGCAGCCTGCAGAGACTGTAGTATATTCAGAACTGCGCTGCTAGGATACTGATGGGGGTGCGGAAGTCCACCTACATCACACCCATCCTTAAAAACCTCCACTGGTTCCCTGTTAGGTTCAGGATTGAATATAAGATCTGTCTCCTGACCTATCAGTGTGTCTATGGCAGCGCACCGATGTACCTCAAAGATCTGATCAGTCCCTACAATCCATCGCATCATCTTCGCTCTGCTGACAGTCACCAACTGTTATATGGCTGGGGGGGCCTGGCTGCCGGTTTTGTTTGTCTTTTTGTTTTCCTCCCAGGTGGCGTGCATTTGGGACTGAGTGGCTGTGTTGCTGAGGCTGTCAGGACCTCACCCTGATCACCTGCGACTCGTCAGGACTCACAGCTGAGGTGCATCTGGATGGATTGGAGCATGTTGGCATTTAAGACTGGAGTGCACAGTGTGTATTTGCCAGAGACTCGACCTTGTGACCAGACGGGTGAGATCGTCGTCTTGGGAGCCATCTCATCAGCAGCGGACGCTGAGAATGTCCAGGTTTGATGCACGGTCTGTGAAAGAGGAGGGGGTGAGGTCTCACGCTCGTCAGCACACTTCCTGAGGTACGTTGGATTTTGTGACTAACAGTTATACAGTCAGTAAATGTGGTGTCCCTCACACCTTATTGTATTGAGCTGTATGTTAGTCATGTATCAGCTTCCACTGCGGTGGAGTTTTGTGAACGGGATGTTCCATGCCTGCAGGTTGGGAAGCTGATCAGTAATCAAGCCAGGAAGTGTTTGCTGTTTGTACACCTTTAAGTGTTCTGTGTGTAGAGTGTGGACTCACATAATGGTTCCTTCTTTCACAGACTCGGTTGTTGCGGCCACCTGGGGGGTGTCGGCGGGGTCCTTGGGTCCGAAACAGCTTCTGGCTCCGGACCGTTAGCGCTGCTGGGAGCGCACCACGCCAGGCCGCACCTTTCTGTTATTACATTTTCACTGTTATGTATTAAATTCAGTTAGCCTTTGTACCGTGCTCTGCTTATTTCATACTGGGTCCTTCAAACGCTGGTCGGTTCTCCGAGCTGCGTCCGACACATAACACCAACTCCAGCTTTCAAAGGCCAAACTTCGCACTATGGGGGATAGGGCCTTCCAGACGGCTGCGCCCCGACTGTGGAATGATCTTCCCTACCATCTAAGACTGCCACAGTCAGCTGAAACTTTTAAAAAACACTTAAAGACTTGCCTGTTCTTAAAAGCTTTTTCTTAATTGTTTTTCCCCCTTCTGCTGTGTTTTATTTTGTTGTATTTTTATGGTAGCGCCTTGAGATTTGTCAAATGTAAGGCACTTTATGAATAAAATTTATTATTATTATTATTAACATGGATGATGAGTGTCAAAATGACGTGGCAGTTGGAACTAGGAATGAAAAATGAGCTGTACTGTACGCTCTTTTGTGCAGTGTGTAAGAATGGACCCTGTGACTCCAGAGACGAGCCAATCACAATATAGGAGATGACTCCAGAGAAGGTTTTGGCACGCTGACCCCTTCAGTCAGTTCAAAGTGGGACAGCAGTCTGTCAACTGGGTGGAAGTCTTTGAACCTCTGCTCAGTCATTACAAGACCATCAATTAGCCGTTCACGTTGACAGAACGGTGCGTGTGCCACTGTTAGTGTGTTGCCTTCAGTGAGGCATGAAGATGCAGTGAGACAGTCTATTTATCTTGGAGTCGCTCACCACCGCATGCTAACTTCTCTCATCTTTCGTGTGTGTGTGTGTTTTTGGCACACCTCTCTGCCTTTGTCTCTGAACTCTGCATCTCTCTCTCTCTGTCTCTCTCTTTGTCTCTCTCTCTCTGTCTCTCTTTTCATTCCAGTGCATAGATTGTAGTCATTTGCCCACTTGTCTCTTTTTAGGCCTCGAGGCTTGTGTCTAATTTAGTTTCTCACAGACCAAAATAAACCCGGAGCAATTTGAGGCATTTTTACAGCATATTTAAACTGCAAAAATGAACGTTTTTTCTTTTTTTTCCTTCACCACCTCGCAAACATTTGAGAAACTGTTGATTCTGGTGATATCTCTCTCTCTCTCTCTCTCTCTCTCTCTCTCTCTCGCTCTCTCAGCTTGACTTGCATTCGGTCCACATCCTGACTGGCACTGTCTCAGGCACTGTATTGACAGCTGGTGTCAGTATGACGTGACAGTAAGAACGGTCTGAAGCACAGCTGACTGTTCTGTCATGCATGTCATACATATTGTTTGGACCTGTTTATATTTTATTTATGAAACTTTAAGCGCTACAGTACTACCCAGAATGATGTATATACGAGGTCTGTTAGAAAAGTAATGGACCTTTTTATTTTTTGCAAAAACTATATGGATTTGAATCATGTGCGCTTGCATCAGCCAAGCTTGAACCTTCGTACGCATGCGTGAGTTTTTTCACGCCTGTCGGTTGCGTCATTCACCTGTGGGCAGGCTTTGAGTGAGCACTGGTCCTCCCCCCTCGTCGGATTTTCATTGTCAGGAAAATGTCTGAACGATTGCAGCAGCGCTGCATCAAATTTTTTCAGAAACTGTGAGAGACAGCCAAGTGGAAACCATTCGGAAAATTCAGATGGCTTTCGGTGAAGATTCTATGGGTGTCACAAGGATTAAGGAGCATTACAACCGGATTAAAGACAGCCCACAGCGGCTGAGGGCGCGCCGCGCTCTGAGCGGCCATCGACAGGCTGAAATGACCAGATCATTTCCAAAGTGAAGGCTGTGTTGATCCGGGACGTCGTGTGACCCAGAGAAATTGCGGAAGAGGTGGGCATAGCCATTTTTAGGCACATTCCACTGTTAAAGGAGATTTTGTAATGAAAGACGTGCAGCGAAATTTGCATGTCGGGACGAAGCCGCAATGGCGGAGAACAAAAGCAAGTCCGTGTTGGAAGTCTCATGGGACATGTCTTCCACCATTCAGAAGATTCAGATGGCTTTCGGTGTCTTTTTATTTGAGTGAGTATCTGAGAAATTGTGGAGAGCTGGGCATGTCAACATGTCACACAGCAGGCTAGATCCATACAGAGAAAGAATCATTCAAAAATGAAAGGAGTTGAGGACGAAGTATCGGTCGTCTCTTTCCTGTACAGTCTTGAGCTCACTGAACCGAGTGAGCTACTCAAAACAAGTGTGCAGATGAGGTGGCTGACACTCCACAGCTCTGGAAAATAATGAGTATTTATGTATTTGCTGATGGAAAAGTTATCAGATTTGTGGCTTTTGTGATCTGTGACACCCCTAGTACCCAGCACCTTTGAGATGTCTGCACATTTATAGCTGTAACATTACATTATATTGAGATATGTCTCTGCTGTTTGTGACATTCATCCACTCTGATCTATCCCTGACCACCTATAAATGTTTGTGACCTCCCATATCATCTGTGTGTATTTCTTTCTGTGGAATTGTGGTTCTGGTCTCACTGTTAACAGAATCTAGTAGGTTCAGGCTTTCTGTGCTCCATGCTTTATTATAGCAAAGAAACAATTTTCCCAGCAGCCAGAGGAATCACTGAGACAAATTATCACAATTAAACTCCCCTTAAGCCTGTTAACAGCAGACAGCTTTTGTCTTTAATGAGCTTTCATTGCTTCATTCTCTGAAATGCTATAATCTCTTATTTTGGACATATTCCAGCACTACATTCTCACAGCCGCAATGTGGACTGTGTGTCTTCGAGCGTGTGTGTGTGTGTGTGTGTGTGTGTGTGTGTGTGTGTGTGTGTGTGTGTGTGAGCATTGATCGTCATTCTTGTTTCCTGTTAAAGGTTGGCATGTGTGTGCATGTATGGTTGTGTGTGTTTGAGTGAAGTGTGTAAAAGGCACAATACTGTTATTGTGTGCTGTATAGTTTGGGTATCTGACATCCTGGACAGAAGCCCAGTATTGGTGTGAGGTTACAATAAGTTCCAGTCATTATTTCTGCCGAGAGACTTTCTGCTGTATTGTCTCAGTTTTTCATCTCTTTTTTTCCAGTTTTCTCAGTTCATATCTCTGTAGTTAAAGATTGAATGTGCATGCACCTTTATTTTTTACGCAGCATGCAGAGATTATTTCTTCATGGTATCCAGTAGATTGCCAATACATGATACTGTTTTCACTGTTACATATTTCACTTTATTGACTTATTTGATAAATATATGTTTGCTCCATCTTTTTCATACACTGCAGTGAACTGCAGTGTATGAAATTTTCTGTTATTGTAACCAAAGAACTAGGAAAGGCTTTTCTGAAATCAAGTCTTGTTAATTCAGGAGAGGACTGAAGTCGCAGAATGGACATTAGAATGTCATTTGTGCCATTATTTAAAATAAATGCTACTGACAAAAATTTACTTAAATGAAAGATACAACAGAGTTTTAGTGTCACTCAAAAAACTGACTCATTGGATTGGATTTCCATCTAATAAATATATGTAGTCCCAACTAAATTGAATAAAATTATTTTCTATGGATGTGCTTTTTTTTTTAGTTGAGGCTACATATATTCATTAGATAGAAATCCTGCACATAACAGAATTGAGTTCATCCAATGAGTATTTTTTTTAGTGTAGCAGGCTCGATTATCTCCTTTTTGGAATGTGGACAGCAAGCAAGGCCATAAAATCTGGCAATGGAAGGCCACCCTTGTGCTACTACTACTACTCATTATTATTATGATTATTATTATTATGATTGTTTTAGTATTGTATTTATTGTGTGTATACATTCCGTTCTGGTTTCAAACACTGCAGTGGTATCCACTGAAGCTCCACCTCTAAAAAACTTCCTCCATGTGTAATTTAAGCTTTAGCAGGGCAGTTTGCATGATAGGTTGTTCACCTCGGGCAAATACAGTTTTTGGGTCTCTTAGGAGACTCTTGGAATAGATCCATCACAGAGCAGAGCCATTTCCTTGAAAATTTCTAATTTAAACGTTAATGCTCAGTAAGTTCATCCAAGTGTCTCTGACTGAACTATAGTTCATGACCCATGTTTTGTCATGGTCATGGAGACAGGGGTACGATGTTGCTGTCTAAATGGCACGACTGGGTGGAACCTGTTGATAAGATATAACTCTAACCCTAACCCTAGGTGTATATCTACAACTGTCTAAAAATCAGTGTAAAAAAATTAAACGGAGGAGCACGCCTCAAAACACGTCTGTTTTTAGCGTTTTATATGAGCTGAAAATAAGATTACAGAGGTTCCACTGAGAGAAAATCAAGCTCAAACAAGATGCAGGTTCAAGTAGCCTGGAGGTAGACGAGTCATCTATACAACACAAAAGCTGCAATCTGCAACTTCAGACAAAAGGATCAAATCCAGGGAGGCGGATGATAATAGGGTACAACCCCACCCTGACAACTGTAGCTTTACATTATTTGAAGAACAATATAACATTAACATTTGAACTGCCTGTGGAAACCACATACACACAGTTTAGGATCATTTTTGGTATGCAGTCATTTTAAGTTTAGTTCTGACTTTTTCTGGAGAAAGGGATGTCTACCTCTCCCATAGGGTTATTTACACCTAAAGCTGCATTTTTCATATTTGTACTTAAGAAAACAGCTGTTAAGGCCCCTTCACACATAACACAATTGAGGCAGAATGGTGCACAAAGGAGGAGTCAAATGGCACTCGTGGGAAATCGGAGCTGCACATGAACTCCTCGTACAGCAGTCGCCGCATTCATATATACTCTATATTTGTCTGCCGCTAGCACTGGAAACCCATTCGAACTGCGGTGAGGTTGCAGTGCCATCTGATCATGTTCACAGCATTTGAACGGCATGTCATACACAGGTTTGACATATCATGCCGCGGCCGAGCAGCTGTACAAAATCATTAGCCATGTCGAACTGTGGCCGAACGACGCCATCGAGGGAGCCTTCACACCAGCAGCCGAATGCCATTAAATGCCGGACAAATGCCCATTCGACTCACTCTCGGCCGGAGTTGGCTGGAGTCCAGGTGCCAACCACGAACATCTAACACCACTCGTAGGGCACTGGGAAAAGGTGGGGCCATTCGCACTGCCAGCACGAAAACAGAGAGCAGGCAACCACTTTTGAGCTGGCTGTGCGAACAGCCACAGTTTCTAAGTGCCCTAAGAGTGTGTTACCAAGCAACACAATTGTGAGTGTGCCGTTGCCCCCTCCACACACATTCACAAATGGCATGCAAGTGTGCATGTGCCCCACCACCCCAAAAAATGGTATGTGAGTGTGTGGTGTGTCCCCCCTCCCTGCAACACAGATGGCTTGTGTCATCACCCACCCCAGGAGCCTATAGTTGAGGTACGGCTGAGGTTGCAGACAGTGGCTACAGTGCAGTGTGATTGCGGTCAGCAAAGCGTGCACAGCTGGATGGCTGTCATGTCCATAATTGCACAGCTGACAGCTGTGGAACACCATGGCATATTGCAAACCTGCACCACCACAACAGAGATGAAAATAAGATCCCAGCCCGGCTACGTGTCACTGCACCAGAGCGACAGCTAATTGGTCAGGCACGTCACGTGACACATAATCACAACGTCCACGGTCTGTCCGTCATGTCACAACCTGACTGACAGCCTCACAGAAAAATCTGCGTGGCCAGCTCAGTTGCATCACAGACTGGAGCCGTGAGCACATCTATGTGTGTGCGTTGGTGCAATAGGAAGGTGGGTGTGTCACATGTCAATCGTGCGTTATATGCGTTATATGTTGTTATATGTTATGTTTAGCTTTGTTGGCTAGCAAGGTACGCCAGGCTAATTAATAAATTAATGACGGCTAAATTAATGGTAGCTCATCTGGCTATAGTTAGCCTACTTTCGAGATACACACTTTTATTTTACATGATGTAGATTTTTAATGGTTCTTCAGTTTAAAGGGTTTTTTAATGGATATCATCAGATAGTATCTAAGTTTGGGGTTTCTATTAGAAAGCATGTAGAGTATTGAATTTATCTTCCTATCCAGGGTTTTCATGTATCCCATAATCCCTTGCACGCCAGAGAGTAGTTGCAGTCAAAACAACATAGAGAATCCACATGATGACAATTGTAAATGAATATTATACTACAAAAATGTATTTTTTATGCTTTTCATCACGTTAATAAGAGACTGCTGCATGATACCCTGAAAACTTGCTAAAACAATTATAACAAATAATCCGTGTCTGCTACGTTTAATCTGTGTGGAATTAATAAATGCAAACCGAATTTCAAACATATTATATATATTAGTCTGGAACAAAGAGGACAAACAGTGTGTAAAGACAATAATCAAGACGTTAAAGAGCAAACTTCACTTTCCCCCAGAATGACATGAACAGGAAGCGAGCGTAGCTCACAGCAGCTCCCACTGAAAATAACGGAGAGACAGCCTGTGATTCTCGCATGTTTACATAAAACAAATGCAATAACAACGTTTATAAGCCTAGAGAATATATTCATGAGAGTTTTAGGCACAATATAAAAATAGTTTTATGTTGCGATGTTAATGGTGTTCTCTGTGTGCAGCGGTTAAAGTGCAGCCCGATCAGAGGGTCTCAATGCAGTTCTCAATGTTACTGAGATCTCGCAGCGCAGCGACCTCTCTGAAGTTTTGCGGGATTTGAAACATGGAAAGGGCGGATAGTAGCAATCCATAACCTAGCTAGCAGGGTGAACTTTGAACAGAAACCTAAAAAATATTACATCATAGCTCCTGTTTCTATAACATAACCAAATTTATAGCTTAGCCTACTAGCTATAATTTAGTTTTACAAGTCTACAGACTAGGTAGATGTATACTACAATCTATATCCTGTATGAACACTTAGGTTTCAGGAGCTAACTCCTATAATAGTATGTAGTAATTATATTTCTTGTATATGTTGTTTACTACCCCTGATTGTGTAAATGTCACTTATATACATGCTGTCCATATTCTTGAGCCACTTGGGTGGGTAGGGAGAGTTCCCATTGAGGCTTTTCAGGTTTCAAATCCTGCAGAACTTCGGAGAGGTCGCTGCGCTGCGAGATCTCAGTAACATTGAGAACTGCATTGATACGCTCTGATCACGCTTCACTTTAACCGCTGCACACGGACAACACAATTAACATCGCAACATAAAACTATTTTTATATTGTGCCTAAAACTCTTGTGAATATATTCTCTGGGTTTATAGACGTTGTTACTGCGTTTGTTTTATGTAAACATGCGAGAATCACAGGCTGTCTGTCCGTTATTTTCAGTGGGAGCTGCTGTGAGCTACGCTCGCTTCCTTCATGTCGTTCGGGGGGAAAGTGAAGTTTGCTCTTTAACGTCTTGATTATTGTTCTTTACAACAGTTTGTCCTCTTTGTTCCAGAGTAATATGTATAATATGTATGAAATTCGGTTTGCGTTTATTAAATTCCACACAGATGAAACGTAGCAGACACGGATTTTTTGTTATAATTGTTTTAGCAAGTTGTGTGTCCCTCCCGACAGCAGGTGGAATTTGTTGCTGTTCGCCAATATGCCAATACGTTTTTTTTTTGCTTTTTGCTCTTTTTTTGGCTGGTTTCTGCTTCTTTTGCCCAAATTTGTATGTGTTAAGGAGTCCTTATCAATGTCTAACCATGGAACTGACAGCAGTGTGTCAGCAGCCATGACTGGATGTTTCTGTAGTAACAGTACACAACACTAGCCAAGCATATTAAGCTACAAGAGATGGTAACTTAAAGGCTGCATGATTCAGTGGCTGCAGTCGTTGGATGCTTACGTCATAGTGGCGTGACTAGGCTGTCCCATTTCAAAGGCTTCTTGTAAAACAGCCAACATGTGCAGCCTTCTTTACCCTGAAAATGAAGAATACAACAGGGTTATCCTTTGCAGCCCAAACAATCCCATGAGTCATTGTGCAATATTATTTTTTACCTCCACCAATGAAGTTGGGTGTAGGTTATGTTTTCACCCCTGTTTGTTTGTTTGTTTGTGAACAACGTGTAACCCATAATTTTTCATATATAATGATTAATTTTTTTTTTCTTTACAGAGGATTCATATCCTGATAGGCAAGAACTGATTCAGTTTTCAAGATCATAGGTAAAAAGTCAGGAAAAATCTTGGAAAACTGGACAAATCCCTATCCTTTAACTTTGAACAAATTTTCCAAAATTCATAACTCTGTCAAAAAGACTGAATTTCTTTCATATTTGAGAATGTTATCTAGGATGCTATCCTTTATTGACTGACCAAAGTTTGATCTGGATATAGATTGTGTGGCCATTTAAATTTAACATTGAACAACCCCCATTTAGTGTGATATTTTACATTATATCTTAATCAAATGTGGCCCCAATCACTCTCATATTTGAAAATAAGGTGTAGACTGGCACTCACTATTGCCTGGCAAAGTTTGATCCGGATCTAATCTGGACTGTGGATTTTGTGGACATTTGAATTTAATATTGAAAAACCTTTTTGGTGTACATTTTGCATTATATCAATCAAAAATGCTTCAATAACTCTGATTTGTGACAAAGAGATGCAAACTGGCACTCTCAGTGAATAGACTAAGTTTGATCCACATCTGAGCCGTATTGCAGAATTAGCAGATACTTGATTTTAACATTGAGAAGCCCTTTTGATCTATATTTTTTTATTATATCTCAATAACAGTGCTTCTGTCACTCATGTTTGATAGTGAGGTGCAGACGAGCAATCCCATCGAAAGATATTTGATCTGGATTTGATCCAGTGCCAGGCTGCTCCTCCATGTCAATACAAACTAGAGGTTTGTGGCTCTACAAGTGCGGTGGTCTAGTTTATTTAGTTATTTTCATATTTTTCAAGATGAAATGGTTGTTAAATTTTAAAAAGGAAAATGGACAGTTTTATGCTCCGTATGTACAAGAGCAAATAAGTAAAGTATAAATAAGTACTGAAAATGATTACTAAAGTACGTACAGGATAGTCCCACTACAATCTTGGCTTGTGCAGCTCTCAAGGTTGATAGGCTGGGGGTGGGTGGGGGGCAGGAAAACTAATGACACAATAACAAAATGTTCCATGGGCCTCACAGTCTCATTTCATAAAGGTTTGTTTGGCCTTCAGTGTCTATGATGGGCTGAAAGCAGAAGTGTTTTGTGAAACTCAGCCCTTAGAAGTATTCAGACGGTGAATTGGGACACAGCTGTGGTCAAGGCCCTAAGTAGTTAGACAGTGACACAATTTTTGTAGTTTTGCTTTTGTATACCATCACAATGGAGCTCATTTGAAACAGTCAAGATATGTTTGTAGTGGAGATTGTTAGCATTTATTCAAGGGGTTTAACAAAAATATCACATGAACCATTTAGGAATTATAATAATTATTATACAACTACACACTTCCCCAATTTCATGAAATATACTAAGTATTACAGTTATAGAAAGATTTTAAAACAAGAGATCAAATCAAATACAGGCTTGAGTCTCTCATGTGACTTCTGACAAATTTCAGTGTTTTTTTTAAGACAATTGAAATCTTCTCCAGTCACCACCCACAGAAACCAATCTGTTTCAGAGTTGTCATTGATATCTGGGTGGCTTCCCTCAGTCTCTTTCTTGCATGATCACTCAGTTTTGGAGAACTAACTACTCCAGACTGATTTATGATGCAGTACCATACTGTTTGTATTTCTTAATGATTGATGTAAATAAAGTTGAGAAAATATTCAGTGACTTGGAAAATGATATATCCGACTCATGACTTATCAACAGAAAAAAAACTATAAAGTGATGATTTGTATTTAATAAACTGTATATTTAGTTTGTCCAGTTACTTATAGCCTCGGATGTTGAGGCACTGTCTACAAATAGTAAATGGACAGCATTTATAAAGTGCTTTCACAGTCAAGGCACTTTACAGTGATGCCTCACATTCACAAACACATCGATGTCAGGGTGCTGACATGCAAGGCACTCAACTGCACACTGGGAGCAACCTACAGATTAAGGACCTTGCCCAAAGGCCCTTAGTGATTTCCAACCCTGATGGGGATGTGAAGTGAGGATCTAGTCATAAGTCCACCGCGACAATCCCTTGACTATGAACTCCTGCAAATGGAGGTAATTCCTAAATGGTTCATACAAATTTCAGTTAAACCCTTTGAACACTTTCATTTCAACTCCATTGTAATGATGTACACAAACCTATACTGAACAAAAATATAAATGCAACACGTTAGTTTTCACACCCATTTTTCATGAGCTGAACTCAAAGAAACCTTTTCTCTATATACAAAAAAACTATTTCTCTCAAATATTGTTTACAACAGCATGATTGTTGCACAGCTGTGCCTTAGGCTGGCCACAATGAAAGGCCACTCTGAAATGTGCAGTTTTGCTTTATTGTGGGGTCTTGGGGGGGGGGGGGGGGGGGGGGCACCATTTGCCTCATGCAGAGCAACACAGGAGCAGTGGGCAACCACAGTCTGGCTCCTGGAAACCAACTCCATGAGTCAGATTCTATAGAGACTTTCAAGTCCAGACTTACGACGCACTTATTTTCTCTTTGGTATGGCTAGCATACTGGCATAGTATGTTACTATGCTTTTTACTCTTTTAAATTCATTTTATTAGGAAACAGAGCGGGCCACGGCCTCAACTTTATCTAAATTCTGTGTCTTTTAGTGAAGCTTAGGGCTCGTGGCCAGCGACAACCTTAGTATTTCTTTTGTTCTTCTTTTTGCTTAATGCTGACAAATTATCCTGTATTTATTGTCTTTTGATGTGTGATAATAAAATTTTTTTCTCTGTGTTTGAGGTGTGGCTCCATCGAGAGATGGGTGTGGTGTCTGTTTCTGAAACCCTCCTGTCCTGTGCACCAGCAACATTTCCTATATATTCATTTTTGTGAATTGTTTTGGAATTTGTGTCGGTAGCATGGCCCAAGCAGAGGGTCACCCCAATGAGTCTGGTCTTCTTGAGGTTTCTTCCTCAGAAGGAGTTTTTCCTTACCACTGTTGCTCTGGGTCTTGGTAAGGTTAGACCTTACTTGTGTGAAGCGCCTTGAGGCAACTTTGTTGTGATTTGGTGCTATAAAAATGAAAATAAATTGAAATTGAAAGACATCTTCGCATATTGATCAGCAGCCAGAAGCCACCGAATGTGAGCATTTGCCCACTCAAGTCAGTTACGACAACGAACTTCAGGTCGAGACCCCGATGAGGACAACGAGCATGCAGTTTCTGATACAGCTTGGGACTCCGGCGAGGGCGGACGCATCTCCTTCTCTCTCCCTTATCTCTGCTCCAACCTTCAAAGTTCCTACTTCACCAGACTGTGAATTTTTCAAACTATATTGGATTAACCATGGAATTGATCAACTGGTCTCTGAATGCTATAGACACCATTTTTTCTACAGAAGATCAGGGCCGGGGGACCCTGCGTGCCCTGATGGAACTTACCCTGCGGGCTATGTCCTCGACGCCTGGGAGACGTGGTGAGTTGCATGCTTTGCTTCATTCTCTGTGGAGGACGTTGAGGATTTACAGTGAAGTTCTCCCACTTAGAAATCATGGAGGGGTCTGAAATTTTCATCTTAGGTGCATGTCCACTGTGAGAGACATAATCTAAAAAAAAACAAATCCGGAAATCACAATGTACTCTTTACCTGTATTAATTGCACCTGTTTGAACTTGTTACCTGTATAAAAGACACCTGTTCACACACTCAATCAATCACACTCCAACCTGTCCACCATAGCCAAGACCAAAGAGCTGTCTAAGGACACCAGGGACAAAACTGTAGACCTGCACAAGGCTGGGATGGATTACAGGACAACAGGCAAGCAACTTGGTAGAAGATGATGAAGATGTTATGATTATTTATTAGAAAGTGGAAGAAACACAAGATGACTGTCAATCTCCCTCGGTCTGGGATTCCATGCAAGAGCTCACTTTGTGGGGTAAGGATGCTTCTGAGAAAGCTCACAACTACAGAGGAGGACCTGGTCAATGACCTGAAGAGAGCTGGGACCACAGTCACAAAGATTACATTAGTAACACATGATGCTGTCATGGTTTAAAATCCTGCAGGGCAGCAAGGTCCCCTTGCTCAAGCCAGCACATGTCCAGGCCCATCTGAAGTTCACCAGTGACCATCTGGATGATCCAGAGGAGGTATGGGAGAAGGTCATGTGGTCAGATGAGACCAGAATAGAGCTTTTTGGAATCAACTACACTTACCATGTTTAGAGGATGAGAACAACCCCAAGAAAACCATCCCAAACGTGAAGCATGGGGGTGGAAACATCATACTCTGGGGGTGCTCGTCTGCAAAGGGGACAGGATGGCTACACCATATTGAAGGGAAGATGGATGGGGTCATGTATTTTTGGCAAACAACCTCCTTCCCAAAGTAAGAGCATTGAAGATGGGTCATGGCTGGGTCTTCCAGCATGACAATGACCCCAAACACACAGCCAGGGCAACTAAGGAGGGGCTCCGTAAGAAGCATTTCAAGGTCCTGGAGTAGCCTGGCCAGTCTGCAGACCTGAACTCAATAGAAAATCTTTGGAGGGAGCTGAAATTCAAAACCTGAAAGATCTAGAGAAGATCTGTATTGAGGAGTGGATCAAAATCCCTGCTGCAGTGTGTGCATACCTGGTGAAAAAGGGAAACGTTTGACCTCTGTAATGTCAAACAAAGGCTACTGTACCAAATATTAACATTGATTTTCACAGGTGTTCAAATACTTATTTGCAGCAGTAACATACAAATAAATGATTAAAAATCATACATTGTGATTTCCGGATTTTTTTTTTTAGATTATGTCTCCTGCAGTGGACATGCACCTAAGATGACAATTTCAGACCCCTCCATGATTTCTAAGTGGGAGAACTTGCAAAATCGCAGGATGTTCAAATACTTATTTTCCTCACTGTATTTATATTTGGTTTCATAGTAGGAGGGCTGGTACTCATTGGCTTATGTGCTGCCCTAACCTACCGGAAAATTGGCAAGATGGCTGCCAGCAGAACCACGACCCCTCACCTGTCCATCATGATTAATGAGTTGGGCAAGGTGATGCATTCTCAGACTGCGTTCACCCTTGAACTCAGACACAAACTGGATAACATCTCGGAGCAAATGCGCACCTTGCAGTTGAAGATGAAGATTTCAGAGACCGGGGAATATTCATAATTTGGGATCTGGTTTGTTCATGTGAAGCTGTAAATGTGTTTTCACTGCTCAACCACAAACATGGCAGACTTATCAGCCTCTGAAGGATAAAATGCCCCATTGTTTTCCTCCAGAAGAATGTCTACGGCTTTGGTGAACATTCGGCTGCCCGTTATCTTCTCGAACTCTCACACGGACAGAAAAACAACTGACTCACACGAGAACAAGAGACTGAAGCATGCTCCACATCGTCCCTACCCCCCTCCTGTCCCCATCCACCACCCCATCCCGGCCCCCGCTCACACCACTCCATTCCCCCTCCGGGGGATGTGCAGTTTTAACTGCGTTAGGCCCCCGTTCCCCCCAAGCTAGCGCCGGCGCAACAACCACACACTCACATCGCCTCAATTTGGAAAACGGACTGTTTCAAGTTTAATGCACATAAACAATGTCAAATGTATATGTGTTGTCTTTAATTCTGATGTGTGCCATTATTACAGTAAACAAGTAATAATTGTGGATTAATTGCTGTATCTTGTCTGTGGAATTTGAGTGTGGACGTAATCTCGTTGTTGCACTCGTAATGACAATTGACAATAAATCTCATCCATCCATTCATCCATCCAAATCGGGGATATTCAATATGTTGGATTATTTTGGCTCAATATTGCAGCGTGTGTTGTGTCCTCAGACCACAAACAAGCACACAGCCTGCTGAATGTGACTTGCAGCCAATCAGAAAGAGAGGTGACGGACGTAAGGTGTGGAAAATAAAATCAAAACAGCTGTTCTGACTTACCAGAAAGTCCGGTGGTCGTGCTGTCTCCACTCCTTTAAAGAATACCTTTTCTTTTTCTTTTTGTATTGTTTTTTTCCCCTCTGTTTTAAATAGTCCACATAGTATGTTTGTTTACTCTGAAGTTTAATCTTGAGAGATTTTGCGAGATTTCCTGTCTGAGCTGGGAATGTTCGTGTGTGAAATCTGTTTGTGTGTGGTGTTGTTGTCCTTACCGTGTGGCTGAACACCACACACTGTACGACCAAACATGTTAGATCCATGATTTTTTATCTTCACGTGTGTGGCCTCTCAGGTTTTGGAAACCTAAAGATAATTTTAAAATCCTGCCATGTGATCCAGGCTTAACACAGATTTAGACAGATTGGTGAACAGTATTTGTGTGTGTAGAAAATATTTTAGATCTTCAAGTTCAGATCATGAAAAATTGGAGCAAAAACAAAAGTGCTGCATTTATATTTTTGTTCACTGTAATTCTATAAAAAAAACAACCACCATCATTATCCAAATACTTATGGACTTGAGTGGTCACTATCCCATCTCAGAAAATGCATAACGTAACGTTTAGTTTTGCACAAACTTCACTCCAAGCATCTCTCTCTCTCACTCACTGTGTGTGTGTGTTTTTGTTATCTTGGAATTATTTTCTGTTTTCGGATGTAAAACAGGATATATACACTCCTTTAGTCATCAGCGGTGCAAAAGGCCCCCAAAGACTTCTTGTTTAGGGGTTAGGATATGTCACCTTTGTCAGCCAAGAAATATTTAAAGGAAATGTGTGTTTCCAGTATTTAACGAACTGAAGAAGAAGAAGAATGCAGCAATTTCAGGCCCGGCGCCAGAAAAAAAATATTAAGGGGGCGATGAGTTGATCACAGGGGGCGGGGTCGCCCCCCCCCAAAAAAAAGCGCGCACCGGAGGGTTCCTGCCTCTTAGCATGCGTAATGAATTGGGTGCGCTCCTAGAAAGCTTGTGTATTTAGGCTACACCGTTGTAAGAGACTGACTGACTAAGAGTAAAGAGTGTTGACAGTATTTTTTTAATTATTATTTGAACGTATAGACCCTCGGTCAAGTGATCTCCTGCATACCACAAAACCAAACCAACAATTGATCTGAGAAACAACACGAGACAGTAGATTAACCCCACATACAGCCCTCCATCACAAGCGCAAACACAGCGCAACTGGGCACGACAGTCACACAACGGGTCAAAGATAAACCTTTCATGTACATATATTTACAACAATACATAACTTTAATATCTGTCATTGCGTGCGACTGGCCGTGAACGGAGGGACTAAGAAAATGCATACAGCACGACAACATCATGTACGAGGTCTATTAGAAAAGTATCCGACCTTATTATTTTTTTTCAAAAACCATATGGATTTGAATCACGTGTGATTACATCAGACATGCTTGAACCCTCGTGGGCATGCGAGAGTTTTTTCACGCCTGTCGGTTACGTCATTCGCCTGTGGGCAGTCTTTGAGTGAGGAGTCGACCATCCTCTCGTCGATTTTTTCATTGTTTAGGAATGGCTCAGAGACTGCTGCTTTGTTTGATCAAAATTTTTTCAAAACTGTAAGGCACAACTGAGTGGACACCATTCGATAAATTCAGCTGGTTTTCGGTAAAAATTTTAACGGCTGATGAGAGATTTTGGTCTGGTAGTGTCGCTTTAAGGACGGCCCACGGCGCCTGACGGCGATCTGCACTTCGAGGCGGCAGCGTCTCGCCGTTTCAAGTTGAAAACTTCCACATTTCAGGCTCTGTTGACCCAGTAAGTCGTCAGAGAACAGAGAACTTTCAGAAGAAGTCGGCATGAGGAGTTTAATCGGACATTCCATTGTTAACGGACATTTTGTAATGAAAGAACGTGCAGGCAGAGTCGCATGTCGGGCCGGACCCGACCGCGGGGGGTCGCAACAGGAAAAACACCTCCGTTGGAAACCTTAACGGGCAAGTTGGAACATGCCCAAGCTGTTAAACAATTTCTCAGTTACTCACTTGTTGAAAGCCATCAAAATCCGCCTGAATTTTACAAATGGTTTTCAACACGGAGGTGTTTTTCCTGTCGCGGCGCACACAGATTTGCCAAATCGTCATGGAAACGACTCGGCGAATTTGTGCACACGTCTTTCATTAAAAAATGTCCTTAAACAGTGGAATGTCCGCATAAAATCCTCATGCCGGCCTCTTCCGAATCTTCTCTGTTCTCTCACGACGTCCTGGGTGAATTAAGCCTTAAATTAGGATGTTTTCAGGTCGAAACAGGCCGACAACGGCGCCTGGAAGCGCTGCACGACGTCCCGCTCCGTGGGAAGTCCTTACACCGACAGAAACACCCCATAATCTCTCATCAGCCGTTAAACTTTTCACCGAAAACCAGCTTAATTTCTCGAATAGTGTCCACTCGGATATTCCTCACAGGTCCAGAAAAAATTTTGATAAAGCAATGCGCGCCATCTCGAGCAGCGTGTGAAACAAAGGAATTCAGCCGAGAGGGTGGGACCACATCTCACTCAAGGCCTGCCCACAGGGAAATTACGTCACCGACACGCGTGAAAAAACTCACGCATGCGCACGAGGGTTCAAGCATGATTGGTGTAATCGCACGTCAGTCAAAATCATATAGTTAAAAAAAAATAAAAGTGTCGGTTTATTATCTAATAGACCTCGTATTTATTTGCATTATTATCACTTTTTTCTGAGAAACACAACCCGTAACGCGTACATAAATAGTTGGCTCACTTAACTTTTGTCATGTCGGCTCTTGGCTAGCTGGCGCACGCTGCTCTCCAATTTAGCCAGTGCGTCCTCATCAAGCTGGCTGCTTTAGCTGCTGTTCATTGTCGTACTATCCATGAGAAAATCATCCGTAATATCCATATTGGACCAAAACACACCTTCTCGCATTTTCATCTTTTCCTCTGCGGACAGTTCCCCCCCCCGTGGACAGTTCTTGGGCTGCAAGCGCTATGATGTCATTTGTTTACACATAGCGGGTGGGTATAGCCAGGTACCATCGATGTAAATCTACGATACCGGCCCAGCATCGCCCCGGTAAAGTGATAATAATATTGAATAACTAATATTTTGCTATATTTTCCAGTATTTCTTTTTCTTTCTTTTTTATTTATTTATTTTTTTTGATAACTCTCACATCCGAGGGGGCGGGATTGATGACATGAGGGGGTGTCGCCCCCAAACGCCCCCTCGTGGCGCCGAGTCCGAGCAACTTCCAGTGTTGATCACTGACCTCTGTCTCCTAGAAGCTGCCGATTTGCCACCAGCAGCTTTCTACGTTCCATTAAAGGAACTCCTGCTTTTCAGCACCAGTTAACCACTAATATGTAAAAGCAGCTTCAGAGACTTCCTCTTGTATGCAGAGTACAACCATGTGCTAGTGACGGAACACTAGCTGTTGAAGTTGAAGTCATTTTGAATGTCAGAAGGTAAGAAAGTCCGATCAACACTCTGGTCTGTGGGAAAGATCACTCCTCCTCAGAGGAAGTCGCAGGCTGCACGTCCCTCAGGTGGCTCAGGATGTCACATCATTTACCTGCTCATATAACCTCTTTGTGTGTGTGTGTATTTACATGGTTTTCGTGCTAATCATGACACCATGTGATCCATGTGTTTTTGGTTTGTTGTGTTTACTAGATGACAGAAATTCCTCAGGATTGGTCCTCGTGGGCTACTGACACGTGTACATATACAAAACTACAAACTACAAACACACACACACACATGAAAACACTCACCCACACATCTATGGTGAAGCACGCGCAAATAAATGCACATCCTCACCCACACGTGTAAACACACAGCCAGATCTCCTCAGTGGCTCTTGATTGCTCTGGTCTGATTTGAATTAGAGGCTCATCGTTCTCAGATCACAGAAACGGGTCTGAGGTCAGGCGGTTTGGTGGTTTGATGCCTGTGCCAGCACAAAATTGGTTGAAGGCCTGCTTGGATGGCACTACGGGTTTGGCGAGGATGTGTTTAGCTCCAACAATCGTGGTTGAGGACGTTTACAGAGGAAAAGCTTTGACTGAGTCACAAGACGTTTAACCCATGGTTGTCCATTGGCAGCAGGACTCCACATAAGAATTGTCCTGCAGCGTTGGACGGATTCAGCTGACCACATGTTTGAACATAGGCTTTGCAGGAATGTGCAGTTGTTGTGCAGATATTTATTGGACACCTGGAGTGCACATCTCCAGCACTCTTTCCTAGAGTATAGACACTCTTTTTTGCCTTTTGTCAAGCATGTAAACAGATCGCAACACAAGGTCAGGTCCATAAGTATTTGGACAGCAAGACAATTTTAGTAATTTTCCTTTGGTATCCCACCACAGCAGAAATGAAAAGCAACAATCAAGCTGTGATTTAAGTGGAGACTTTAATTCAAAGAAGATGAAGAAGTGCCATGTAGACATCGAGACCAAATAACACTGATCCTCCTTTTTCAGAGGTCTTAAAGCAAATTAGCAAATTAAATAAAAGGAGAAGAGGATGATGACGGAGAAGATGAAGGACAAGGAGTGATTATGATATGAAAAAGAAGAAGAAAAAGAAGAAGAGACCTGTACATACCTCAAGGTCCATCAAGCCACTGTGTATCCTCGAATACCATAGTTTGAAGTGAATGAGTTTACAACTTCCCCTGCACTATAGACCTGTAGAGCGGGATTTCATTCCAGGTCTGCAGAAGTGTCCTTGGGTAAAACACTTCATCTGATTTGTCCCAATTCACCCCAGTTGAAAATGGATACTGTCTTTGGCTGGGAAAGTAGTGTGCAATGGACTGGCATCCCGTAAAGGGGGATTAAATTTAAGGATTATTGTTAATACAAATCATCACTTTTGCAGCCAGTTTTCTTTAAATAAGTCGGGGATAGATACATAAACACTTTCAAGTCACAGAATATGTTTTGGATGGACTGTATTTACATCAATCATGAAGAAATGCAAACAGCATGGTAGTGTATGGTAAATCTGTCAGGAGTAGACAGCTCTCAAACAGAGTGACCTTGCAAGGAGACAAGTGAGGGAAGCCACCAAGACACCTATGAGAACTCCTTCAGAGTTGTCGGCTTTTGGAGCCAGTGATTGGAGAAACTGTGCATGATAAAACACCTCTGTTAGATCAGTGGTAAAATAGCTTCATAGTGGAATGACACAAAGAATGATTTTCTCAAAAAGAAGTCAGTAAATTTCAACTACAGTTTCCCACAAGGTACAGCAGAGCCTACATCTGGTATGTTTTCTCATGTAAAAAATGTTTAACTGTTGACATTATCACTGAAGAAAAAAAAATCCCCAAAACCACTGGTACGTATAAGGAAGTAGCTGTTTGTTTAAGATTTTTTGCAAAGTACAGTAAATGCTTTACAGTGCATAATACGTGATGAAACAGATGAATATTATTTTCCAGATCAAGTAAAGGAAAAATATGGAATCAATTAAAGTGTGAAGATACAAATTAGTCTGCAGTTAAATGAAAGTGCTGATAGGCCTTAAAAAGCTGCTGGGCTCAGCTAATTAAAAGGAAACATGATTCCAATATGAGAATTGTCAATTGAAACAACGGAAAGGATTATAAAAGTCCCCCATCCAGCACTGAGTGTGGCAAAAGATGCTGGAAGTTCCAAGTCAGCTGTTACTAAAATGTGCAAACAACATGGGAAGCTTATAAATTAAACTGTGCAGCCTAGCTTCAACTACTCCTTCCTATAAATTCATGCTGTGACTGATCAACTTTATGCCTCTATAGCAGAGGTCTCAAACTGATACCAGAAAGGGGCAAGATGGTGCAGGATTTCTTTGCAACCTATCAGGGCGTGGCGCGAACCGGGTGGACACAAATGCAAAACTCTCACAGCAGGCGCAGTTAGAATTAGGTTTAACTGTAGAAACAGTCAGGGATTCAGTACACAGGTGGTCCAGCAGCAAAGGCAAAGTACAGACAGGCGTAAGACTGAGGCTTGGTCAAACAGACAGGCTAAGGTCAAAATACACGGCGTGGTGGTAATCAGAGACAGAGACAAAGACGTGGTCGAGGATAAAACAAGGTCAGATACCGGTAGGCTGATCAAAAGGCAAAACAAGACAGGACGTGAGGGCTGGAAAGTGAAATACATTCAACAATCTGGTGAGACTGTGAGGGTTTAAATAGTGGCTGACTAATTAGGGCATGGAATAAGGAACAAGTGTGCAGAATGCTCTGGAAGGGGGCGTGACCGGGGAAGATAAAGATTAAGCACTGTGCAAGATAGCGAAGGAAGGGAAACACAGATTGGAGTGAAGAAAGACAAAGACACGTGAGCAGGTGCAAAAGCGGGAGTGGCTGAAAACACACAGCAGACAGAAACAAAGTGAGACACAAACAGACAATGGCAGGTGCAGTGATGTGGAGTGGGAACACATGATTCAAAACCCAAAAACAGAATCCAAAGCAACTATGAACTGGACCAGGACAGAGCATGAACATGAGAACTAAAAACGGACCAAAATATAATAAGTACAAACGCAAATGAATGCAAACGCAATGAAATGTGGACACTGAACAAAGCTAGAACAGAACTGAACAATGGCTACAGTATGAAAAGTAACAAAGAATCAAAGTGACAAAGCAAGATAGAACAGTGAATAAACACATCCAGTGCCTACAGAATAGTGCAATAAATAAAAAGAGATAATTGACGGTAAATAATAACAAAAACCTGTGACTAAAGCATAATACAAAAATGGAATAAAGAGAACTAAACTAAGACTGGAGTGACTAAGTGACCAAGAGTGAAATACAAGGATGAATAGAAACAAAACCAATGATAACATGAGCATGACAAGACATGGATAAAATACAGAAGGCTCAGAATACAAACATGGATACGAGACCATACCTATGATAGATGGCCCTACAGGGCTGGATCATGACACAACCACCCACTCCATCAGGTGATTTCACTGATTAACATCACTTTGAGCAGGTGGAATCAGTTCATCAGTGAAATCACCTGGTGGAGTGGGTGGTTGCAAAGAAACCCTGCACCCTCTTGGCTCTTTCTGGAATCGGCTTGAGACCTCTGCTCTACATGTCAGGGCGTGGCACAAATCGAGTGGACACAAATGCGAACTCTCACAGCAGATGCAGTTAGAATAAGGTTTAATGATAGTAACAGGCAGAGATTCGGTACACAGATGGTCCAGCAGTGAAGCAAAGGTACAGACAGACGTAAGGCTGAGGCTTGGTCAAATAAACAGGCTGAGGTCAAAATACACGGCATGTTGGCAATCATGTTGGCAGAGACAAAAAACGTGGTCAAAGGCAAAACAAGGTCAAATACCGGCAGGCAGATCAACAAGCAAAACAAGGCAGGACGTGAGAGCTGGAAAGTGAAATACATTCGACAATCGAGTGAGGGACTGTGAGACTGTGAGGGCTTATATAACTGGTGATGTAATTAGTGCAACAAGACACAGGTGTCGGTGAAGGTTCTGGAAGGGGGCGTGACCAGGGAGGACAAAGGCAAGTGCAAGAGAGTGAAGGCAGGAAGACACAGAGTGAAGTGATGAAAGAGACAAAGACACGTTAGCAAGTGCAAGAGTGGGAGTGAACTAAATACAAAGCAGACAGAAAAAGTGTGAGACAAAGACACAATGGTTGGTGTAATGAGTGAACACAAATGAGGACGACGTGAGAACAGAGCTTTAACAGAATATGGTACTAGGGGACCAGGACAGAGCAAGCATCATTGGAACTAAAAGCAAACCAAGATATAATAAGTACAAAAGAAAAACTACATGAGAACTGCAGATAAAACTGGTGACTACAGAATAGTGCAATAAATAAAAAGAACTAACAGATGAGCAATAAGTGACAAACAGAACATAATCAGAAGAAACACTAGAAGATAAACAATAACCAAAACCTGTGACTAAAGCATAATACAAAAATGTGATAAACAGAACTAAGCTATGAATACAAGATGCTCAAAAGAAAACTGAACTGGTGACCAAAGCATAATACAAGAAATGAAGTAAACAGAATCAAACTAAGACTGGAGGAACTAAGTGACCAAGAGTGAACAAATACAAGGTTAATTGACAAAAACAAAACCAATGATAACATGAAAACCTGACAAGAACAAGAAACAAGACCAGCTGAAGCATGACTATGATACATGGCATGATTAAAAAAAATACAAAAGGCTCAGAGTACAAACGTGAAAAAAAGACTTCAAAATAACAGCTGGGCCCAACAGGGCTGGATCATGACACTACAGTTACTGCAGTTCTGCACATCACCCTTGTTTTTAAAAATTGGAAGCAGCACATTTCTTCTCCACTCCTCAGGCGTCCTCTCATTTTGTAAGATTTTATTAAACAGTCTGGTTAGAAACTTCACTACCATCTCTCCCAAACATTTCTATGCCTCCACTGGGATGCCATCTGGACCAACTGCCTTCTCCACATTCCTGTCCTTGATACCATGTCTTCCCATTTTGTCCTCATCACCTGTTCCCTTCATCAGCATGCCCATTGAAGTCTGCTGTAATCACCACTCTTTCATGTTTGGATACACTCTCCACCACCTCATTTAACTCACTTCAGAAATCTTCTTTCTCCTTCATCTTACAAGCTACCTGTAGAGCATATGCACTGATGACATTCATCATCAGCCCTTCAGTTTCTAAATTCACACATCACCCTGTCAGGCACTTACTTAACCTCCAACACACTTTTAACACACTCTTCCTTTAAAATGACCCAACACCATTTCTCTTCCCATCCACACCATGAAACAACAACTTGAACCTACCACCTATGCTCCTGATCTTACTTTCATGCCACTTGGTCTCTTGAACACACAGTATGTCTACCTTTTTCATCTCCATTGTGTCAGCCAACTGTCTCCCTTTACCAGTCATACTGCCAAAGTGATTTATTTAATTTTGATAATTACAGTCTCCAGCTCAAAAAAAAAAAAAAAAAAAAAATAGAAGATACATATCAACTCAACTATTAAACTATATTATATAAAATATTTGATTATTTCAATTCACTATTTATGCAATATGAATGCCAGGCATTTCTCAGACTTGCTTCAATACACACATCCACAAGCATGGGGAAGACTGTTGAACTGACAGTTGTCCAGAAGACACTCACGGACACCATCCACAAGGAGGTTAAACCACAGGCAGCCATTGCTGAATTCTCTGGCTGTTCACAGAATTCTAGATTAAAACATAGTCATGGAGTTGACTGGATAATAAAATTGTGGTCGAAAAATATGCACAAGCAGCAGGGATGACCACAGCCTTGAGAAGATTGTCAAGCAAAGCTGATTCCAGAACTTGGAGGAGCTTCAGAAGGAGTGGAGTGAGGCTGGAGTCAGTGTATCAAGATGCAACATGCACAGATGTGTCCAAGAAATGGGCTACAAGTGTTGTATTTGTGGTGCCAAACTACTCCTGAACCAGAGACAATGTCAGAAATGTCTGACCTAGGCTAAGGAGAAAAACTGGACCACTGCTCCGTAATCCAAAATCCTCTTTTTAGATGAAAGTAAACTTATCATTTCATTTGGAAATCAAAGTGCCAGAGTCTGGAGGATGAGTGGAAAGACACAAAATCCAAGCTGCTTGGAGTTCAATGTGAAGTTTCCACAGTTGGTGATGATTTGGCACCATGTCCTCTGCTGGACATTGAATATATATATATATATATATATATATATATATATATATATATATATATATATATATATATATATATATATATATACCACATTTCTCCATGTAATGTGGAGTTGCGTCAGGAAGGGCATCCAGCGTAAAATTTGATTTGTGCCAGTTCAACATGCAGATATATATACGAGGGCTGTCCATAAAGTATAGGTCCTTTTTATTTTTTTCAAAAACTATACGGATTTCATTCATATGTTTTTACGTCAGACATGCTTGAACCCTCGTGCGCATGCGTGAGTTTTTCCACGCCTGTCGGTGACGTCATTCGCCTGTGAGCACTCCTTGTGGGAGGAGTCGTCCAGCCCCTCGTCGGAATTCCTTTGTCTGAGAAGTTGCTGAGAGACTGGCGCTTTGTTTGATCAAACTTTTTTCTAAACCTGTGAGACACATCGAAGTGGACACGGTTCGAAAAATTAAGCTGGTTTTCAGTGAAAATTTTAACGGCTGATGAGAGATTTTGAGGTGATACTGTCGCTTTAAGGACTTCCCACGGAGCGAGACGTCGTGCAGCGCTCCCAGGCGCCGTCGTCAGCCTGTTAAAAGCTGAAAACCTCCACATTTCAGGCTCTATTGATCCAGGACGTCGTGAGAGAACAGAGAAGTTTCAGAAGAAGTCGGTTTCAGCATTTTATCCGGATATTCCACTGTTAAAGGAGATTTTTTTAATGAAAGACGTGCGGACGGGTCCGCGCGTCAGGACGCAACCGACGCGGTGCGGCGGCACAGGAAAAACACCTCTGTTGGAAGCCTTAAGGACAAGTTGGAACATGTCCAGCTGTTAAACAATTTCTCATATACTCACTCCACTGAAAGCCATCAAAAGCTGCCTGGATTTTACAAATGGTTATCAACACGGAGGTGTTTTTCCCGACGCGCGGACCCGTCCGCACGTCTTTCATTAAAAAAAATCTCCTTTAACAGTGGAATATCCGGATAAAATGCTGAAACCGACTTCTTCTGAAACTTCTCTGTTCTCTCACGACGTCCTGGATCAATAGAGCCTGAAATGTGGAGGTTTTCAGCTTTTAACAGGCTGATAACGGCGCCTGAGAGCGCTGCACGATGTCTCGCACCGTGGGAAGTCCTTAAAGCGACAGTATCACCTCAAAATCTCTCATCAGCCGTTAAAATTTTCACTGAAAACCAGCTTAATTTTTCGAACCGTGTCCACTTCGATGTGTCTCACAGGTTTAGAAAAAATTTTGATCAAACAAAGCGCCAGTCTCTCAGCAACTTCTCAGACAAAGGAATTCTGACGAGGGGCTGGATGACTCCTCCCACAAGGAGTGCTCACAGGCGAATGACGTCACCGACAGGCGTGGAAAAACTCACGCATGCGCACGAGGGTTCAAGCATGTCTGACGTAAAAACATATGAATGAAATCCATATAGTTTTTGAAAAAAATAAAAAGGACCTATACTTTATGGACAGACCTCGTATATATATAAAACTTGTGCCAAATACCAATGCGGATCTGGCTGTATCCGCTGTAGTGACCCTTACCCACAACAGGAGTAGCCGAAATTACAACACACACACACTTATTTCATGCAATAAAATGCAAATTAATTGTTTAAAAATTACTCACTCACTTATCTTCAACCGCTTTTCTGGATTCGGGTCGCGGGGGCAACAGCTTCAAATCATACAGTGTGATTTTCTAGTTTTTTTTTTTTTGTTTTGTTTTGGTTTGGGGTTTTTTAGATTCTCTCTGTATATCAAATTGGATTGGGATTGGACTCCACTGAAAACAAAGTAACAGCCTGACATACGAGTAAAGAAGTCCCCAATACTTCTAACCTATCGCTTTCTGCCACACTAAAGGTGTCACCCATTGGCGCTTATTCAGAGCCTTTCTCTTTCGCACAGAATGGATCAGACTGCGGCCTCTTCACTACTTGGATTAATTACAGAATATGTTATCATCATCATCAAGATGTTATCATATAACAGTTGAAACTGTAGCGTGAAACAAGATCATTGTAATCATTGAATTATGACATGTCATTTATGTAGGATTTTCAAATTAACCTGCTTCAAGGTAATGAAATATTCAATCAATTACTGAAAACATAGACAGCAGCAAGCTATCTGCATGATGTTCAAGGCCTGGTTTCATAAAGCAGTCTAAATCTTGTTTAGCCAACTAAACTCACTTAATCGACTAATTAGGGGAGGTGATGGTCTAGTGGTTAAGTGTTGGGCTTTTCAGCCTGACTGGAAAATCATTAAGGGCCCTTGGGCAAGGTCCTTAATCCCCCAGTTGCTCCTGGTGTGTAGTGAGTACCTTGCATGGCAGCACCTTGTGTGTGAGTGTGAATGGGTGAATGTGAAACATAATTGTAAAGCACTTTGAGCATCTGATGCAGATGGAAAAGCGCTATATAAATGCAGTCCATTTAATCCTTTGACATTAGTCGCTGCACAAAGTGCTTCATCGGCTAAACTTTTGCGTTACCCAACTAAAGTTTTTAGTCTGGTACAGAGAAGGCTAATCTTATTTTAGTCGACAAAACTTGAGTGTCTTACCTCTTAAAATGACTGCTATCATATACCACCACTTGATGTAACACTCAAGAGCACCCCATGTCACTCGTATTCCTTCAAATGGAGCGCTTCCTCTGCTTTTGGCTGTGGTTGCAGCAGATGACTGTCATGTGTTTGTGACAGTTCTCACATTAGTCACTGGGTGTCGCTGTTATACTGAGCAGCATTGTGTGCACAAAAAGGTTTGACAATTGTAGAAGAAGAACTGCTAGCCTAAGAACTAAGCATGTCGTTTGACAGTTCATATGTGTTGGTAAATGTTAATAAAGCCATTTAAGAAACAAAGGCTGGATAGTTTACGACAACCACCAACCCGGAAGTAAACAAAACTCTCGCGCATTGGAGGCCGCTGTACCTATGAAAATCATCAACTAATGTAAGACGGCTAATCTACATGTTTAGCCATTGATTTGAAACAGTGATTAGACCGATAATGTTGGGTGACTAACCGTAGTCAACTAAGTAAGTTTAATACACTAAAACATTAGCCTGCTTTATGAAACTGGGCCCAGGGGTGAAATTAAGCCTGTGCGGTCTGGAACTACTTACCAGTAAAAGATTGAGAAACTGTATGTAGTTGTAAGAACAGAGGGCTGCTGTCTGCCAAAAACCCACATCCAAAACCAATCAGGACAGCAGTTTCAACATAAACACATCTACTATCAATAAGTCAACTGAAACACACATTATTCTCCTCATCGAACGTTTGTAAGCCGTCCTGAAATCCCACTGAAGTGTCCGTGCAGTGATTTTGATTGGTACGTGTTGAATGTTAACACCTGACTGTTATTCATGGTCACTGTTAAGGTGCACTGACATGAGCATGCCTTTGCTTCACACAGGTCATGATGTGTCGTGCTGGAGAGTAAACTCATCTTTAACTGGTGCAGACAGGACACCAGAGGGGCGCTGGTGCGTGCTATTGTACACAGAGAATTTTGAAATGTTCAAGAACTCTTTCACGCACAAATGTCATGCTATATGGTGCAATCTAATCTCCAACACGACGTGCAGCTCGTCAAGTGGAGTAAACAAGAAGGGAACAGAGCGACGTCAGCGGATCGCCTCAGAGTGCAGCTTGTCTGAAGAATTATAACAAGAAGTTAAATCTGTTATAAACATAGTTTAAGAGCTGCACACAAGAAGGAAAGTGCACGCAACTGTTTTACCAAGCAATGACAAGGTAAACATGACAAATGATGACCTTAAAATGCTTTCTGCAGCTTCTTAGGTGCGCGCATGCACGCGCAGATGAACGGCTCCAGCTGCAGCCTCCTCTGTGATTCAGGAAGTGATTAGAGCCATTTTCAATGGCCAATTTGCAGAAAAAACTGATTAATCTGCCACAAAATAATAACTTTATATACACAGCGTCCAGTATAGAGCACGTGTCAGCCGGCATCCAGCTGTGAACACAGCAGGTGGGATCGTCACGACACAGTTCGTGCTATTGCGTGAGCCACAGGCATGCTTATGTCAGTGCACCTTTAGACTTTGGCAGGAGGACATTTGGTGTCAAACATCTTTACAAATAAAATGTGTGGCTTTTTCACAGTATTGTGTACTTTTATTTCACCATCACCAAACACAGCTCAGATATTTTCTGCCAGGAGATGATTGACATGACTTAAATGTGCGCTATGTGAATGCACCCTATTTGTGGTGGCTGCACTGCGACAAATAATAAGATTCCTACAAAATTCTAAACATTCTTGTGGTTGGTTTACATGCTGTCAAGTGCTATATTAGACAGAGTAACTGTGACTATTTTTAGACGTTTCAGAAAAAAAAGGTAAGGGAAAAACGTCAAACACTAAAAATAAATAGTTGAGTCAACTTAAAAATGTAATGTAATGAGCTGTGAAAGGTTTTTAAGTTATCTCAACTTCAGGCCTGATAGTGTGCTGACTTGTTCTCAGTAAGCCTTTGAGTTTACACAGAAGAGGTTAAAGTAGACCTGCATTGAAAAAAATGCCATCAGATTTTTTGAACAAAAAATGACTTGCATTTACACATGAAATCCTTCTGAATGTAGTAAAGTAAATCTGCAAGCCCAGATCTGTCATTCAACGGAGAAATCTTCATTTGAAAATGACAAATTTACAGCTAACATTTAGCCCTCCGCAAATTGTCCCTCTCATCATGGACGCTGCCGAGACGTCACGGACAAGACCCTCTCCCAGCATGCATTGCGCCAATTCTAATTTGTGGATTTACATCAGTTTGCATCTGCACCTTTTTCTTGTCTTATACGGAAGGATCTACTTTTTTTAAAACTTCATATTGTCTTGCGGCACGTTTGGTGAGTACACATTTCTTTTATTTGTGCTTGAAAATTATTTTGGGGGACTTTTTCATACACCCGTTTGATTGAGTGGTGTCGCAATGAAAATCTACTGTCTTTCCCCTCCGGTACCATCGCGGGATATGGAGGCGAGACCCGCAAAGAATCCCAGTCACTCTGGGGCTCTGATTGCCGAGACGTGCGGTGCTGTGGATTTTGCCGCAAGAAGTCTGTCCTTGCAGCAACAGGTGTACCGGCCGCTTCGCATTAAAACAGCGAGCGTAATCTCAGGACTTGTGCCAAGTGTGCTGCAGCTCCATTCAGTAGACAGAGAGGTGATGCCGGTGTTGTGCGCTGAATCTGGCACAAGCTGCAAAGCAGACACGGGCGGTGTGAGTGGCCAGCGTCGGCGGTTAACGAGCTCATTAACGAGCCCGCAGACTTAATAGCGGAGTCAGAGAGCGGGAGAGGAAGAACGGCGCCCGCTGTCGATGTCGTTGCTGATCTGAGCACACAGATCTGTATCTCACATTCATTGCAGCTTACTTTTGGATGTTGAAACCAGGACGTGTATAAGTAACATTACTAACAGATAAAATCAATTTCAATGCGGGATCGGACTGAAGGCGCAAGCGCGTCGTCTTGTCCCTGACGTCATGGAAATGATACGGTTGTACAAACTGTTTTCACAGAGGGCTAAATTTTAGCTGCAAATTTGTCATTTTTAAACAAAGATTTCTCCGCTGAATTACAAATTTGGGCTTAAAGATTTACTTTACTGCATTCACAAGGGTCTTATAAATACATATCAGCTATTTCTTTCTGAAATCTGACCACATTTATTTCAATGCAGGTCTACTTTAAGTTGACTCAGCTTAACCTGCATTACAACTGGCAACTCAGATTTGGGTCAGATAAAAATACAAAGCATTGCGTGTAGGTCTTGGATAGTACCTAAGGAGTGTCAAACTGGGGTGGTGGTCCCCATATTTAGAAAAAGGGGACCAGAGAGAGTGTGCCAATTACAGGAGCACCACACTACTCAGCCTCCCTGACAAAGTCTGCTCCAGGGTGCTGGAAAGGAGGGTGTGGCTGATTTTCGAACCTCTGATTAAAGAGGAAGAATGCGGGTTCCGTCCTGACCATAGAACAACCAACCAGGTCTTCACTCTCACAAAGATCCTGAAGGGTGCCTGGGAATATGCCCATCCAGTCTACATGTGTTTTGTGGACTTGGAGAAGGTGTATGATTGGGTACCCCAGGAGATACTGTGGGAGGTGCTGCGGGAGTATGGAGTGAGGGGGTCCTTTCTTAGGGTCATCCAATCTCTGTACTCACAAAGTGAGAGCTGTGTTCGGGTGATCGGCAGTAAGGGATGAGTATTAGCACCTCTAAATCTGAGGCCATGGTTCTCAGCAGGAAACCAATGGATTGCCTATTCCGGGTAGGGAATGCGGTCTTGCCCCAAGTGAAGAAGTTCAAGTACCTCAGGGACATCTTCATGAATGAGTGGAGAATGGAGAGTGAGATTGGCCGGAGAATCGGTGCAGCAGGGACCATATTGCATTCGCTCTACCGTACTGTTGTGACGAAAAGGGAGCTGAGCCAAAAGGTGAAGCTCTTGATCTACTGGTCAGTCTTCATTCCTACTCTCAGCTATGGTCATGATGGTTGGGTCATGAACGAAAGAACTAGGCCGTCGGTACAAGCAACTGAAATGGCCTTCCTCAGGAGGGTGACTGGTGTTTCCCTTAGAGATAAGGTAAGAAGCTCAGTCATCCGTGAGAAGTTCGGAGTAGAGCCACTGCTCCTTCACGTTGGAAGGAGGGAGCTGAGGTGGTTCTGACATCTGGTAAGGATGACCACTGGGTGCCTTCCTAGGGAGGTGTTCCAGGCACGTCCATCTGGGAGGAGTTATCTTGTTGTATTAAACCTTTCTTTTAGAAAGAATTATCAGCTGAAGGCCATTAAACAGTTCAGTTCCCAATCCAATATATGGTGGGAATGAGTGTGGAGTTGGAGCAGAGTCACTGACCTGTCCTTAGTGAATTCTGGCCTTTGTTTGAGATGTGTTCTGGTTCCTGCACAGTTTGTGAGGAAAGGTTTACTGACCTTAACTCCATGGACAATGCTGGACTTCATGGACTATGCTGTGAGCTTTGTAGAATCAGTAAATTCCCTGATTGCAGCACTTGAGAAGCTGAGTGAGGAGTCACAGTTTCACCAAAGTGTGATTATCATGAATCAAGACTTAGATCCAAGATTCCATTGACTTGTTGGACTCAAGCATCTGAAATGCATCAGTATGGAGTGAAAATTTTGAAGTCATGGAGAACCTGTCATCTTGACAGTGGCATTCAAGAGATATGCCTGGGAAGAGCTTTTGGAGTCCTGAGGCCCCTGAACAGAGGGTGTGGCAATGCTAATACCTTTGCAGGAGAACAAAGGTCTGTAACAGCTTGGGGCTTTTTGTATTGATGTGTGGTTGTGAGACTTGCAGACTAACTAGTGGCCTAAGGCAATGACTATATGTCTTTGGAACTAGGTCTCTTCAGAGGATCATTGGGTACTGTTAAACTTTGTCTCAAATGAACCTTTGTTTATGGAGCTGATTATGAGGGTATCACTGGTATTGCATCAGTGTTGAAGGCCCCAGCAACTGGAGAAGACCAAGGGAATGCACACTTTATATTTGGTTGCTGGAGGTACATGACTACTGTCAGGAGCTGAGGATGGACCAGTTGTCTGTCTGGGTGGTCTGCCAGCAAATATTCCCAGAACCATCTTGGAGAAATTTACTGTACATGTTTTTCATTATTGCTTTTCATTAGTGAAGTCCATGCCTCAAAGATTTCAGGCCTTCATAAAAGCCTGAGGAGAAGCAACATGTACTAATTGTGAGTTTTATCTTTTGTCGATGATCCTGTAATTTTTTTCCTCAACATGATTTCATATTTCTCCCTCTGTCTCTGTCTCTCACTCTCTCTACTTGATCTGGAAAACAATATGCCATTAATTAAAATAATTAAATGTAATTTGCTTGAGGTACTGTATGTTTCATGAAACCAGAATGTTCAGCTTTTGAACCAGAAATGTTTTGTGTTATTTCTGTGATTTGTTTATGTGCTGGAAAGCAAGAGATCTGGGTGAATGTCCTCTACTTGTGGTTATTACATAATTTTTGCCAGGGGTTGTAAACACATAACTGCATGTCAATGACATACTTTTTTAGATGGTTATACAAAGTAGACATTTGGCAGTGTGGATGGCAACAGTTCTTAACGTGGCTTTCATATCTGAAGCTGATTGAGACTAATGGATCCAACATGACAGCTTGGCCCATAAAAATGCAAGAGACAAATGCAGAGTTGCAGAGAGGAGTAGAGAAAGGTCTTTATTGTTATTATACATGAATGAATACATACAACAGAATTTGTCTTCTGCATTTAACCCCATCCTAATTGCAGTTAGACACAATCCAACCAGTAGGAGTAGTGGGCAGCCACAGTCCAGCACCCGGGGACCAACTCCAAATGTAAAGATGCTGCCTTGATCAGGGGAAAAGAAAGGAGCAGACCATAAACATGTATGTTTTTTATAGTGGGAGGAAACCCATATAGACATGGGGAGAACATGCAGTCCCAGGATCTTCTTACTATGAGGCAACAGTGCTAACTAAGCCACCATACTACAGAGCTGATGCTGCATATATAGAGTTAGCACTAGTGTATGAGTGCATGGATTTTGTGTGTTGATACAGGTGTGTGTATGTGGTTTGTATGTATGTGCCAATGTTTAATACAGTGGAAGAGCAGGAAACAATAAGCGAAGTGCGCAATGCATCTGCGCATGCGTGGGTCAAACGGGCCAAAAATGCCAGCTCCCAAACACACACCGCCACCACTGAATTTCGTGTACGGTAGCGTTAGCGGACTGTGAAAGTTAAGGCTTACAGTGATTGTTTCAAAGGCTTTAAGCATTAAGCAACACATACAATAATGACAGGTGCGCATTGTGCTGTTTTCAAATGCTCAAACTGAATTTATAGGCTTGAAAGGTGGCTGAAAACACGATTGCAGCATATGCAAGGGCAGCCAGCTCTTCTTTCCATTTCAGTCTACTGCCGTATGCAGACCTGGTTTTAACAGGCAATCCGCGGTGCTTACAAAAATGCTTTAAATTGTAAACTTTCCAGCGGATGAAATGGTCCAAATCAAAGCACTCCTCGCTGCTTTCCGCCATCTTTGAATGTGGATTGGTAACCGAAAAATTTAGCGTACCCATAATGCACCACACGGCCCAAGATGTGCACTTGACTTATTCCCATCCCTTAAGATCTTGTTTACATCTCTTCCAACTTTAACGTGCTACGGTACTAAAGGCCCCTTCACACATAGTGCGAAGTTTGGTCGAATACTGCAAAACAGCACGAAACAGCTCGAATAGCACACCACAGAACATCATGCCGACGGGCAATCGTTTCTCTAACAGCGTGCACGATCCTGGTGTGAGTGTTCATGCATGCGACAGTGTCTTTTTAGCAGGAACACAATGTGAGGTGCACCACATCACGCCGCTGATGTGGGATAAATAAAAAATAAAAACCAGCTGGTACCTGTGGAACCACATCGTGCCGCTGATGTGGAATAAATAAATAAATAAATACATACCACCCACGGGATTCGTACCTGCACATTACTGATTGCCAGCCCGAAACGTTACCACTGAGCTACCGTCACTGGCCTGTAAACAGTGTGGGGAAAATGCCTGAAATCAACAAAGAGATGGATGTATTTGAAAAAAAAAATGAAACCATACACCATAAAAAACACAGCATTTTATATTGAATCCCTCTTATCAAGCGGGCAATACAAGTATGATCCATGTGTTCCTCTGCAGATGACCCATGGTCACAGACATGCAGTCATGAAATGACATGAATGAGAAGCAGGTCGCTCTTCTCATGTCTACATCAGCTAACGCGTGTCCAGCCAGCCTGTGCACGTGTCCTGCCAAACACGCGTCTTGTGGACGGCGTGCCAGAACTGATACCACGTCATATGGAACAGAGTTCACGTCGGTGACGTGAAAATCAAATCACCTGCTGCGTGTTCTGATCTGACGGTCCGTTTCAGCCTGGGGGTAGCCTATCAATGGGCTGCAGCAAGGGAGCGCGTGCATGCTGTAGCCCACAGCATATATCGCCACAGCGATATATGTTTTTATTTAAGTCCATGTGATGACAGCAAACAAACACACATGCATCACAGTGGGCAGTTGTTGGTCCATGTCTGTCCAAACACAGTACATGTTGTTCAGCTGGGATAGCCACATTGACATTTCTCCACAGCTGCCTCAGTGGGACGACACACCTCCTGTCAGTTCAGCGCGCACACCAAATCCACACTCGTGAGGAATTTAGACAATTTTCACTGCCAGCAGACTGTTGTCGTGCCAAGAGTGCGAATAGCCACACATTTTGGACATTATGGACACTGTTCCTCTTTATCAAGGTTAGGCCAAAGGTACAGTTGTGGTCAGAGGTTTACGTACACTTTAGACAATTACTCCACTCCGGTAAAAGAACAGTTCAAGGACATCATTAAAAACCCAAAATTATCATGACATTCATGCCCAAGATGAAATATCTGGCCACAACGGTACTTCTTCAGCCATTCGATGTTTGCAGTTTTAATCTGTGAAAGCAGTTATCACAACATTATCAAGATGGTTTTGTTAGAATAAAATTTTCCCAAATTGTATGTGTTTGTATATTACCTTATTAAGTCAAGTCAAGCCCAGATTGAGTTTGGACGAGTGTGTAGTGTTATGTGTCAACGCGAGTTGAGGAGCGGACCTGCGTCAGACAGAACCCAGCGCTAAAAATAACCAGAAAGCGGTTCCAACAACAGAAACTATTTATTTTTCACCTGTGCATAATAATGTGTACAAAACTAAAACAACGTCCTTCTGGTGGAGTGACTGTTGGCACGCTCTTCAGCGCCCAAAAGGATAGACGCCCGGCGTTCCTGGACCCACTACCACCAGACAAACACCCCCCAGGTGGACACGACAAACTGACTCTCTGTGAAGCAAAGAAGAGGTGAGGTAAGTCAGCAGTTACAACAATATCTTTCAAAAGACACACGCTATCAGCAACACATTCAGGTCTGTATTTTTTAACTTTATGCAAATGAGCAGCTTCTCACAACAAGTGGAGGATCACTTATCCTGCACGCCACAGCAGTGAGAAGCAAACTGCACAATTCTCATCACAATTCCAGTATACTGCGTAACAAAACACCAAGTTACTATCAACAATTAGTCGAACACTTAATCACCTTTAATGTGTGCTGACAGCAAGTGTCCTCACCCTTCCTTGCTTCACGGGCTCGATGTGTCAAACCCAGGCGCGGTCCTCAGCGTCTCACAAACAAACATCACAAGGTCGAGTTCCCGGCAGTTCTGCTTGAATCACACATGACTTAAATGCAGAACGCCATCCAATTATCTGCTTCAGCTGAAAGTCTTTAAGGTTGCATGTGAGCACCAGTCACAGGTGCTACACATGATGTTGATGAGGGTGAGGACTCTTCAGCCAGCACCTTCTCCACAAACAAATCAGTTTCCATGCCACCTGAAGAGCAAAGAAAAGAAAAGAACACCAAAATATCCAGCCACACCCCCCAACACACAACAGTACCCCCCCATCAACGGGAAGCCTCCCGGCGACCGAACAGACCAGGCCCGAGAACAGCACCTCCCTCCGGGGTCCACGTCAGGAAGCAGACAGCACCACGCTCCCAAGGTCCACCACAGACAGCAGGACAGGCACCGCATCTGGAAGGCCGGCTGGCATCAACAAAAGCCCCAAAACATTCCCCAGTATAATTCAACACAGAAAAAAACATAAAACCCACCCAAAACCTCAGGGGACCGTCCCATCAAACCCCGGGAAGAAAAGAAAAACTCCCAAACTCCCAAAACCCAACACAGCCCCACAAACACAATACAAACGTAAATGCATAAAAGAAAAATAACAAACAACCCCCCAGAATGACCTGCAGAGCCCAACCCCCCCCCCCCCCCCCAGAAGGCCTTCATCGCCAGTTCCAGGAGGAACAGCCAGAACCATAATCCCACAAAGGTCCCCAGGTGTATATGGAGCAAACGGCGCCCCCCAGAGGACCGTACCATCAACCCCAGGAGGAACCCTCCCCACAACCCCGGAACCCCAGACCCGGTCACACTTGGCTAGTTGGCCCCAAGCCAATTCCCCCCCAGAGGACCGTCCCATCAACCCTGGAGGTGGAACCCGGAAGGAAACAGAACAAAAATCATAAATCAACCCCCGGAGGACTACAAAAACAACCCCGGGGGGATATAAAACGACCGTAAACCCTGTTACCCTCCCCGGCACCCCGAAAGACCCCAGGTCCCTCCCAGAGCCCCTCGGCGGCTCAATTTTGGCGAACGGCTCAAAACATTAAGCCGGGGAAGGGAACAGGAAAAAACTAACCCAGCTCCAACCCCAAGGCGCAGCAGAGAACCGGAAATACGTCCGGTGCCCCAACTCGACCATACCCCAGCCTCTTGGGAGGGGTGGAACTACCGAAATGGCGAACGGCAACAGATCGGCCCACCCCTCCGACTGAGGTAAGTCTCCGCTGCACCACACCCCGGCAACACCAATGACGAACGGTACATAGGCTCACCGAGGCTGGAGTGGAACCGGGCCCTAACCAAACCAAGAAAAACGCCTCTAACACCCCCCCCCCCCCCCCCCCCCCCCAGGTGCAGAGGTCTTCTGAGAATGCTCAGCGTGACCAACTTGCACCACCCCACAACCCACAAGACAAACGGTCTTGGGGCAAGTGAGGTTGGGGTTAGGGATGTAGAGAAATAAAAAACAACAAAATAAAACGACCCAACAACCCAAACAGAAAATACCTAAAAACACATAAAAAATTAACAATTAAGTGAGCCCAGGCGGACTTCTAACCGCCTAACAATCACTCCACCAGATACGCCTCTGACTCCCCATACAATTATAACCCCTATTTAAAGAAAACAAAACATTTACTCGTGCTTTTTTTTTTTTTTTTTATGTGTGTTATTTTGCCTGTCCCAGAACACCTGGAGATACGTCACCATTATTTTTCTTGACGTTTATATGTCGGGGCAATACAGTAATCTCTGCTCGTCCGAGCTGCATGGGCTCGTCAACAGGAGGAGCCAGAGGTCCCGTCGGAGGAGCGTCAGTGGGGCGAAGAAGAGGCGGCCCAGATCTGTGTCGGGGAAAGCCCTGAGACGAAAAAACCCGCTCTAATGGGCGTCCTCTCTCGCGTCCACGCTCCTTCATCCGATCATCTAGACGAATCACCAACGATATTAGCTCATCTAAATCGTTTGGCTCGTCACGGACCGCCAGCCCGTCTTTTAATGACTCATTTAACCCATCTACAAACATTCCTCGTAAAGCTGCGGCGCTCCAACCTGACTGAGCAGAAACCAGAAAACATTGCATCACCACACAAGGCTCCGGACGACAAACAATCGGTTCGGACGCCGAATCTCTGGGTGACGGAGTTATCTGCACTAGTATCGATGATGCCGCAGCTGGAGCAGCAGGAAGCGGAATGGCTTGCACTGCAAGCTCCGTAACACGGGCGTCTTTTGTTTAATTTGGTTTGCGAGATGCTGTAATTGCTCCCATATTTTCTCCAAGTGTTCTTGAACTTTTTCGGCAAAAGGAACCGCCTCTGCCGCTGGGTCCATTATGGAATGGCCGGGAACTACTGTTATGTGTCGACGCGAGTTGAGGAGCGGACCTGCGTCAGACAGAACCCAGCGCTAAAAATAACCAGAAAGCGGTTCCAACAATGAACAATGAGGATGAGCTGGATTTGAAAAACAGGTCAAAACACTATCCAGGTAGAAAGCAATCCATGCGCTGTGCGACGCATTGACCTGTAGTGGCACACGGTGCTTTTGGTTTCAATGCACGCTGTTCACATGCACTGCACATGATGAATGTGTGCCACATACATGTTACTACATATCAATATTTCCTTTGTCCTCCGTGGCCAGGGTCCAGTGGAGGTGGACATACGTAGTACAAGCAGGACATGCTAGCAGGCTTTGCCGTGACCGATCCATCTCAGAGTTCAATCAAGCACGATCAGATCGTTTCAAATGCTGTTATGACGCCGTCAGAATATGTAGATTGCGATCAGATGGCGCACAAACTGCACATCGACCGCCATCAAATGGGTGTACGATCTCAATGCCTCCAAGAGTGTTTTGCAGACTACTCTGAGACTGCTGTCCATCTGTCTTCAGACCACACCTCAACACTTCCCAACTGTGGGTGGATGTGTCAATCTGACGCCATTCAGCCTCAATCGGCCTATGTGTGATGGGGGTCTTAGTCTTGATCCAGAACAACCCAGATACTTCCATTCCTTGCCTTACATTACCTTATTAAAATATGGTAAATAACAAACTTTTATGTCTATAAACTAGTGATATAAAAGTTTTACTTGTAACAAAAAGCCTGTATAATCAGAAAGCTATTTAACATTATATATATTTGCAACTGCCAGACCAGAGCAGACTTAATCAGTGAGACTCTTGAACTGTAAAAAAAAAAAGATTTAATCTCCCTTGGTAGACATAAAAATGGAAAGAGTGTTACTTTGCAACTGCAACACTTCAGCCTTCCACCTGTTGAATGGCCAGCTGTGCAGCAACATCAGAACCCCAGTTACATTCCCACACCACCCACGCCCCCTTTCCAGGCCCATGTTTACCTTTTGTCACACTATTTCTCCTATGATTAGCCACCAGAAACAATGACAAATGGATCACAATAATGAGGACAAATTATAGATTTGTCCTCTACTATCCTGATGGAATATCACCCTTTCCATGAAGACAGGATGTTTCGTCCCACCCCTACATGGGGAGGCGAAAGAATAAACATGTAAAAGTTTTTCTGATGAGGTATGCTGTACATCTTGGTCACTTTACCATACCTTCAGTAATTCCCCTTTTAAAGTACTTGCATATTCGCTGTTTTACAGTTGTGCATGTCGTGCTGTCTCGCGGTCCGTGCAACTCATGCAAGAGGTCAGTTTCAGCAGAGTTCCAGTTCAGGGCACAAAGTAAACACACCTTGTTAAGTACGGACAACAAGACAACATTGGGGCACAGCAGAAGTTCATCACAGGTGCTACACCTCCTCCAAATAACCCTCTCAACTTGGGAGAATGTGTCATCATCATAATCGTCCGTGAACTCGCTGGATCAATGCCATCCACGTCTTCGCTAGCCATTGTTTACATGCGCTGTGAGACGCTGGAACTCTGCTGGCGCCGCGGTGCATTCTGGGAAGAGCAGGAGGCTGCCAAGGAGATTATGGGAAACGAATAGTATAATGCTTATGTGTTATCTACAAAAGTGTTTGAAACAATCTCAGCTTTCTGAATGTGAAAGATACATCTGTCTAGAACACTGTGCAAAAGGTTGTGTAGCTGAAAATGCGAAATGTGTGATTTGACATTCTTCATATGTTGTTGTTCATTCGGCTGCTCCCGGTTTTTTTGTTCGGGGTTGCCACAGCGGACACAGCCAGATCCGCATTGGTAACTGGCACAAGTTTTACGCCGGATGCCCTTCCTGACGCAACTCCAGTTTCACCTGGAGAAACACACACAGCCGCTGGTGTTCCAAAGAGGTCTCCCATCCAAGTACTAAGCAGATCCTGCTCTGCTTAGCTTCTGAGATCTGACGGGATCAGGCTTACACAGAGCAGAAAAACAAGCCTATATTTTGTTAAAATCCACCTTTATTCATGTTAATTTGTGGCATGTCTGTGGACCCCAGAGGGCTAAGCTACTTATGAAAAACACAATATATATTCCCAGGCTGTTTTCACCCAGTGCTCATAATTAAAAGTGATGCACAGTAATTCAAATATAACTCAATCATTAGCCTTGTAGGCTGTATTTATGTGACCAAAACTCAAACCCTAAACTTAGCTTCTGAACTATGCACATGCATATTTGTGGAATTATGCATGGCATAACTTTTCGTTAGATGTCATACGAACTGCTTCATGAGAATGCATTGATATTGATGGTCTTTAACAGGGACAGCTATAGCTGAGTTGGTAGTATGGGTCATCCACTGACCACAGGGTCAATGTGGTTCAACCTGTGCCCCCTTTGAAACCAGTTTAATTTGTACAGAAATCTTTTTTTTCTTGTCTTTTTGACTTTCATTTCTTTCTTCTTTGTTTATCCCAGGTCATCAATCTTTCTCCGTCTTTTAACGTCACCTTGCAGCTCAGATAACTTTGCATTTGTATGTTTAGCTGCATGAGCTAGAATTCATCCACAGAGTTATGCCAAATACGTGAAGGCATTTATTTGGAAGAGTCGAGGTGGAATGTGAACTAGAGACGCAGAGTGGGAGAGGCTGGGGACAGGAAAGAGAGAACAGATAGAGAAGTGAGCGAAAGTGGATAGAGTAAATAAACATAGCCGGGAAGTGTTGAGTCCACGCACAGGACGTGGTTTGGTTTGTGTGTGCGTGTTTATCAAACCCAGCTGGCTCCCATTTGCCCAGGAATGAGTCTGCACCTCTCAGAGGCCCAATTCTGCCCTGCTTTGAAGACCTTGGTGCAGTGTGAATATTTGTGCTCATAATAGCAGCTTCATTAGAAGACTGCGTGGACCCTATGAACACATAAAACACCTCAACATAAATTTACTGTCCATGTTGGTATGTGTGCATCCTCTTGCTCACATGAAAAAAGACACACCCCCACAGTCACTTCATCCTACACAGATTTCAGGTTTCACAAGAGCGCACATAGACCCATAAACAGTCCCAAGGGGTTGGATTTAACTGCTTCCAGATGCAAGTTCAGGACGCAGCATCGACACACACACACACACACACACAGTCAAAATCTTCTGCTTTGTTGAAGTCAGCAGAACTGCTCCATTTAAATTAATGAAGTGCTGGTGGATGAGAAATGACAAGAGGATGTTTACTGTAAGTGGTAAAAATGACTTGTTCATGATATCTGAAAATCACAAAAGGCAGCTGCTCATTTGTGAACAAGAACTGCATATTAAATGATTTTCATGTAAACCTAAAATAATGTGGTCATGGCTCTCCTGAGGCTATTGGAATCAGGTTCGATCACGGCATTTTTTTAATTCATTCTTATTAGATACATTAAACAACAGACACAGGTCAGTATGCGTTCCATATCTCTCCGCGTCATAAGCACCGTGCCACTGTGCCAGTGCTTTCTGCTCGCTTAGCAGCTGTGCCATGGTACATGTTTTAAAAGCATACTTAAGCTGAGTGTTCACATGTACAGTTTCTAGGTGAGCTCCAGATAGAAATCGTGAAGCCAGCGGCTGCAGAAAGGGGAGAAGCTGAAGTTGGCAGTCACCTTGCCACTGGTGACACTAATTCACGGGATGGACTATTTCACCGCCTGCTTGCTGCACTGCTGGAATGAGCTTTAGGATAACAGATCGGGTACAGATCTGCAACAGTGTTTGTACAAGTCTAATGCTGTTGGCTTGTTACAGCATTCCCAGGATGTTGTAGATGGTCCGGTTAAGTTGCCACAAGCTTGCCAGTGACCCGGTTGGGTGCTTGATGATTTCTATCTGAATCGGAATTTTGAACAGTCCAAAATTTTGTTCCCAATTATTGTGATGACCCAGACGATCCAGTTGACCCAGATGGTGAGTGGTGCACTCAAGGATGACCATGGATCTTGCAGATGGATCAATGATTGTTCCTGAAACTGTCCTGTGCACCTGCAACAGTTCCTGTATGTTTGTTTTGTGAATTATTTTGTAATTTGTGTCTGTAGCATGGCCCAAGCAGAGGGTCACCCCTTTGACTCTGGTCTGCTTGAGGTTTCTTCCTCAGAGGGAGTTTTTCCTCACCACTGTTGCTCTGGGCATTGGTAAGGTTAGACCTTACTTGTGTGAAGAGCCTTGAGGCAACCTTGTTGTGATTTGGCACTATATAAATGAAAATAAATTGAAATTGAAAACGGATTGCAGCAGGGTTGGTGATTATTCTGTTTCCTGTTTTGTAGTTTTTTCTAATGCAATCACAACCTCGCAGGATGCATATAGACAAAGGTTTTTACACTCTACTTCACTTCAAATATGCAAGTCTGTTTTTGACAGATGGTGCATATTATATCCTTTTTACCAGTCAGTCAGGTAGTAGTTTCCACATGAATACATGAGTTTTTCTCATCTGTGCTTTCCTCATACGAACAGGTACTGTACAAACCTGTAGTGGGAAGGGCAATCGCTAAAATATGGCCCTTCTCCCCACTTTTTGGGATAAAGGACCACTTTAAAAGACATATTTTAAAGACATTTCTGCACACAATAATAATATTAAAAATAATAATAATAGTAATTGTAACTGTGAGGATGAATGGATTCTGACAAGTAAAACACAGCTGTCAGTCTTTAATCAATGTCACTCGATCAATATTACCCTGGGTTCTGGTTTTACTATTACAGTGTTACACTAGATGGAGTCAGTAAGAGCCATAAAAAATTCAGTTCATTTACTTTATTATTTTGTAAATGTAAATGATCAAATAAACAAAAACATTAAGGATCAGCTTTCACTGAAGGCAGTTTTTTTCCTTAATGCATGGCATTGCAATACAGTTTTCAAGCACATAGATTGAATTGACTTTAAAGCTACATTCTGTATGATTTAGTATACAAATAATGAATGTTTATGGGTTCAGTGGTATGAATATTTCATGAGGTGAAGATGGGACATTCCATTAATTAAATACTCGTTCCATTGAATGAATGAAAAAACTTTCATTATTTGTTTTATATAATGGCTAAAACAGAACCTTATGATTTGATATTTTATTAATTTATAAACAACAGCAGTCTGCCACCTGCCGTCTCTCGCTCTGCTTTTAATGCAACACTTTATCTTTGCACACTGTGGGGGTCGTACACAGCAAGGGAGATTAATTGTAACACCTATGGTGGGGTTGGTAGGTAGGGTGAGTGTGGCATGTGGTGTTGGCCCCGGGTGGCTGTGGATGTCTGGGGCTCTGGGGTAGGGGGTCTGCCTCACCGGTTCTGGTGTGGTCCCCTGGCCCTGCTCTGGGCCTGTGAGGCCCAGGGTCCTGCGGCCTGCTGTGGGGCAGGGTGGTGGCGATGGGGCGCGGGTGCTGGCACTGGGGGGCCGGCGGCTGCCGGGGGGATGGGGGGTCATGGTCTCCGCGGGATGGGTCTCACTCGGGCAGTCTCCTGGTCATGGGCTTTGGTGGGGGGGCTTGGGGGGCACTGCTCGCTGTGCTGGGGGGCCTGGCTGTCGGGGGCCATTGTGCTCTTCCTTGCCCCAGGGTCGGGCCTCGCCTCTTGTCGGGGGGCTGGGCCCGGCCCTTGTGTGGCTCGGTGGTCCCTACCTTGTGCTTTGGATTTGGTTACGGTGGCTCCTTTGCTCTCCATCTTTGCCGCGGCTTACTCCCGCCCTTGGGGGCCGTGGCCCAGGTGGCATGGCTCTGAGGCTCCCCCTATTGGTGCCAGCGCTCCCCCCATGCCAGCGCTCTGTGTGCTTCCCTAGGGTTTGAGGCGGCTCCCTGTGACCCTGTGGGGGGGTGGGGGTGGTGTTGTCGGGGGTGCCTTCCGGCGCCGTCGGGCCGCTCCCCTGTTGGTTTGCTGTGCTGCCTGGTGGCTACGGTTGCTGCCTTTCCTGGTCCCCGTGCCCTTCCACTGCCCCTTTTCTCCTGGCTCCCCCAGGGCCCTGCGTCCTGGACCCACGTCCGTTGTCGCCCGCGGCCGGTTGCGTGGCTTCTGACATGCCGGAGTGGTTTGTGTTATATGGTAAGGTTCTGTACTCTTGTCTTGGCCCAACACACCAGCCACAGTAGTGATCAGATATTTAGCTGTGATCTGGGTCTCTGTGTGGATGGTTGCGTGTTTGTGGCCGTCACCACAATTCGGTTTTTGGGTGATCTTAAGATAATTAACACTACGGTGTTCTGGATTAGGGTATGGATGCTCACTAATTAGACAACAGACTGTTGCTGTCACTGTTTGTTCATGTGTGGTTGTTTGTCATGGTATGTTGTATAGTTGGGGCCCCGTCTCCTCGGTGTCTCACGTCACAGTTATTGTCTTCACCACTTGTCTCTCGTTCTTGTCTGTCATTGTGTCGTTTTGGTGGTCGGCCCTTCCCGATAGAAGTTGTCGGTTGGCTTTGAGTAGGATGTTGTAGGCTGATCTGGAAGGGCAGATGGGGGTCACACACACACCACATTCACTTATGCACTACATACCTTCTGTCTTGCAAGAATAAATTGCATATATGCGTATTAATGTTCATAAATGGTTCTGCCAGTGTGGCACTTACCATTACTATATATGACGGGGTAAAAAAAAAAAAAAAATTATAAACAACAGAAAAGGGACTTACATTTTGGTGTGTGTCACTGGTGCTTTGATGTCAATAGTCTAACACGAACTTTAAGAGTCCAAAATTCTTCTCAGTCAACTTGCAAACACCGTTAGATATTTTAAAAACAATTCTGATGATGTAGTCTGTTTGTGTATCGACTGCTGTCTGCTTTCCTCAGTCCAGCGAAAAATTGTGTTAGAAATTTGTACAGCTCTTCATCCAAACAGCTCTTCATGCCTCCATATGCTTACAGTGTAATGGATGTGTTTGCTTTGTGTGTGTGTGTGTGTGTGTGTTTGCTTTGTGTGTGTGTGTGTGTGTTAGAAGAATTAGCACTTAGCTCATTCAGATCATCGTCTGTCAGTAAAACAAGCTCCGCCATGTTTAGCTAAACGCCGTCCGCGGTAGTGTGAGTGGATACGGCGGTCAGGTTGTGCAATAGCATATGTCATATAGAACCAAAACTGCACACTAAAAAGCACTATTGCACGGTAAATGGAACAAAATGGCAAATGGTATGAATAATCCATGTCACATGACATACAACCTACCAATCAAATGACAGAGATCTACTCAGCCATTATATGAAGGTGTTTATTTGCAGAAACTGAATATAGCATTCATGACCATTTGCTCATTAGAGTACAGTTCACTTCAGCAACAAATGGACTTGGTTTCATGAACTTGGAATGGGCCCTTTAGGGAGCAGACCCCTTCATGAAGACTGCTGTGTTGCACCTCCATGTCAGTACAGTAACCCAAAAGGGATATACGAGGTCTATTAGAAAAGTATCCGACCTTATTATTTTTTTCAAAAACCATATGGATTTGAATCACGTGTGTTTACATCAGACATGCTTGAAACCCTCGTGGGCATGCAAGAGTTTTTTCACGCCTGTCGGTTACATCATTCGCCTGTGGGCAGTCTTTGAGTGAGGAGTCGCCCACCCTCTCCTCAATTTTTTCATTGTTTAGGAATGGCTCAGAGACTGCTGCTTTGTTTGATCAAAATTTTTTCAAAACTGTAAGGCACAACTGAGTGGACACCATTCGATAAATTCAGCTGGTTTTCTGTAAAAATTTTAACGGCTGATGAGAGATTTTGGTCTGGTAGTGTCGCTTTAAGGACGGCCCACGGTGCCTGACGGTGATCTGCGCTTCGAGGCGGCAGCGTCTCACCGTTTCAAGTTGAAAACTTCCACATTTCAGGCTCTGTTGACCCAGGAAGTCGTCAGAGAACAGAGAACTTTCAGAAGAAGTCAGCATGAGGAGTTTATTCAGACATTCCATTGTTAACGGACAATTTGTAATGAAAGAATGTGCGGGCAGAGTTGCATGTCGGGCCGGACTTGACCGCGGGGGGTCGCGACAGGAAAAACACCTCCGTTGGAAACCTTAACGGGCAAGTTGGAACATGCCCAAGCTGTTAAACAATTTCTCAGTTACTCACTTGTTGAAAGCCATCAAAAGCCGCCTGAATTTTACAAATGGTTTTCAACACGGAGGTGTTTTTCCTGTCGCGGCGCACACACATTCGCCGAGTCGTTTCCGTGACGAATTTGCGTGCACGTCTTTCATTAAAAAATGTCCTTAAACAGTGGAATGTCCGCATAAAGTCCACATGCCGGCCTCTTCTGAATCTTCTCTGTTCTCTCACGACGTCCTGGGTGAATTAAGCCTTAAATTAGGATGTTTTCAGGTCGAAACAGGCCGACGACGGCGCCTGGAAGCGCTGCAGGATGTCCCGCTCCGTGGGAAGTCCTTACAGCGACAGAAACACCCCATAATCTCTCATCAGCCGTTAAACTTTTCACTGAAAACCAGCTTAATTTCTCCAATAGTGTCCACTCGGATATTCCTCACAGGTCCAGAAAAATTTTTGATAAAGCAACGTGCGCCGTCTCGAGCAGCGTGTGAAACAAAGGAATTCAGCCGAGAGGGCGGGACCACATCTCACTCAAGGCCTGCCCACAGGGAAATGACGTCACCGACACGCGTGAAAAAACTCACGCATGAGCACGAGGGTTCAAGCATGATTTGTGTAATTGCACGTCATTCAAATCCATATAGTTTTTTAAAGAAATAAAAAAGTAGGATAGTTTTCTAAGAGACCTCGTACTTATTCCCATCGTTTGCATTTAGCAATGTAGGCAGAAGACTAAAAGAAAAAATAAATGGAATAGAAATGATTGATTCTCTATACACTGTCTGCTGGCTGCTAGTGCAGGCTCACAATTCTACAAAAGCGAAAACATGAAGGTAAATAAAATTGATACCAGATGACACTAAATCCTACACACTGTAGCTTTGATGTGCTTGCAGTGCTGTGCAAGTGTAATATATAGGAAAACACAACTGTCTGATTGAGACATTGTATCAGCACATATTCGATATTGGGGCTGGGGACAAAAAAACTTGATGAGGACTTTTCAAGTTTTGCCTGTATAACAGTGTAATTCCACAGCTGTAATGTGTCTCTGTGTGTTTCTAGATGTAACCATCTATACTGAACCCCTCATATTGAGGATTAAAGGCACCCCAGAAGGATCAGTGGAGGATGACGGGGACAACACCAGGAGCAGTCTCAAGCACATGGGGATTGCATCGCCCAGCAAGAGTATCACATGTGAGTAAACAGAACCCCATTCTTTCTCTCTCACATACACACACACACACACACACACACACACACACACACACACACACACACACACACACACACACACACACACACACACACACACACACACACACACACACACACGTAGAGTGCAGTGTTTTATTACCGATCACTGCTGAGTCACACTGTCCTGACCTTTAACAACCACACTTACACTCCCTTTTTTTTAAGGGGGTCAGGTGATTGTCAGAAAAACAAATACACACATTTTCAGTGAATTGCAGTGAGTTCTAATTTCTCAACTCAATAAAGTCCAAATCATCACACTTGAAATCAAACACTTTTCCTCCCTGGTTCTTTTGCTTCTTTGTATCATACGTACTGTGTTGTTTTTCTCTATCTGCTTTCTTTCCTCCTCCATGGAGGTTCTGCTTTCAGACATCTTCATTTTTGTTTAAGATGGATTGTTCACAATTTTGACTGGGACTGGGATGAAAGATTGTGTTTTCACAGGAGAAAAAATTAATTAAATTTAGTTGAAGATCTGTATTAAATTCCTTTTTGCTTGATGTCTGCCCAGTCACACAGCCCAGCCAGAATCTCCCATGTGCCTTCTGGCAAAGCAGAGTTGTAATGGGTCAGTGATCTGTTAGATGTGTTAAGCTGTGATAAGGAGCATTTATTGCTATTTATTTTTATTTTAATAAAAGGTTTTCAAGGTGTGATTTGTGTGTTTAAAGTGTTTTGACAAATGTTTATATGAACTGTTTTACAGTGTGATGAAGTGATAACACATGCGCACACCTGAATTTTCCATTTGGCATTTGGCCGTGTCTGGTATATTTAGAATGATTTTTTTTTTCCAATTGCATTTATTTTATTTCTCCCCCTTGTTCACTTGATGAGTAACAGCTGTGTGTCAGTCTTGGAACGTGACCTGGCATGTGCGTTATCAGGGTCACCCCCACTCATCTAGATGAGGGACGTCTGAGGGCTGAAACGTTTCTGTTGCTCTGCTGCCTTTAATATATACAGTGGGGCAAAAAAGTATTTAGTCAGTCACTGATTGTGCAAATTCTCGTACTTAGAAAGATGAGAGAGGTCTGTAATTTTCATCATAGGTACACTTCAATTACCAGAGACAAAATGAGGAAAAAATCCAGAAAATCACATTGTAGGATTTTTAAAGAATTTATTTGTAAATTGTGGTGGAAAGTATTTGGTCACCCCCAAACAAGCAAGATTTCTGGCTCTCACAGACCTGTAAATTCTTCTTTAAAAAGCTCTTCTGTCCTCCACCTGTTACCTGTATTAATGGCACCTGTTAGAACTCCTTATCTGTATAAAAAACACCTGTCCACAGCCTCAAACAGTCAGACAACAAACTCAACCATGGCCAAGACCAAAGAGCTGTCAAAGGACACCAGGAAGAAAATTGTAGACCTGCACCAGGCTGGGAAGAGTGAATCTACAATAGTCAAGCAGGTTGGTGTGAATAAATCAACTGTGGGAGCAATTGTAGGAAAATGGAAGACATACAAGACCATTGATAATCTCCCTTGATCTGGGGCTCCACCCAAGATATCATCCCGTGGGGTCAAAATGATCATGAGAACGGTGAACAAAAATCCCAGAACTACATGGAGGACCTGATGAATGACCTGTAGAGAGCTGGGACCAAAGTAACAAAGGCTACACACTATGCAGAGAGGGACTCAAATCCTGCAGTGACAGGCGTGTCCCCCTGCTTAAGCCAGTACGTGTCCAGGCCCGTCTGAAGTTTGCCAGAGAGCATATGGATGATCCAGAAGAGGATTGGGAGAATATCATGTGGTCAGATGAAACCAAAATAGAACCTTTTAGTAAAAACTCAACTAGTCATGTTAGGAGAAAGAAGACTGCTGAGTTGCATCCCAAGAACACCATACCTACTGTGAAGCATGGCGGTGGAAACATCATGCTTTGGGGCTGTTTTTCTGAAAAGGGGACAGGACGACTGATCCATGTTAAGGGAAGAATGAATGGGGCCATGTATCGTGAGATTTTAAGCCAAAGCGTCCTTCCATCAGTGAGAGCATTGAAGATGCAACATGGCTGGGTCTTCCAGCATGACAATGATCCCAAACACACCGCTCGGGCAAGGAAGGAGTAGCTGCGTAAAAAGCATTTCAAGGTCCTGGAATGGCCAGGCCAGTCTCCAGACCTCAACCCCATAGAAAATTTGTGGAGGGAGTTGAAAGTCCATGTTGCCCAGTGACAGCCCCAAAACATCACTGCTTTAGAGGAGATCTGCATGGAGGAATAGGCCAAAATACCAGCTACAGTGTGTGCAAACCTGGTGACTTACAGGAAACGTTTGACCTCTGTCATTGCCAACAAAGATTATGTTACAAAGTATTGAGTTGAAATTTTGTTATTGACCAAATGCTTATTTTCCACCATAATTGTTGCAGGGCTCGAAATAGTACGTGCATGTGCTAGTTTGTGCACGTATTATTCGAGCGGTGCACGTAATTTTATACTGCACTTGCACTGGTGCAAGTAAATTTATCCAAGTTTTATCAACTATAAGCACCAGTAAAATGAACCAATAAAGGAATAAATAAGGAAAAAAACAATTTCCAGTGTGTTGTCTTCGTCTTCCCTGCATTTTATGACTCACACATGGAGCGAGTTGCTGTGCTCTATGTGTTGTGTTCGAGCGCACATGTAAACAAAGAAAAGAAAACAACTGGCTGGCTGTTCCTCTGTCTCTGCCCTCAAACTCTGTCATCATTGTGTTATAAACCTGTCACCATTTGTTTTATTATACATCTGTGTAGTTAATAAAATTATCTTCACGGACGATTAGTTCGCGCACGCACATGGAAAAAAAAAACGGTTGCCGCTGTGGTTCCATTACAGAACCCGGGAAAGGTCACTTAAAGTGACATTTTTTTCTGGCCATGATAATTTGTGCGCACGTTTTCCTTTAATTGAGCCCACTAATTAATAAAACGTGCTCTCAGATTAATAAAACGTGCGCACATTTTCCTGGCCGTGATAATTCGTGCGGACATTTTCCTTTAATTGAGCCCTCAATTTAATAAAACGTGCGCACGTTTTCCTTTTGTTCAAAATTAACTCCATAATATGACCTAAATTGTCATCCTCACGACGGGGAGACGCTTCGCCATCAGCATCCTTTTTAATGTGCTTAAACTCCAGATGATGCCATGCTGGGCAGCTGGAGTTCTCTGTATGTCCTTGTGCACCCAAACCATGATGCTGTACCCTGACCAGATCCTTTTCTTATGGATCTGGTCAGGGTATACGTGGTGTGTCCATAAAGTAACGGTCCTTTTTATTTTTTTTTAAAACTATATGGATTTCATTCATATGTTTTCACGTCAGACATGCTTGAACCCTCGTGCGCATGCGTGAGTTTTTCCACGCCTGTCGGTGACGTCATTCGCCTGTGAGCACGCCTTGTGGAAGGAGTGGTCCCGCCCCCTCGTCGGATTTTCATTGTCTGGAAATGGCGGAATGAAAAGGACTTTTTTCCATCAGAATTTTTTCAGAAGCCGTTAGAGACAGGCACCTGGAAACCATTCGAAAAATTTCTCTGGCTTTCTGTGAAAATTTTACGGGCTTCATAGAGAATAAGGACTTTAACTACAGCTTTAAGGACCCCTTTAAGGACGGTCGGTGCGCCGCGCTCCGAGCTGCGATGTCGCGGCACAAACCACTGGATCATTTCTAAGCTGATGGCTCTGTGGATACGAGACCGTCGTGTGCTCTTTCTCTGATTATCACAAGAGCTGGACATCAGCCAGACAAAGGAACACCTCCGTTTCGGAGTGTTAGAGGACAAGTTGGGACATGTCCAGCTCTCCACAAGTTCTATTATACTCACTCGACTGGTAAGCACTGAAAGCCGAGATAGGCATGTCCAAACTTGTCCTCTAACACTCCGAAACGGAGGTGTTCCTTTGTCTCGCTTCATCAGCGAATCGGTCGTGACGCGCGAAGCCTCCGCACGGCTTTCCATGACAAAATCTCTCGTTAAAAGTGAAATCTGCCGGAAAATGGCTGATGTCCAGCTCTTGTGATAACCAGAGAAAGAGCATACGACGGTCTCGTATCCACAGAGCCATCGGCTTAGAAATGATCCAGTGGTTTGTGCCGCGACGTCGCAGCTCGGAGCGCGGCGCACCAACCGTCCTTAAAGGGGTCCTTAAAGCTGTAGTTAAAGTCCTTATTCTCTGTGAGGCCCGTAAAATTTTCACAGAAAGCCAGATAAATTTTTCGAATGGTTTCCAGGTGCCAGTCTCTAACAGCTTCTGAAAAAATTCTGATGGAAAAAAAGTCCTTTTCATTCTGCCATTTCCAGACAATGAAAATCCGACGAGGGGGCGGGACCACTCCTTCCACAAGGCGTGCTCACAGGCGAATGACGTCACCGACAGGCGTGGAAAAACTCACGCATGCGCACGAGGGTTCAAGCATGTCTGACGTAAAAACATATGAATGAAATCCATATAGTTTAAAAAAAAAAATAAAAAGGACCGTTACTTTATGGACACACCACGTATCATGTCTGTCTATCATAAACTGGCTCCTGGTTTGTTGGCTAATAGCCAACATTTATGTGTCAAGACAATTTTGAGTGCACATTTTACAAATTGTGGCCACGTTTAAGTAGATCGTGCCCTTTTTTTACTCAAACGATGCTTAAAACGTGCGCACAATATCATAAAACGTGCGCACATTCTCTCCACATGCAAAACATTTTGTGATGACACTTCCAGGGCTCCGTAGTTGTCGCTCTCTCTCCCCTGAAACTCTGTCATAATTGTCTTATAAACCAGTAACCATTTGTTTTATTATACATCTGTGTAGTTAATAAATAAAATAATCTTCACGGACATTTCGTTCGCATGCGCACGTGAAAAAAAAAATTGAGGGGAGAACAGCAGCAGCAGCAAACTCTCCCCAGAGAGGAAGAGTCTGACACATCAGAGGAGGAGTTTTAAGGTTGATATAAGACTGACTTTTTGTTGTGCAAGTAACCTTTTTTTGGTGCAAGTAATTTTTTTTGTTACCAGCACCAATGCAAGTAGGTTAAAAAATGTATTTTGACCCCTGTACTGAATACTTTTTTACCCCACTGTAATAATGTAAGATATAAACTTTATCAAGGAGTGCTGATGATTTCATGTGGACACTGTACTTTTTGGATCAGTACCCGTCAGATTTGCATACTAGCATACTAGTCATTTCCAGTCGGCCGCACGTTTGTTCTGCCTGACATGCGTGTCTTGTGGATGGCGCAGGTGATGTGACAGTCAGATCACCCGCTGCGTGTTCTGATCCGTTTCAACCTCGGGGGCTGTCAGTGTCTGCTCCATGTGTGCGCTGGCTTGCTGCAGCTTGTCGCCACCACGGCGATATATGTTTTTATTTATGTCCATATAAATACAGCAATCAGACACACACACCTCACAGTGGACAGTTCTTAGTCCATGACTGTCCAAACACAGTAGGTGTTGTCCAGCTGGAATGTCCAGAATGACAGATCACCACAGCTGCTTCTGTCGGAAGCCACTCCTCCCGTGAGTGGAGAACACACACCCACATGTGTGCGTTTGCAAAGTCACACTCATGGGGAACTAAGACAAATTTCACAGCAGTATGACAAGGATTGTCTGTAGTCTGTTGTTGTGCCAAGAGTGTGACTGGCCACACATTTTCTAAGTGCCATGCAAGCGGTGTTAGATGTTCGTGTTTGTCACCTGGAATTTGCCCGACCCCTGCCGCGAGAGTGTGATGGGATTGCACAGTACACAGTCTGTCTTTCAGGAGCTTATGTGCGCAAATAGCTATAGCAACAGGTGTACGAGGTGTTGGAGGCAGGAACGACATTACACCGTTTGCACACAATTCCTGTGTCATGTGCATTAAGTGTGCACTTTGTCCAAACTTTGCACTATGTGTGAAGGGGCCCTTACTGGAGAAACTGCACATTCTGCAATTTTTTTTATCACCAAATATACAGCGTAAAAAAGGATGGTATGGACAAGGATTTTCATACAAGAAAACACATCAAACCGTGACTTGAGTCTCTCATGTGCCTTCTTGTAAGTAAGTCCTGTACAGGCCATGTATCGTACAACCCCAATTCCATTGAAGTTGGGACGTTGTGTAAAATGTGAATAAAAACAGAATACAATGATTTGCAAATCGTCTTCAACCTATATTCAATTGAATACACCACAAAGACAAGATATTTAATGTTCAAACTGATAAACTTTATTGTTTTTGTGCAAATATTTGCTCATTTTGAAATGGATGCCTGCAACACGTTTCAAAAAAGCTGGGACAGTGGTATGTTTACCACTGTGTTACATCACTTTTCGTTCTAACAATACTCAATAAGCGTTTGGGAACTGAGGACACTAATGAAGCTTTGTAGGTGGAATTCTTTCCCATTCTTGCTTGATGTACGTTGTTCAACAGTCCGGGGTCTCCGTTGTCATATTCAATGGGCGACAGGACTGAACTGCAGTCAGGCCAGTCTAGTACCCGCACTTTTTTACTCTGAAGCCATGCTGTTGGAACATGTGCAGAATGTGGCTTGGCATTGTCTTGCTGAAATAAGCAGGGACGTCCCTGAAAAAGACGTTGCTTGGATGGCAGCATGTGTTGTTCCAAAACCTGGATGTACCTTTCAGCATTGATGGTGCCATCACAGATGCTGGCTTTTGAACTTTGCACTTGTAACAATCTGGATGGTCTTTTTCCTCTTTTGTCAGGAGGACACAACATCCATGATTTCCAAAAACAATTTGAAATGTGGATTCATCAGACCACAGCACACGTTTCCACTTTGCATCTGTCAACTTCTAATGAGCTCAGACCCAGAGAAGGTGGCGGCGTTTCTGGATGTTGTTTGTGTATGGCTTTCGCTTTGCATGGTAGAGTTTTAACTTGCACTTTTTAGATGTAGCGACAAACTGTGTTAACTGACAATGGTTTTCTGAAGTGTTCCAGAGCCTACGTGATAAGATCCTTTACACAATAATGTCGGTTTCTAGTGCAGTACCGCCTGAGGGATCGAAGGTCACGGGCATTTAATGTTGGCTTTTGGCCTTGGCACTTACATGGAGAAAGTTCTCTAGATTCACTGAATCTTCTGATTATATTATGGACTGTAGATGATGGAATCCCTAAATTCCTTGCGATTGAACGTGGAGAAACATTGTTCTGAAACTGTCAGACTTTTTTTCACGCAGTTGTTCACAAAGTGGTGATCCTCACCCCATCTTTGCCTGTAAACAGCTGAGCCTTTTGGGGATGCTCACTATCATGACACTCACAGTTTGTGTCCTCAGTTCCCAAACGCTTATTGAGTGTTGTTAGAAGGAAAGGTGATGTAACACCGTCGTAAATATACCATTGTCCCAGCTTTTTTGAAACGTGTTGCAGGTATCCATTTTAAAATGAGCAAATATTTGCACAAAAACAATAAAGTTTATCAGTTTGAAGATTAAATATCTTGTCTTTGTGGTGTATTCAACTGAATATAGGTTGAAGATGATTTGCAAATCATTGTGTTCTCTTTTTATTCACATTTTACACAACGTCCCAACTTCATTGGAATTGGGGTTGTATCACAACATGTATAATTTTTCCCAAAATGGCTGCAAATGAACCTTGGAGTAATTTTTCTGTTCTAATCCAAATACATTTGTTCCGCAAATCTGATTGGTTAATCGTGTGAGATTTCAGACAATAAAATATACAGTAGACGGTGACAAAATATTTGACCGTTTCACATTTGATGTATAACTCCGCACCCCGACAGCATTGCTGCGCAGGTGTCAGTAATGGCGCTGTCAGCTGAGAGCGATGGAAACTGGTGCAGCGAAGACGCTGAGATAAGTGGATTTAATGGATTTAACTGGATTGATTGATGGATTTACTGTGGATTTAACTCAATGCAGCTGACGAGATGGAGAAATCTGTGGGTCTGTTCACAGAATTTCCAGTTTGGCATGAAGACGCTGTTGCTACGGCAGTCTTTGATGAGCCAACCACACCCTTTCACAACGATTCGCGACCGAATTACTTACAGAAAAATCAACCGTGCAAACGATGGAATTGGATTAGAATGGGAATAACCCTGTTGTGTCTGATGATTTGCGGACGTTCATGCTGGATTACGGTCACAAATATCCTTTTTACTCAAAACTCTTTTTAAAACTTTTTAAAACTCAATTTGCGACCATAAATTCCAGCAGGAACATCCACAAATCATCAGACACAACAGGGTTATTCCCTAATTGTACCTCTACTGCTGACAGTTCTTGACAAACCATGGTGTGGTCAGTATACGCTCAATATTGATAAGCTTTACTTTTATATCGCAAAAAAAAAAAAAAAAAACAGTAAAAGAAACAATATGCCCTGTTAATTAAAATCAATTGTTTGTCCTAACTTGATTCTTTAATTGAACTGACTATATGTTGAAAAAGCCCATTTATCAACATTTTTTTGTCTGATGTTCATGGCAGTCTATTTAAAACCTGCACTATAAATTACACTAATTATGGTATAATCAATGAAATCTTTATTTACAAATTACAATACAACTTAATTATACTTAGTAGAGTAATTACTTAATTCCTGCTAATGAACATGTTTATGCATTTTTATGCATGTTGTGTGCATGTTGTGTGTGTTGTGTTATATCTGGTCTTTTTGTAACCTATTATGATATATATATATATATATATATATATATATATATATATATATATATATATATATATATATATATATATACACACAAGGTCTGTCCATAAAGTAATGGTCCTTTTTATTTTTTTCAAAAACTATATGGATTTCATTCATATGTTTTTACATCAGACATGCTTGAACCCTTGTGCGCATGCGTGAGTTTTTCCACGCCTGTCGGTGACGTCATTCGCCTGTGAGCACGCCTTGTGGAAGGAGTGGTCCCGCCCCCTCGTCAGATTTTCATTGTCTGGAAATGGCGGAATGAAAAGGACTTTTTTCCATCAGAATTTTTTCAGAAGCTGTTAGAGACTGGCACCTGGAAACCATTCGAAAAATTTATCTGGCTTTCGGTGAAAATTTTACGGGCTTCACAGAGAATAAGGACTTTAACTACAGCTTTAAGGACCCCTTTAAGGACGGTCGGTGCGCCGCGCTCCGAGCTGCGACGTCGCGGCACAAGTTGGGACATGTCCAGCTCTCCACAAGTTCTCTTATACTCACTCGACTGGTAAGCACTGAAAGCCGAGATAGGCATGTCCAAACTTGTCCTCTAACACTCCAAAATGGAGGTGTTCCTTTGTCTCGCTTCATCAGCGAATCGGTCGTGACGCGCGAAGCCTCCGCACGGCTTTCCATGACAAAATCTCTTGTTAAAAGTGAAATCTGCCGGAAAATGGCTGATGTCCAGCTCTTGTGATAACCAGAGAAAGAGCACACGACGGTCTCGTATCCACAGAGCAATCAGCTTAGAAATGATCCAGTGGTTTGTGCCGCGACGTCGCAGCTCGGAGCGCGGCACAACGACCGTCCTTAAAGGGGTCCTTAAAGCTGTAGTTAAAGTCCTTATTCTCTGTGAAGCCCGTAAAATTTTCACCGAAAGCCAGATAAATTTTTCGAATGGTTTCCAGGTGCCAGTCTCTAACAGCTTCTGAAAAAATTCTGATGGAAAAAAAGTCCTTTTCATTCCGCCAATTCCAGACAATGAAAATCCGACGAGGGGGCGGGACCACTCCTTCCACAAGGCGTGCTCACAGGCGAATGACGTCACCGACAGGCGTGAAAAAACTCACGCATGCGCATGAGAGTTCAAGCATGTCTGACGTAGAAACATATGAATGAAATCCATATAGTTTAAAAAAAAAATAAAATATATTTGACGGTGGTGTCTCTCAACAGCCAGAACAATCCTTCAAAGTGTAATTTATGCGTTGGCGGTTTTAACAAATATTGTTAGGGTCATTAATTAAGCCTTCCAAAAGGGAGTATTTTAACATGGAATAGACAAAGGGATGGGACTAATAAGTCCGTACTTCTTCCCATTCCTTTTTGAATATGTACTTTCTTTATGTAGTAATGATATTGTTTTGTCTTGTCTTGTGTACTATACACATATTCAGATAAACAAAGAAACTTGAACTTGACATTTAAAAAATGGTTATGGTGAAAATACATTGAAAACTGATTTAAAAGTGAAAGTTTATTCAACGTCTAAATAAATGTTCATGTATAGACTTATTTTCAACAAGGTTTTCATTGCCAGCTTTTAAATGATAAATATGGACATGCCTTGCTAGCTAGGCTTCAAAATAATGATTTGCTATAATTTAGTCATTATACTGGTTGAAAAATACTAGGAATGTGACAACTAGTCGTAATTGCCAACTACGATTGGCTAACATCTGACTGGTCAATTATTTTTTATTAGTCGACTAGTTTTATTTTTATTTTTTATTTTTATTAGCTGAAAGTCATTTAGTAAGTTAATATAACCCTTAAAAGCATAGACCTGCTGGAGCTGCTGCCTTCACTCAGTCAAGAAAGTGTGAATTAATCAGCTCAAATGAGTAGTCTATGCCTACAACCCCTGGCAATAATTATGGAATCACCGGCCTCGGAGGATGTTCATTCAGCTGTTTAATTTTGTAGAAAAAAAGCAGATCACAGACATGACACAAAACTAAAGTAATTTCAAATGGCAACTTTCTGGCTTTAAGAAACACTATAAGAAATCAGGAAAAAAATTGTAGCAGTCAGTAACGGTTACTTTTTTAGACCAAGCAGAGGGAAAAAAAATATGGACTCACTCAATTCTGAGGAAAAAATTATGGAATCACCCTGTAAATTTTCATCCCCAAAACTAACACCTGCATCAAATCAGATCTGCTTGTTAGTCTGCATCTAAAAAGGAGTGATCACACCTTGGAGAGCTGTTGCACCAAGTGGACTGACATGAATCATGGCTCCAACACGAGAGATGTCAATTGAAACAAAGGAGAGGATTATCAAACTCTTAAAAGAGGGTAAATCATCACGCAATGTTGCAAAATATGTTGGTTGTTCACAGTCAGCTGTGTCTAAAGTCTGGACCAAATACAAACAACATGGGAAGGTTGTTAAAGGCAAACATACTGGTAGACCAAGGAAGACATCAAAGCGTCAAGACAGAAAACCTAAAGCAATATGTCTCAAAAATTGAAAATGCACAACAAAACAAATGAGGAACGAATGGGAGGAAACTGGAGTCAACGTCTGTGACTGAACTGTAAGAAACCGCCTAAAGGAAATGGGATTTACATACAGAAAAGCTAAACGAAAGCCATCATTAACACCTAAACAGAAAAAAACAAGGTTACAATGGGCTAAGGAAAAGCAATCGTGGACTGTGGATGACTGGATGAAAGTCATATTCAGTGATGAATCTCGAATCTGCATTGGGCAAGGTGATGATGCTGGAACCTTTGTTTGGTGCCGTTCCAATGAGATTTATAAAGATGACTGCCTGAAGAGAACATGTAAATTTCCACAGTCATTGATGATATGGGGCTGCATGTCAGGTAAAGGCACTGGGGAGATGGCTGTCATTACATCATCAATAAATGCACAAGTTTACTTTGATATTTTGGACACTTTTCTTATCCCATCAATTGAAAGGATGTTTGGGGATGATGAAATCATTTTTCAAGATGATAATGCATCTTGCCATAGAGCAAAAACTGTGAAAACATTCCTTGCAAAAAGACACATAGGGTCAATGTCATGGCCTGCAAATAGTTCAGATCTTAATCCAACTGAAAATCTTTGGTGGAAGTTGAAGAAAATGGTCCATGACAAGGCTCCAACCTGCAAAGCTGATCTGGCAACAGCAATCAGAGAAAGTTGGAGCCAGATTGATGAAGAGTACTGTTTGTCACTCATTAAGTCCATGCCTCAGAGACTGCAAGCTGTTACAAAAGCCAGAGGTGGTGCAACAAAATACTAGTGATGTGTTGGAGCGTTCTTTTGTTTTTCATGATTCCATAATTTTTTCCTCAGAATTGAGTGATTCCATATTTTTTTCCCTCTGCTTGGTCTAAAAAAGTAACCGTTACTGACTGCCACAATTTTTTTTCCTGATTTCTTATAGTGTTTCTTAAAGCCAGAAAGTTGCCATTTGAAATAACTTTAGTTTTGTGTCATGTCTGTGATCTGCTTTTTTTCTACAAAATTAAACAACTGAATGAACATCCTCCGAGGCCGGTGATTCCATAATTTTTGCCAGGGGTTGTAGTAAATGAATGCATGTTTTGTCTTCATGTTAATGCTGTTTTTTTTTTTTTTTGTATGTGTGCTTATATTTGTTAAAATAAATGTCACATTTGAGTTTCACCATGAAGATTCAAAATTGGCTTAATTCATTCAGTGTCACATTTAGATGACTAATACCCGACTAATCGACTAATAAAAATCATTTCATTTGAAAATATTTTCAATATAAAAATGCTGACTGGGCCCTTCATGGGACAGACAGTACCACATTTACAGCTGGGTATACTGGGACAATTCAGATAAAGTGTTTTGTCCGAGGATGCAAAAAGATAAGTGTGAAGCACAGACGTGGAATTGAAACTGAGTTTTGTACTTGCAGTCACAGACTCACATCTTCTTCACACTATGGTATCTGGGGTAAGTACTGCCCAGATGTGCCTCAAGCCCTGTATAGGTCTTACTTCTTCCTATGTTTAGAACTTCAGGCCTCTCAAAATGTTCAAACTGTGTATAGAAATGACTAATTCCTTAGAGGTTAATGCAATATTTTTGTTAAATCCTTTAAAGTATACACTGCAAGCACATTTTGATTGTTTTATTTGAGCTCTGCTGTCGTGGTATACAAAGGTAAAATTCCAAATATCGTATCACTGTCCAACTACTTACAGACCTGATTGTAATTGAAACATTGGGGATCCAAAGCCATTCGAAGCCAGCTGGGAAACATCATTCCTCCAGTATGTCATGGCTCTTCCCAGAGCCTCCTCCCAGTTGGATGTGCCTAGAAGGCCTGCCTCGGGAGACAACTACGGGTCGTCTTCACCAGATTCCCGAACCACCTCAGCTGCCAACTTTTGTTGCAAAGAAGCAGTGGCTCTACTCTGAGGCCCTCCTGGATTTTTAAATTTTTCGCCATGTGTCTGAGTGTAAGCCCAGATACCTGATGGAGGAATGTCATTTCCATTACTTGTATCCACTACCTCATTCTTTCAGTCACGGGACCTCAGATGCAGATGATGAAAAACCTGAAATCAAGCCTCGACCTCTTTAGTGTTGTGGAAACCAGGAGGTTAGGTGCCTTTGTTGGTTAGGAAAGGTTTACAGATCTTGTTAACCCCTAAAATGTGAATCAACTGCAAATTGTGAATTATCCGTGAATTGCAAAATGTAAATACTGAAAAAATATCTCCCGACACGTGAACGCAGGTCTTGTAAAACATAATGTTGCAGAATGTGAATTTCTTCAAGATTTGGTGTATGTGCTTGGCTGAGGAGCCAATGGTGCAAAGCTACCATTTGTGGGCTTATGACTGTGCGCCTCTCACTTTTATTGCACCACGGAGCTTCATGCCACCTCTCGGCTCACGCACGCATTTACCTTGACACAGAGGCACAAAATCTGGCATGCCAATGAGTAAACTTGTCATAAACTGTGTGTGGCTGTGTGCCAGTGTGCAAATTTTGAAATGTTCAAAACTTCTGGCATGCATTCATTTTGTGAACTAGTCATGAACATTGTGCAACCTATTTGAGAACACTGACATTGTCAGTGCGTGTCAACTCCCCACCCTTCACTGTCCCTGGAGCGGGTCACCCCCAAAGGGGCCGGGGCTTGACACCAGAAGCGAGAGCCCGCTCAGTTCTCACCTCCCCACCTCACCGGGTGTAGTGATCAAGTAACTGATCCATAAGCTGAAATCTGTAAACTGAAAGAAAATATATTCATGATATTCATGTTTTGCAACTTATGTTTTGTGAGACTTGCGTTCACATTTTGTGGGATATTTTATTCACAGTTTGCAGCAAAATTATTAACTATTCATGGATATTCATGGTTTATGTAAATTTTCATTAATGGTTTGCGGATAATTCACAGTTTGCAGCAGATTCATGTTTTGGAGGTCAACACCCTTGACTTCACAGTTGACGCTGTGACCTTTGTGAAATCAGTGGTACCCTAACTGTGTAGTACTTTAGAAGTTGAGTGAGGAATTGAGTGTCTGGGCTTACAATTATCCTGGATCAAGACTAAGATAAAGGCTTTCAGTGACTTTGTAGAATTGGCCATCAGAAGTGTATTTACATTAGGGTTGGGTATCAGGAACCAGTTCCTTTCAAGTATTGTTAAGAAATGAATTGATCCACCAATATCAATAGCCTTTTTGCTTAACGATTCCCTTATTGGTCCTTCAGCGCAGCCGTTGTTTTTGAGGGTGTTTGTTGGGAAAATTATCATTCCTCTATGTTGATTGCAGACTTTGCAGTGGCTCCAGTTTGAAGCGTGAATCAATGAAGCACTACTTCGATCCACTGGCTCATAGTAGAGAAGCTTGAATCTTCGACTGGACTGGGTTGCTTGACACAAGGACGTTTCGCTTCTAATCGCAGAAGCTTCCTCATCTAAATTTCTTGCTCTGGTAGTCTGACTTCTGTCTTGACTCTTCTAGAGAAGAATGATTCTGTGTAGGCTCTCAGTTGTCCAGGTGGTTTCCATAGTAGAGAAGCTTGAATCTTCGACTGGACTGGATCGTTGGTTCTTTGATTCGCTGCTCTTCAGAAGCGGTAAGTTCGCTTCTTAACCCCTCTCAAAGCCATTAAAATATCACGTCACTTTTGTGTGTATTAAAGTCACTAACTAGGACTTGTTGCAGTCAAGAAACGAGAATCGTCCTCCGTTCTGTTGGCACAAATCCAAATGCTGCGCGGTTTTCTGCCAAGACAGAGTCCAGTCAGAATTAATAACTTCTAAACGAATCGCCGCTTTAAATAAAAAGACACCTCTTTACAAACATTGCAATACAGACAATAAACTACAATCGACTAAAACGTTTTTTCCTCCCAAAATGAGACATCCTGTAACCATGCAGCACATCCGGCTGCAAGAGCTCAGCTCACAGGTCTGAAAGGAAATGCCTTTGACAAAAACTACAGATTAAATTTCTGTTTTTGTTCAGAGATCAAGGATCCACCATGTAGAGTTTATTATGTCCACAATTTAAGGATCCAGTCACCAATTCCATATTTATTTACTTTAAGACTCAATCAAATGTTGTTCAATTTCAATTTAATCAGCTTATAAAGCACCAAATCACAACAAAAGCCATCTCAAGGTGCCTTACACAGAACAGTTCAACATAAAAAATTAAAATAAATTAATAAAAATTAAAAAATTCAAATACATAATTAAAAACAGAAGTAAAAGAATAAAAACAGATAAAAATAAAAAACTATTCATAAGGAAGAGAATAAAAATAGGTTTTAAGTCTTGACTTAAAAATGTCCACGGACTCTGACTGCCTCACGGTCACAGGAAGACCGTTCCACAGAGTGGGTGCATGATAAGAAAACGCTCTTTGACGCACTGACACAGAAAACCTGTAAGGCCTACTTTTAGTACACAAAAAATTCACAAGACGTATCGATAAGGGAATCAATAAGGAATCGGATCGATAAGCGAAATCAATAATCGTATCGATATCAATAAAATCTTAACAATACCCATCCCTAATCTACATGCAGCAGAAGTGTTGAACGTCACCTATCTTGGCAGTGACTCATATCTCTTGGTCTTTTGGCCAGATCAGGAAATGCTTGGGAAGACCATATGGAGTCACGAGTTCTTGGGTACCACTGGAATGACTTTGTGTCAAATGACTGGTTATGTAGGGACACTAGGATGAGGAGTATGACCTGCATTGTGAGGGAACATCAGCTACAACATTTTACCCATGTGGCGTATTTTTCTAGACATGATCCAGCACATGAGAGCCTCAGTGTTGAGAGGACCTCAGCACATGGAGCAGGCCAAGGACACACATATCTCACCTGGCTGCAGCATGTAGATGTTTACTTTCCACAGATGGAGATGGATTGGTTGTCCGCATGAGTGGTTGCACTCTCTTAAGTGGCTCTATGAGTTCTGCTTTTTCTTTTTCTGTTTTTTTTTTTTTTTATCAGCCTCCACTTTATCTGTAGTTGTTATGGGAATCTTGGCCATCCGCATACTGTAAATAAAATAGTTTGATTTGATCAATTGAATTTCATTATTTATTCCATCTGTGATGCAGATTTTGATTACCCCCAACAGTTTGCGTTGTTGTGTCACGTAGTTTCCCAGCAATGGAATTTATATCTGGTAATTACAGTAGCAGAGCTACTGCTGCAGCTGATCTGCTCTGTCTCAGCCTGATCCCGTCAGATCTCAGAAGATCAGCAGTGCGGGACCTGGTTAATACTTGGATGGGAGACCTCTTTGGAACACCAGTGGCTGTGTGTGTTTCTCCATGTAAAACTGGAGTTGCGTCAGGAAGGGCATCCGGCGTAAAACTTGTGCCAACTACCAATGTGGATCTGGCTGTATCCGCTGTGGCAACCCTGAACACAAAATGGGCCTCATGTATCAACGTTGCGTATGGCGATATATGAGCGTATATGGGGTGTACAAAATGGCTGCGCTACTTGGCATTTATCAATGTGGTCGTTGGCGTATGCTGCGCTGAAAATATACACCAGGTCGAGAGGTGGTGTAAATTATACACCAAAATGAACCAGCGCTGGAATCCACATAAAAATGAAAATGATCAACATGATAAACGGTGCCATCATACAAATCAATGCATATATTAAATAAATAATACTTTCTTGATTATACTACATAATAATCAATACAAATCCCGCTTTTGCGGGATTGTTGGTCTTGAGCATGATCCGTGGCCACAGCGCTGACTGCAAAGAAAGCGCTGCTCGCCTTTTTCTCCAGACTTCGAGCCTGGAGCCAGAGCAGCGCTGAGCTTAACTTTATGTGGTGTGACCGTTTTAGACAATGAAATTGATAATTACAACTGCAGTGTTGTCATTCCCTTCGCCCGTGCTGCAGTCAGGTTTAGTCGTCTCCATTCGTTTGTCACAATAAAATAAATAAAGAAATACATTTTAAAAATAAAGAAATCTGAAAAATTAGGTGTCTTATTAATTGAGCGAGCAAATATCCACATGTCAAGAATTATTGACGTGAAAAGAGAATACAGTGGTCCCTTGCTATAATGCGGTTCACCTTTTGCGGCCTCGCAGTTTCGCGGATTCTTTAGTCCAATTTTGCATACCTTTTTTTTTACAGTGTTCTGTGTTCTGCGTGTCTGTTTATAAGAATCTTCTCGCCCAGAAGAAAAAAGAGCGCCAACAACTACCCATAACTGTGTCCTTCACTCGGACAAAGACACCTGCAGCGAGGTGTGACTCAGTGGAAAAAGGCACGGCATCAGGAGGAAGAGGCGCGATCTGTGAAATACTGGTCAGTCACTATTAATAATTTCTTATGTGTCCAACCTCGTACATTGATCGTTAAAATTAAATTTGTTAGTTCTAAAAGCCATCATAATTATTTATAGGAAAACGTTCTATTTTTATTTCTCAAACAAATGTTTGGGCATGAAAACAGGTTGGTCTTATTTTTCTACTCAGGTTTGAACTTTGAGAGTGTTTACACACGAGAGAAAAGTGAGAAAATGTTCATGCCTGACTGAGAAAGTGTATAAAGTGTGTAGTGAGGGGTTTTACAGCTTTAAAACGTCTATAATAATTGTAAAAAATAACGCTGACTACATCGCGGTTTCGCGTATTACGGGCTATTTTTTAGAACGTAACTCCCGTGATAAACGAGGGACCACTGTAACACTTTTTTGATTATACTACAAAACAATTGATACGACGGCCGCTTTTGACGCTCTATTGGCACGCGTCGTGATTGGTGGAGTTCTTTTACTTTGCCATCTTCCTGGCTTCCATGTCATAAAATGAGGCTGTGTCTGAAGCGGAGTCTGAATATTTATGGGCGTGTTTATTATAATTACGATTGTTTTCACCCGCCGCATTTATCAAGGTCACGTCAGGCGTACGCCAGAAATGGGCAGGTGCGCACTGCTTGATACATGTCACGGCAACTTTGGTGTACTTCAAATTTACACCGTAAATTTACACCACAAGTGCGCAACTTTGATACATGAGGCCCAACGGGAGCAGCCTAATGGACGACAATTACAGTAGCAGAGCTGAAAGTGTCTCATTTACAACAGCTACTTCCTGAAATCTCCAGGTGTCCATTCATAGCAGCCCCCATGATCATATCACCATCTGCCACCGCCCATTTCCCTCCCATATAGCAAAAGGCCAACGGTCTCAACATCTCAGAGACAGATTGCTTTCTCGTGGAGCCTTTCACTCTCTCTCAGTCTCTTTAATGTGCATTCGAGGACTTTCTCCAACTGTCTATATCTGAGCCAAAGGTTACACAAGTATGCCATGTCATTACGCCACCACATATATTTTTCTTGATTTTATTCCATTTTGAAAGAAGTAAGAATCTCAACTTATTTCTCCCACAGGTTCTACAATGTCATTCACACACTCAGAGGACAGAACTTCTCCATAATAACTCATGAGATAATAAGTCATGTGGACACTTGGCCAGGAACATAAAGTCACAGCAAGCCTTTAAACTGCACTATATACATATATCTTTCCTGTCATTTGAGAAAAAAAGACGAAAAGCAGGGAGAAGAGTGATATGTGAGCATGTGTTAGAAAACAAGAAAGAGTTCTTCCTCGAGTCGGTGCTTCCACATGTGCAAGCACACAAACTTGCGTCGTGGTAATATCCAACTTGTGGTAACTGAATAAGCAGCATTGCAATCAGGAAATGGATACGCACCAAGGTGTGGAAATGTTTACTGACTCAGTCTGTTTGTCACTTTACCTGTCCACCGTGCATGGCTGTTTTCAGGCCCAGGCTGGAAGACAGAGTCTCTCTCTCTCTCTCTCATATACACAAACACACACATGCGCACACACCTTTTTTTTATATATATACCCCATTAAAATCTATTAACGACACCAGCACCATATGCTGTGCAAAGAGTTATGCAACTATGGTAGGAATTGGGTGAAATGTGCTACGGTGCACGCAATTTCTCACTGCCTCTCTTTCCATGTGCTGCCTACCTTCCTCTGTCTGTAACTTGCACAATCACATATGTTTAAACCACTTGCTAAACTGCTCGGACCTAACGCTTATCCAGTTCTTGTATGTATGTAGATGGATTGTGACAGTTTTGTGTGGATGTATATACACATATGTGTGTCTGTTGTGCTGCTTGCTTCTTGGAGGTCAACACATTCTTGTGATCATTCAGTGAACACACTTGATACTTACAACATAGATACTGCGGATGAAATGAATTGATTTGATTTGTGCACTGTTTTCTCCAGATATTAGTAAAATAATGAGGATGCAGTGATTGGTCATGTGAACAAAATTCAAACAACACAGAGTAGATGCTTGACATCATAGGTACCTCCAGGGAGAAGATAAGGGCCCTGTCACACTTAGCACGAATGAGCAGGAATCAAGCTGAATCAGCTGGAATGTGAAAAAAGCCAAACTTTGAGGCACAGTCCAGAGAGACAGACATTCGGACAGCTGTGTACAAATGATGTACGACCATTTAGCCTAAACCTAAAACCTAAAATGCTGTCAGATTCCAGTAGAAGAATGCACGTTGAATGCCATACGGGTGCAGTTTGATTGCTACTTTAAGTCTGGTTGGAAGGCAAGCAAGCGGAGAGGAGTGGGGGGCCAAGTGCTGTCTTCTGCTGTGTTTGTCAAGACGTACCCTTCTTGTCATGTAAACCAGGTACCTCGGATCATTGCAGTACTGTTGTGCATGTAAGCACAGCAATCAGATGATATGAGCTCACGCATGTGCAGTGGGGCAGTCAGATGAGTCAGCCTCGGGCCTTTCCTCTCTCCAGGTTATTAGGTCAATCAGTTAATGCCTCACATGACGTACTGTCTGGACTGCGTGTTACGTGCCCTGACATGCAGTGGGGCGTCCCGCTGCCCAGCTGGGTGGTGCACATTGCGCGCATCATATGGGATATATATTTCATGGCGGATGAGGCATGTGCTGTCAGCACTTGGCTGATGTAACCATCTCATGGCACTCCCAGGATGACAGGGATTTTATCACAGGCTGCAGCCGGGCTGTTGTTTCCCTGCGCTGTGAGGCGCATCTGGAGCTGTTCCAGGTGATTTTCTGTTTTATTTATATTGTAATGACTTGGTAGTACAGTTCGAACGTCATTCCTTCTAAAGAGTTTGATGGTGTACATGTCATAATATGTGTATTGCAGCTGTGACATGCCGTTCAGCTGCACTGTGCCGCGCCAAGCCTCTGAAATGCATTGACTCACTGTCGGGCAGCAGCATGGTGCATCTGCTCATGGTGTTACAGCTATGATGATCATAATATTTCACATACATTATCTAACCCATGAGAAAGAATTACAGTGCATCTGTAATATAAGGTTTGGGCAGCACGGTGACTTAATGAATGTTGTTGCTGACCTTGATCCATGACCTTGTTGCCATACAGCAAAAAGGTCATGGGTTTGATTCCCACCTGTGGCCTTTATGTGTGGAGTTTGCATGTTCTCCCCATGTTTGCGTGAGTTTCCTCTGGGTACTCCGGTTTCCTCCCACATTGAAAGACATGCAGGTTAGGTGAATTACAAACTTTATAATTGTCCAGGTCTCCCTTGCAGAAGAGGTCTCGACCTCAATGGGACTAACCTGGTTAAATATAGGTTAAACAAGAAATTATGGATATAACACCCCGTCCAGATGTGCATGCTGCTCTGCAGCTCTGAGATGCATTGAGTCGCAGTGACACACGGTGCTTTCGGTTTGATTGTGCAATGTTCACATCTAGTTCACAAGATGAATGCATGCAACAGACATTGCACATAGCAATACAGTGGTCCCTCGCTATAACGCGGTTCACCTTTTGCGGACTTACAGTTTTGCGGATTTTTTTTTGTGCAATTTTGCATGCTTTTTTTTTTTAACAGCGCATTTTGTTCTGCATCCTTATCAGGCGGGCCAGTCGTGACACCGGTCAGCATCACCACGATTGCTCTCACTGCCTCAGCGAGCCACTCACACCGCCCTCCTCTCTGCTGTGCTGAGCTGCGCCAAATCTGGCAACAGGTCCAGAGACTACGCTCGCTGTTTTGATGCGGATGTTGACCGCAGCCGCAGAGCTCCGTGGCTACCGAGAGAGGATTTGGATTCTTTGCGGGTCTCACATCCGTACCTCCGGAGGCAGTGAGCGAAGGGAGAGCACGCGCATTGTGTTTTGCATGTGTCTGTTTATAATCTTCTCACTCAGAAGAAAAAAGAGAGTGTTTACACAGGAGAAAAAAGTGAGAAAATGTTAATGCCTTTTTGAGAAAAGTGTATAAAGTGTGTAGTGAGGGGTTTTACAGCCTTAAAACATCTATAATAATTGCAAAAAGTAGCGCTGAGTACTTCGCGGATTTCGCTTATCGCGGGTTATTTTTAGAACATAACTCCCGCGATAAACGAGGGACCACTGTACAACCCCTGGCAAAAATTATGGAATCACCGGCCTCGGAGGATGTTCATTCAGTTGTTTAATTTTGTAGAAAAAAAGCAGATCACAGACATGACACAAAACTACTACAAAACTACTACTTTCTGGCTTTAAGAAACACTATAAGAAATCAGGAAAACAATTGTGGCAGTCAGCAACAGTTACTTTTTTAGACCAAGCAGAGGGAAAAAAATATGGAATCACTCAATTCTGAGGAAAAAATTATGGAATCATGAAAAACAAAAGAAGGCTCCAACACATCACTAGTATTTTGTTGCACCACCTCTGGCTTTTATAACAGCTTGCAGTCTCTGAGGCATGGACTTAATGAGTGACAAACAGTACTCTTCATCAATCTGGCTCCAACTTTCTCTGATTGCTGTTGCCAGATCAGCTTTGCAGGTTGGAGCCTTGTCATGGACCATTTTCTTCAACTTCCACCAAAGATTTTCAATTGGATTAAGATCCGGACTATTTGCAGGCCATGACATTGACCCTATGTGTCTTTTTGCAAGGAATGTTTTCACAGTTTTTGCTCTATGGCAAGATGCATTATCATCTTGAAAAATGATTTCATCATCCCCAAACATCCTTTCAATTGATGGGATAAGAAAAGTGTCCAAAATATCAACGTAAACTTGTGCATTTATTGATGATGTAATGACAGCCATCTCCCCAGTGCCTTTACCTGACATGCAGCCCCATATCATCAATGACTGTGGAAATTTACATGTTCTCTTCAGGCAGTCATCTTTATAAATCTCATTGGAATGGCACCAAACAAAAGTTCCAGCATCATCACCTTGCCCAATGCAGATTCGAGATTTATCACTGAATACGACTTTAGTAAGGGAAGGTGATGGTCTAGTGGTTAAGGTGTTGGGCTTGAGTCCAGAAGATCATTCAGAAACAGAACAGAAAAAAACAAGGTTACAATGGGCTAAGGAAAAGCAATCATGGACTGTGGATAAATGGTAAATGGACTGCATTTATATAGTGCTTTTCCATCTGCATCAGACGCTCAAAGCACTTTACAATTATGCCTCACATTCACCCCGATGTCAGGGTGCTGCCATACAAGGCGCTCACTACACCCGGGAGCAATAGGGGATTAAAGGCCTTGCCCAAGGGCCCTTAGTGATTTTCCAGTCAGGTGGGGATTTGAACACGGAGGTGTTTTTTTGTTGTGCGCCATGAGCGGCTCCGTGCCGACGCGCAAAATCCTCCGCACGTCTTTCATTACAAAATCTCCTGTAACAGTGGAATGTGCCGCAAAAGTGCTATGTCCAGCTCTCTTGCCATTTCTGTGGTAGTCACACGATGTCCCGGATGAACACAGCTTTCAGTTTAGAAATGATCTGGTCGTTCCAGCCTGTCGATGTCCGCTCGGTGCACCGCGCTCCCTCCGCTGTTGTGGGCCGTCTTTAAAAAGGTTTTAACAGTCCTTAATCTGCGTGACGCCGACAGAATCTTCACCGAAATTCATCTGAATCTTTCGAATGGTTTCCAACTGGCTGTCTCTAACAGTTTCTGAAAAAAATTTCATGGAGCAAAGCGGCAGTCGTTCTGCCATTTATTTCCCTGACAAAAGAAATCCGACGAGGGGGGTGGACCAGTGCTCACTCAAAGCCTGCCCACAGGCGAATGACGCAACCGACAGGCGTGGAAAAAACTCACACATGCGCACGAAGGTTCAAGCTTGGCTGATGCAAGCACACGTGATTCAAATCCATATAGTTTTTGAAAAAATAAAAAGGTCCGTTACTTTTTGGACAGACCTCGTATAATGAATCAAGATATTAAATTTTTACTTTCTGAAATAACTAAGAGGATTTTGTTTTTGTTTTTAAAACATGAAACAATGGACCACACTGGAAACAAGTAGAAGCGCTGTCATGTATTATCCATAATTCAAGATGGTAGATTTGCATTTTATGCTAATTTATGTGTAATTTATATGTCATTTTATATTATTAGTATTTTTTACATGATGCCAGTGCGATCTTGAATGAAATAACTCATATCAAATCATTGTAAGGATGCATTATGACAGACACTTTAGGTTTGGATTGTATACTTATTGTTTTATCAATAAATGGTGTTACATTTGCACAGTATGGTGGGTGTTGACCAGACAAGTATGATGTCATGGAGGGACATCTGTTGTGAAAGTGTAGTGACACGGACCCACAACAGGGGGCGCAAAGGAACGGACAATGGAAGAAGTCAAATATGAACACTTTACTGTTGTGAATGCCACAACTACACACAGCAGATTTCAGAATGAATACAAAGTCAATCAATCAAGGTGTCGTGTGGGCAGGCTCAACGATAGGAGACGTCCGTCTGGAGAAGAACCGGAACCACACAATTTCCTCCACCACCGAACCAGGAGAATACTGGAGCCGCCAAGTCCCGCGTTTCCCCAGGTGGCCACCGTCTCCGCGTGTCGGATCTGGTACTGCTGGCGAAGAGCAAAAACAGTCAGCACGTCAGGTGGGAAAACACCTCCACCTTAACACCAGAAAAACACAGTTCGTGAAGAGCCTGAAAAGTACTACTTACCCGGTTTGGAGTGAGAGGTGAAGACGTCACTCCTCCATTAACCACAAACTCAGCTCCCAGCTGGCAGTAGTAGACAGGAACTCCTACAACACTCAAAAAAGAGAAAACTTGTGCGTACAGCACAGTCAAAACAGCTGAGAAAATTACCTCCTTGATAGGACGATATCTCGGCGACGTGGTGGAGGTGTCGTCCTGCTTTTATCAGGGGTGAGGCGTAGATGATTGGTGACAGCTGTCATAGCGGATGGGTGACAGCTGTCACCTCGGCCGCTCTTGTGGGGCGGCAGCGCCCTCTCGTACCTGAAGCCCGCACTTCAGGCAGGGCGCCCTCTGGTGGTGGGCCAGCAGTACCTCCTCTTCTGGCGGCCCACACAACAGGACCCCCCCCTCAACGGGTGCCTCCTGGCGCCCGACCAGGCTTGTCCGGGTGGCGACGGTAAAAATCGGCCAGGAGGGCCGGGTCCAGGATGAAGCTCCTCTTCACCCAGGAGCGTTCTTCGGGTCCATACCCCTCCCAGTCCACCAAATACTGGAAACCCCGGCCCATTCGACAGACGTCCAGGAGCCGGCGCACAGTCCAAGCCAGCTCCCCGTCGATGATACAGGCAGGAGGCGGCGCCGGGCCAGGTGTACAGAGGGGTGAGGTGTGATGCGGTTTCAGTCTTGACACATGAAACACCGGATGGATCCGCAGTGAGGCCGGGAGTTGGAGCCTCACTGCGGCGGGACTGAGGACCTTGAGGATTTTATAAGGCCCAATGTACCTGTCCTGGAGTTTGGGGGACTCGACCCGGAGGGGGATGTCCCTCGTAGATAGCCACACCTCCTGCCCGGGCTGATATGCGGGGGCCGGGGACCGTCGACGGTCTGCATGGGTCTTCGCCCTCGTCCGGGCCCTCAACAAGGCCGAACGGGCGGTGCGCCACACCCGACGGCATCTCCGCAGGTGGGTCTGGACCGAGGGCACACCGACCTCTCCCTCCACCACAGGAAACAAAGGGGGCTGGTACCCCAGACACACTTCGAATGGGGAGAGGCCGGTGGCAGAGGACACTTGGCTGTTATGCGCATACTCGATCCAGGCCAGGTGTTCACTCCAAGCCATCGGGTGTGCGGATGTAGTACAGCGCAGGGCCTGCTCCAGCTCTTGGTTAGCCCGTTCAGCCTGTCCGTTGGTCTGTGGGTGATACCCAGACGAGAGGCTCACGGTGGCCCCCAGCTCTCGGCAGAAACTCCTTCAAACCTGTGAGGAAAACTGGGGACCACGATCTGAGACAATGTCTGTTGGTATCCCATGCAGACGTGCGACATGGTGGACCAGGAGATCCACTGTCTCCTGGGCCGACGGGAGCTTCGGGAGGGCCACGAAGTGGGCCGCCTTGGAGAACCGGTCCACTATCGTGAGGATGGTGGTGTGCCCCCGGGACGGCGGGAGGCCCGTGACGAAATCCAGACCAATGTGGGACCAGGGGTGATGAGGCACAGGAAGCGGCTGAAGGAGTCCCTGTGCCTTTTGGTGGTCCGCCTTGCCCCTGGCGCAGGTGGTGCAGGCCTGGATGTATGCCCGGATGTCAGCCTCCAGGGATGCCCACCAGAAGCGCTGCCGGACCACTGCCACGGTCCTACGCACCCCTGGGTGGCAGGAGAGCTTGGACCCGTGACAGAAGTCCAAGACCGCAGCTCTGGCCTCTGGTGGGATGTACAGTTTGTTCTTTGGCCCTGTTCCGGGGTCTGGGCTCCGTGCCAGGGCCTCCCGGACGGTCTTCTCCACGTCCCAGGTGAGGGTGGCCAAGATAGCGGACTCCGGTACGATGGGTTCCGGTGGATCCGACAGCTCGGTTTTGACTTCATTTTCATGCACCCGGGACAAGGCATCCGACCTCTGGTTCTTGGTCCCGGGGCGGTAGGTGATCCGGAAGTCAAAACGGCCGAAGAACAGTGACTAGCGGGCTTGCCTGGGGTTCAGCCGCCTGGCGGTCCTGATATACTCCAGGTTCCGGTGGTCAGTAAAAACCGTGAATGGCACTGACGCTCCCTCCAACAGATGTCTCCACTCCTCAAGAGCCTTTTTCACCGCTAGGAGTTCTCAATTGCCCACATCGTAGTTCCGTTCTGCTGGGGTCAACCTGCGGGAAAAATAGGCACACGGGTGAAGAACCTTATCGTTCTCTCCGCTCTGGGATAGCACGGCTCCTATCCCTGAGTCAGAGGCGTCCACTTCAACCACAAACTGGCGACTGGGATCGGGCTGCACCAGAACTGGTGCAGACGAGAAGCGCTATTTCAACTCCCTGAACGCGGCATTGCACCGATCCGACCAGGTGAAGGGAATCTTTGGTGAGGTCAGGGCTGTCAGGGGGCTAACTACCTGACTATAGCCCTTAATGAACCTCCTGTAGAAATTTGCAAAACCGAGGAACTGTTGCAGCTTCCTACGGCTCGTAGGTTGGGGCCAGTCTCTCACCGCCGCGACCTTGGCCGGATCCGGGGCGACGGAGTTGGAGGAGATGATAAACCCCAGGAAGGACAAAGAGGTGCGGTGAAACTCACACTTCTCGCCCTTCACAAACAGCCGGTTCTCCAACAACCGCTGCAGGACCTGACGTACATGCTGGACATGGGTCTCAGGATCCGGAGAAAAGATGAGTATATCGTCCAGATATACGAAGACGAACCAGTGCAGGAAGTCCCGCAAGACGTCGTTAACCAAGGCTTGGAACGTCGCGGGGGCGTTGGTGAGGCCGAACGGCATGACCAGGTACTCAAAGTGACCTAACGGGGTGTTGAATGCCGTCTTCCATTCGTCTCCCTTCCGGATCCGAACCAGGTGATACGTATTCCTAAGATCCAGCTTAGTAAAGATTTTGGCTCCATGCAGGGGGGTGAACATGGAATCTAACAACGGCAACGGGTATCGGTTGCGAACCGTGATCTCATTCAGCCCCCTGTAATCAATGCATGGACGGAGTCCGCCATCTTTCTTGCCCACAAAAAAGAAACCTGCACCCATCGGGGAGGTGGAGTTCCGGATCAGCCCGGCAGCTAATGAGTCCCGGATGTAGGTCTCCATTGATTCGCGCTCAGGTCGTGAGAGGTTGTACAGCCTGCTGGATGGGAACTCAACGCCTGGAACCAAATCAATGGCACAATCGTACGGACGGTGCAGAGGAAGGGTGAGTGCCAGATCCTTGCTGAAGACGTCAGCAAGATCGTGGTACTCAACTGGCACCGCCGTCAGATTGGGAGGGACTTTGACCTCCTCCTTAGCATGTAAACCAGGAGGAACCGAGGATCCTAAACACACCCGATGGCAGGTTTTGCTCCACTGAACCACTACCCCAGACGGCCAATCAATCCTGGGATTGTGTTTCAACATCCACGGGAAACCCAAAATCACGCGGGAGGTAGAAGGAGTCACAAAAAACTCGATCTCCTTCCGATGATTTCCAGACACCACCAGAGTTACAGGTTGTGTCTTGTGCGTGATTAAAGGGAGAAGGGTGCCATCTAGTGCCCGCACCTGCAATGGCGAAGGAAGCACCACCAGAGGGAGCCCTACCTCCCTTGCCCATCTGCTGTCTAGCAGATTCCCTTCTGACCCCGTGTCCACCAGTGCTGGGGCTTGAAGGGTTAAATCCCCGCTCAGAATTGTAACTGGGAGTCGTGTGGCAATATGTGTGTGTCCCACGTGAATGTTATGACCCCCCCCTTAGCCCAGTTTCTAAGGGCGGGTGTTGTCGTTGTGGCCGTTTGGGGCAGTTTTTCTGTATGTGCTCTTTTGAGCTGCAGATGAAACACTCCCCGCGGACCAGCCTCCTCATTCTGTCATCTGTTCTCATTTTGGCCCTGTGCGTTTCCCTAGCAACATCAGCAGGGGGAGCTGTTGCCCCACGGAGCGCTGCGGCTGTGGAGCGTGGGGAGGGTGGACCCTTTTCGAACCCGGAAGGGAGAGGGATGGCGCGTACCCGGCCACGTCCTTCATCTCGCTCCCGACGGCGTTCCTCCAACCGGTTGTCTAACTGTATAACGAGGTCGATAAGCCCATCTAATTCCCGCGGTTCGTCCTTAGCCACCAGGTGCTCCTTCAGGACCGACGACAGTCCGTTTACGAAGGCGGCACGGAGCGCAGCGTCATTCCAGCCGGACCTCGCAGCCGCAATGCGGAAGTCGACTGCATAAGCGGCTGTGCTCCGGCGTCCCTGTCTCATTGACAGCAGCACAGTTGAAGCGGTCTCTCCCTTGTTAGGGTGGTCAAACACGGTTCTGAACTCCCTCACAAACCCAGTGTACGTATGAAGGAGCCGTGAACTTTGCTCCCAAAGCGCCGTAGCCCAAGCGCGTGCCTCTCCTCGAAGCAAATTAACCACATAAGCTACTTTACTAGCATCAGACGCGTACATGACGGGACGTTGTGCAAAGACGAGCGAACACTGCATAAGAAAGTCAGTTCCTGAAGCCCGCACTTCAGGCAGGGCGCCCTCTGGTGGTGGGCCAGCAGTACCTCCTCTTCTGGCGGCCCACACAACAACATCATAATTATAGGCTGTAAGCCACTGGAAGGATATTAGGCATGTCAGAGTTCTTCTGTCCTGTGTGTTTTGCCTTGTTGTCTGCATCAGCTGATTTTTGGGTGTCATTCGCAGCTACCATCAGCATAAGCACAGTGTTGATGGTCTGAGTCAGCTTCAGCTGATGAATCAATCATCTGTTTCTCCGACTTTGTCTTGAAAGTGAAGACATTATGAATTCAAAGTGAGTCAGTTCTGTGGTGAGATCATGGCTGTGTGACATCTGTGTCTGTGCCTTTATGTGTGTATGCGTGTGAGAGAGTCAGGAAACAGAAGCAGAATCAGACAAGTCCACAGCCCATATGTTCAGTCTGGCAGTGATGACATCAGTGATGACATCATTTCTGTAGTATGTGTCTAGCACCTAAGCATGAAGCAGCCGGAGAGCAATATCTAGTGAGAGCTGTGAACACGCAGTGTGTGCGCTTTAATTTGGCCCATATGAATGGTCCTTGTCGGTAATGTAATGAACCCCCTGCTGCCTGTGATGTCACAGCAGGATCTGCATGTTCAAAAACGTTTAGCTGCTTGCGCTCTTTTTCAGCTATGAGGAAAGAGTGACAATCGTAGGTTGTTACTTAGAGAATAACACTGAGATTTGTTTCCTGAGCTGGTAACAGTGTACGGCTTGGACAGCAAAATTGGAGAAAAGTGAGTGAGTGAGTGAGTGAGTGAGTGAGTGAGTGAGTGAGTGAGTGAGTGAGTGAGTGAGTGAGTGAGTGAGTTAGTTTGTCTGTCAGCAGGACAATGGGCTCATGTATCAACGTGCGTACGGCGATATTTGAGCGTATATGGGGTGTACGCCAAAACGGCTGCGCCACTTGGCATTTATCAATGTGGTCGTTGGCGTACGCTGCACAGAAAATATACACCAGGTCGAGAGGTGGTGTAAATTATACGCCAAAATGAACCAGCACTGGAATCCACATAAAAATGAAAATGATCGGCCTGACAAACAGTGCCATCATACAAATCAATGCATATGTTACATAAATAACACTTTCCTGATTATACTACATAATAATCAATACAAATCCCACTTTTGCGGGATTGCTGGTCTATCGAGCACGATCCGTGGTCACAGCGCTGACTGCAAAGAAAGCGCTGCGCGCCTTTTTCTCCAGAGCCTGGAACCAGAGCAGCGCTGAGCTTAACTTTATGTGGTGTGATCGTTTTAGACAATGAAATTGATAAGTACAACTGTAGTGTTGTCATTCCCTTCACCTGTGCTTCAATCAGGTTTTGTCGTCTCCATTCGTTTGTCACAATAAAATAAATAAAGAAATACATCTTAAGAATAAAGAAATCTGACAGATTAGGCGTGTCTTATTAAGTGCACACGACGGTCCCAGCTCCACACAGCCATCCATTTAGAAATAATCTGGTGGTTCGTGCCTGTTGTCGCGGCTCGGAGCGCCGAGCGCCATTGTGGGCCGTCCTTAAAGCTGTAGTAATAGTCCTTATTCTCTGTGAAGCCCGTAAAATTTTCACCGAAAGCCAGATAAATTTTTCAAATGGTTTCCAGGTGCCAGTCTCTAACAGCTTCTGAAAAAATTCTGATGGAAAAAACCCACAAATCATTCCGCCATTTCCAGACAATGAAAATCCGACGACGGGGCGGGGCCACTCCTTCCACAAGGCGTGCTCACAGGCGAATGACGTCACCGACAGGCGTGGAAAAACTCACGCATGCGCATGAGGGTTCAAGCTTGTCTGACGTGAAAACACATGAATCAAATCCATATAGTTTAAAAAAAAAAGAAAAGGTACGATACTTTATGGACAGACCTCGTAAACCTTTATTACACTTATAAAACACAACTATTGCATATATTTTCTGAAAGTACAGGTTGTCCTGAAAAAAGAGATGTAAAACTTGATTGTGGGATGCAGGAAGAGCTGTTAACAGCAATAATAAAACATTTATGCCAGGCGAGTGAACTGTCCAAAAATGCCCTCGGACCCCAGAAGGTTAATATATTTATTGCTGCATTAATTAACATGAACACCGTTAATAAACACTTAATTAACTGTTAAGATGAGCTGCAGCTCCTTTCCATTTAAAGCAACATACTTTAAAACAGGTTGTTTTTTTGCTGCCTGACAAAATTGTTTGTTTTGTTGTTTTGCATACTGGTATGTGTGTATGTATGTATGTAGTATGTATGTATGTATTTTAACTAGTAATTTAAGTTTTTAAATAGTTTTTATATATTTATATACATAGGGATGTTGCACCGACCGGAGAGCATTTTAAAATTTCGTTATATATATTACAATGACAATAAAGACCTATTCTATTCTATTCTATTCTATTCTATTCATAGACACCTCAGTCTCAGTTTCAATGTTAATTAGGGAATAACCCTGTTGTGTCTGATGATGGGCAGATGTTCATGCTGGGTTATACGGTTGAACATACTGTTTTACCAAGTTTACTGGCGACACGGTAGAAAAGTAGTTTTGGATGGATATGTTAGACTGTATAACAGCATGAACGTCCACACATCATCAGACACAAGGGGGTTATTCACATTGTAATCAATTTCCATCGTTTGCACAGTTTATTTTCTGTAGGTAATTTGACTTACCGTGAAGCAGCGGTAAGTTGAATCCAAAAACAGCCAGGGGGCAGAGTAATCCATCAAATGTGAAAATCCATCAAACGTGAAACAGTAATTCTGTATCAGAATCCACATCAATACTTTCGTACAGTAGCTTAAATTTACCCATTTCGGCGGCAGCACGCTACTTTTTCTCACTCTGAGCTAACAGTGCTAACAGCTAGCTTCGCGCACATCTGGTGTTCTGAAGAACTGTGCATCACTCCGTGTCTGACAATACTGCGCATGCACGCACACGCGCGCGGAGGGCAGGAATGACATTCAACAGTAATCACATCTTGTCAGAACACCGCTCAGGGCGCAGAGTAATACAACTTTTGCCAGCGTTGTTGCAAAAATTATACGTATATAAGATATTATACAGTCTGCGCTCTCACACAATTAACCAATCAGATTCGTGGAAAAAATGTAATTGGAGTAGAATGTCTGTTTTACGACACCCAGTGATCTGTATGAGCTTGCTGGAGAAATAAATATGCCACGTTAGGTCAGCATTTACTTTCCTCACTTTCAATAGTTGAATTGTAGATAACAAAAAGAAATGAGCCAAATATTTCAAACAGCATGAACATTCATAAGCAGCTCAGTACATTTCCAAAAGATGGCAGATGCATTTGCCATCTCATCGAACGACTTTTGTATTTTCAAGCCACATTTGTTTTAAAAAGTTGATTTTTCCAGACCTTCAAGTTGAGAGTCCTGTCCAACTTTCAGCATTTTAACCTGTATTGACAGAAGAGTGTACAGTGAGTGGGATAAACCAGCTGGACCAGAGACAAACACAGCAGTTCACAGCTCTCCTGATGAGTCATCGAGGCAGAGGATAAGAAGAGAGGGAGAGGGAGAGAGAGAGACAGATGAACAGCAGTTCTCTGGTCTGAGAGGGAGGTGTGTAAGTACAGGGTAGCACAGAGACTCCTGGAGAGGAAGGGGAGGTGTAGTGTGCTGCCGAATTCAGCTGATGGTGACTCACGTTCACCCACAGCCAGACAGAGCTCCACATGATTGTGCACAGTCATGCACGTGCATACACATGCTGCACTAAAAGCCTGCAGCGCCCCCAGTGGGCAAATCTGAGTTTCAACATGCACGCAGACAATGTGGTTTCCCAGTCTCATCATGATAATCCCACAGTCTTTATTTGTTGTTATATTTAACTGCCGCTGCTGAGTCGTGTTTAGAAATCACACCCTTTCATCCTCCTGGGCCAAGTACACACAAGGAGCATTTATTCAACTTTGTTCTCTCTTTCACCACAGCATTCCCTGTAATTTTCACAGTTTTAGACAGTTTTTTGTGCAGCTTTGTGCAAATATGTGCGCATACTTCTCCATGCATGCATGTGTTAATGTGTGAGTGGACAATGCTGCCTGACCTCCAGCTTTGTACTACCTATGCATTGATTAAGTGATATGTTAACACACAGAACAGTGAGTAATCTAAAAGAGGACAATAACGGTTCTTCTATCTTATACCTGTGCAGAGCAGCATTGTTAGTTTGCAATGACACAGCTGTCATGTTCACACCCAGCACCCATGCTGTATAAGTAGCAAAACTACTTGTGCTTATCTGTTTGCCCATGGGTGGGTAGATTTTAAAATGAGGTGTGGTCGGTTGCAATGCTTGAGCAATGCTATCACAGGGCAGCAGAAAGCATTTTAACCACAAACCACCAATAACCTGATCTAAAGTCAAACTGAGATTGCTAGGCTGGTATCATAGATTTACGTCGACGCTACCTGGCTATACCCGCCCGCTGTGCGTAAACAAATGACGTCATAGAGTGCAGCCCAAGAACTGTCCGCAGAGGAAAAGATAAAAAGGTGAGAAGTGTGTGTTGGTCCCAATATGGATATTCCGGATGATTTTCTCATGGATAGTATGACAAAGAACAGCAGCTAAAGCAGCCAGTTTGATGAGGACGCACTCCCGAATTTGGAGAACAGCGCGCGCCAGCCGACACAACAAAAGTTAAAGTGAGCCAACTTTTTATGTACGCGTTACGTGTTATGTATCTCAGTAAGTCATAATAATGCAAATAACATGCTGTTGTCATGCGGTATGCATTTTCTGAGTCCCTCCATCCATGCCATCGCCGGTAATGACAGATATTCGCCCTTGTCTAATTCGGGCAAATATCTGTCATTTTGGGCGACTGGTCATGAACGTCGGGCCTCTGAAAATGCATACCGCCCTCCAAAAGTATGTTATTGTATTATTATTATTATCACTTTACCGAGGTGTTGCTAGGCCGGTAGCGTAGATTTACATCGACGATACCTGGCTATACCTGCCCGCAGTAGCGAACAAGTATTGGCATACCCGCCCGCTGTGCGTAAACAAATTACATCATAGCGCGCAGCCCAAGAACTGTCCGCAGAGGAAAAGATAAAAAGATGAGAAGTACATGTTGGTCCCAATATGGATGATTTTCTCATGGATAATCCTACAAAGAATAGCAGCCAGAGCAGCCAGCTTGACGAGGACGCACTAGCAAATTTAGAGAGCAGCGCACGCCAGCCGACAAGACAAAAGTTAAAGTGAGCCAACTTTTTATGTACGCATTATGTGTTGTGTATCTCAATAAGTGGTAATAATGCAAATAACATGCTGTTGTTGTTCATAGCCTGCATTCATAGCCAGTCGCCCAAAATGACCGATATTCCCCCTTGGGCGAATATCGGTCATTTTGGGCAACTGAGCATGAACATCAGGCCTCTGAAAATGCATACCGCCCTCCAAAAGCATGTTTTTGTATTAATGTTAAGCACGCTGGTGCAAGCAAAAGTTCCTGGTTCAAGAACTGATAAAACGTGGCAAATCAACGTAGTGATCCATATCGGAGGTGCTGTGATCACCGTGAGTAAAAAAAGACAAGATGAGATAAGATGTTCCTTTGTTAGTCCCACACAGAGGAATTTGCAGTGTCACAACAGCAGTAGCAATAGAATTGTGCAACAGCAGGGCCAGGTAAAATGTACAAATTGAAAGCAAACACAAATACCTCAGTATGGTAAATAGAAATATGGCAAGAGAAATACTGTGTATGTTGGAAGCAGGACACAAATGCCATGTATGCAGTGGATAGAACAAGTCCAGTGTGTACACACTGAAGCAGATTCAACAAAACACAGTTTGTTTACCTGGAATAGACATAACTAATTAGATACACTTAGACCAGTGTAGACTGGACAGTCTAACAGCGGCAAGAAGGAAGAACCTGCATTACCTCTCCTTCAGATGCTTTGGGTGAATCCCAAAGCGCCAGTGATGTGATGGTGTCTTGCATTGGGAAGACTGGTTCTCCTACAGAGATAGTACACAGTAAATTTTGCAAAAATCACCAGTGTTAAATTCAGACTGACCCAGTGTGGGACCATATGTACACTGTCAGTGTTAATTTAACACTGGTAATTTTGCTGTGTAGGTTGACTACCATTCTCCTCTCACCCACCACCTGCACTGGGGCAAAGGGCATCCCAGGACCAAACTTGACTTTCATATCATTTTGTCCAGTCTCTTCTTGTCTGCTGTTGATCTACCACTGACCCAGCAGACTTCTCTAAAGATCGTTGATGCCACCACAGAGTCTTAAAAGGCTTTTAGGCACACCCCCTGCACTCCAAATTACCTCAGTCACGTCAACATATAGATCACCTCTGTTTCGGAGTGCCAGAGGACAAGCCCAGCTCTCCACAATTTCTCTTATACTCACTCGACTGGTAAGCACTGAAAGCCGAGATAGGCATGTCCCAACTTGTCCTCTAACACTCCGAAACGGAGGTGTTCCTTTGTCTCGCTTCATCAGCGAATCGGTCGTGACGCGCGAAGCCTCCGCACGGCTTTCCATGACAAAATCTCTTGTTAAAAGTGAAATCTGCCGGAAAATGGCTGATGTCCAGCTCTTGTGATAACCAGAGAAATTGCACACGGCAGTCCCGGCTCCACACAGCAATCCGTTTAGAAATGATGTGGTGGTTCCTGCCTCTCGATGGCAGCTCGGAGCGCGGCGCACCGTGCGCCATTGTGGGCCGTCCTTAAAGCTGTAGTAACACTCCTTATTCTCTGTGAAGCCCGTAAAATTTTCACTGAAAGCCAGATAAATTTTTCAAATGGTTTCCAGCTGCCTGTCTCTAACAGTTTCAGAAAAAATTCTGATGGAAAAAAAGCCCAAATCATTCCGCCATTTCCTCGCAATGAAACAACGACGAGAGGGGTGGAGCAGTGCTCACTCAAAGCCTGCCCACAGGCGAATGACGCAACCGACAGGCATGGAAAAACTCACGCATGCGCACGAAGGTTCAAGCTTGGCTGACGTAAAAACATATGAATCAAATCCATATAGTTTTTGAAAAAAATAAAAAGGTACGATACTTTTCTAACAGACCTTGTATAAGAGGTGGACTCCCCAAACTAAGTGGAAATACTTGGTTAAAAGTCAAACACATTTGAAGTCCTTCATGCAGACTTTGTTTTGCAGTCAGATTTATAACAAAATTACACACAAAGGGTAGATAACAGTAAATGTAAATATCAATGAATCAAAATTTAGGTAATGGTGTATTTTGCTATTTTTACATTGCAATTTTACAGACATAAAATGAATGTATTCAGACAGGAAGGCAAACTGGGTTGTACAGGACAGTCAGGTGCTTAACAGTTGAGAACATAAAGTAGCTAACACATATACAGGGCTGGAAATTTGAATCTGCCTGGTCATACCCATAGCCTCAGCCTAAGCATGGTGTTGTTTTGCTGAGTGTGCTGTGGCTGTGCTGTGCTGAGTGTGCTGTAGAAAGGGATTAAATAAACAGAGATGGCCAACACATATACAGGTCTGGAAATTTGAATCTGCCTGGTCATACCTACAGCCAGCTATTTTGGGGGTAATTTTCAGTTCAACTTTTTAAAAAATGGTACCAGTTTGTTCCCCATGTCATGACGATTCAGAATATGTTTAGTTTTTAGGGCTACATATTATAGTTTGTGAGTTTATCCCGGACAGACAGAAAGACAGACAGAAGTGGCAGCATGAAAAGCACATGGTACAACACTATATGGTCTTACATAAATGCCTATTTTGGGGGTAATTTTCAGTTCAACTTTTTAAAAAATGGTACCAGTTTGTTCCCCATGTCATGATTCAGAATATATATAGTTTTTAGGGCTACATATTATAGTTTGGGAGTTTATCACACATGGTACAACACTGTATGGTCTTACATAAATGGCTATTTTGGGGGTAATTTTCAGTTCAGCTTTTTAAAAAATTGTATAGTTTTTAGTTTGGAGGAAGAATGCACTGTTGTCCTAACAAGGCAGCAGGCATATCAGTCTTGGTCAAATATGTCTGCCTCAGCTCTCTGAAGGTCTATTGTGGATTAATTGTAATTGATGTTGGTACTGTACCCTGAGAATCACTGGGAGACATGTGAAGATGGGTTGGCGGAAGTGACAGATGGTCAGCTTGTTCCTGGAGTAGTTTTAATTGTCAAAACTATATTGTCAGCTAAAACACGTGACCCTGTTTCAAAGGTGCAGCCTGTAGAAGGACAGGTGGTTCCAAAACAAATTACAATAGATAATAATGCGGTGCAAACCACAGCATCACCACATGCAAACATGCAAAATACATGGGTATCTTGGTAGATTCCCTCACTCCTTACCTTCTGGGACACTTGCTGTTTTTGAGAACTGCCTACTCTGGCCTCTTGAGACCCAGCAATGCATTTTTGTCCTCTGTAAAGGACAAGAGTTTCACAGCTTTATTTCAACAGCATTATTCAGTTATACTAGCTTGGAATGTCCACTGCAACAGATATTCTATAAAACAAATAGAAAATGTAAAAAATGTTTCTGACAGTTTATGTTGTTTTCACCCAAGACAATTATTTAATGCAAAAAAGCAACAATTTGCAGAGATTCTGCCAGATGCAACACTTTTATATTTCTGGATTTCAGGAGACTAGACAGATGATAGCATTATAATATAAGAATTTAAATTTTTCAATATCTTGATAATGTAACTGAGCATCAAAGTATACAGTGACTTGACAATGTTCATGTTTCTATCCCCGTCTTATCTAAAGAAAACACCTGCAAAAGTAATGATTTACTGTAAACTGATTAAAGGGTACCAATAAATACCTACTTTTTGACCAAACTGGGGTCATATGAAGGGATTTCTGTTGTTGTCAATTTTGACATTTTGTCAGTTATTCTGAGTCTATAAAAATGGTTCATTTGCATTTATTACTAAACATATTTCAAAGTTTGTTTTTCAAAATCAGAGGTGTCCATATGCAACCAGGATTGTGTGGTAATGTATCTGTATCATGTAAAAACAATGATAGGGACAACCGTTTGTAAAATCAGACTAACCATAAACAAAATTTAATGTACTACTAAAATAAAGTAAATAAATTTAAAAAAATGTTTATTGCTTTCAGCTGATTGTAAATGTGTGTAATTGTGTCCTCCCACAGCTCAGCCATCAGCCAGATCCATGCCCAGCCACCACACGCATCCATGTCGGACACAGCCCAGCAACCAACACCGCAACGGAGCCAAGCATCATACGCACACACACAGCACTCACACACACTGTCCGCATCACACGCACACACCTCACACACATGGAGTCCAGTCCAACGGGGTGAGGAATGGAGGTCCTCGTGAGCATCCTAAGCTGGGATCCCTCCCGAGAGGGGGCTCGTCCACATCTTCATCCTCTTCAGCAGGACCCAAACACACCAAGAAACTGCATTCCAACCCCTCCATTAATTCCCAAAGCAGCAAGAGGAGCAAAAGCAGCTCCAAGAGCAACAGCTCCCAGATCCCTACAGAGGCCCAGGATGGTAAGATACAAAAACCCACAGAGACACAGGATGATAAGACACAGAAACTCACAGAGGGTCAGAGACAATGGGACACACTGGATCCATATCGAGGTTCAGCATCAAAACTTTCTTATGATTGACTGTTCAGAATAAAGGTTCTGCTTAACTTTGGCACGGATTCCCAAAACCCACAGTAGACAAATCGATCATTTTGCACTAAAATTCTGGAAAAAGTGGTTACACAGCAGCTTGTTGACCACCTTACTGAGAATAATCTTTTTAAGCCACTGCAGTCTGCTTTTAGAAAATATCATTCCACAGAGATGGCTCTCGCTAAAGTGGTGAATGGTCTTCTGCTTGCAATGAATTCAGACACCACTGTGGTTCTAGTGCTATGTTTGATACCATGGATCATCATATTCTACTCGATAGGCTGGAGAATCATTTTGAGATTACTGGGAGTGCCCTTGCATGGTTGACGCCATACCTCACAAGTCATTCTGTGTTTTGTACAATAACACTACCTCTAACCTTAGTGACATGAAATTTGGGGTTCCACAGGGGTCTGTCTTAGGCGCCCTGCTTTTCTCCCTTTATATAGGACCCCTTGGGCACATTTTGCAGTGTTTTGGGGTTACTTTTCACTGCTATGCTGATGATACTCAGTTATACATGCCGATAACTGCTGGTAATCTCATCCACAGAAAATCCTTAGAAGATTGCCTTGCATCAATGAGAAGCTGGATGTCTAGCAACTTCCTACTTTTAAACTCTGATAAGACTGAAATGATGGTTCTTTGTCTAGTGAGACATCGGTGTCAATTTGATCAGCTAATGCTTAGCCTAGGCTCGTGTGTCATACATCACACTGACAAAGTGAGGAACCCTGGGGTAATTTTTGATCCTACATTGTCCTTTGACCTCCACATTAGAGATATTACGAGGAGTGCTTTCTTTCACCTATGAAATACAGCAAAGATTCGTCCCATCCTGTCTATGGCTGATGCTGAGACCCTGATTCATGCATATGTTTCTTCTCGACTGGACTGCAACAATGTTCTATTTTCTGGTTTACTGCAGTCCAGCATTAGGGGTCTCCAATTGGTTCAAAATGCTGCTGCCAGACATTTAACACAAAGCAGAAAGTTAGCCCACATTACACCAATTTCAGCATCCCTTCACTGGCTTCCTGTCCCTGTAAGATCAGATTTTAAGGTTCTGTTACTAACCTATAAAATTGTTCACGGACTGGCACCTCCCTACCTAGCTGACCTAATTAAACCCTCCCAGGCTTTGCGTTCTCAGGATGCCGGACTACTTTGTCCCTAGGGTGAATAAAAAGTCTGCAGGTCACAGAGCTTTCTCTTATCGTGCCCCTGTTCTGTGGAATGATCTCCCTGCATTAATAAAACAGTCAGATTCTGTAGAGACTTTCAAGTCCAGACTTAAGACACAATTGTTTTCCTTTTCGTATGGCTAGCATGCTGGCATAGTATACTACTATGCTTTTTAGTTTTTTAATTCATTTTATTAGGAAACGGAGTGTGCCGCGGCCTCAACTTTATCTAAATTCTGGGTCTTTTAGTGAAGCTTAGGGCTAGTGATCAGTGATCACCTTAGTATCTCTTTTGTTTTCCTTGTTGCTTAATGCTGACAAATTACACTGCATTGTCTTTCGGAGGCCTGAATCTGTTTCTTTCTCTCTGTTTGAAGTGCGGGTGTGGTTTTTGTGTCTGAAACCCTCCTGTCCTGTGCATTGGCAACATTCCCTGTACATTTGTTATGTGAATTGTTTTGTAAATTGTGTCTGTAGCATGGCCCAAGCAGAGGGTCACCCCTGTGAGTCTGGTCTGCTTGACGTTTGTTCCTCAGAGGGAGTTTTTCCTTGCCACTGTCGCCTGTGTTCTTGCTCTGGGGGTTGACAAGGTTAGACCTTACTTGTGTGAAGCACCTTGAGGCAACTTTGTTTTGATTTGGCGCTATATAAATGAAAACAAATTGAAAGTGAAATTCATGTGAGATACATTCATAAAAGACCATTAACTATTTGTAATGTCCACAACAAAATTAATATAAATGGCAACCCACTGTCTGAATTTATAAATCATTAAATACAAAATTTAATTTACAAATTATCACTTAAACTGAGAATGAACTGATTAATCCCATCGAATTCAGATTTTATGGATTTAATGATAATAATAATAATAATAATAATAATAAAATAGCATATCAGCAATAGGATATTGCTGATATTCTCTATATATTAGTTGATTCACAGCACAGCACCACTGGTATGACAAATACAGATTTTAACTGCAGATCAGCGTAGTGTAGCCCTGCCACTTTAGAAAATCAGTATGTGTGCAAACAACACATTAGAGGAATGTGCTACTCAGTGCCATATCTACTACCAAACAAAATATCTTTACATATGTACGTTGTGTGGCTTTATGTGAGGCTCATACATGTAGCTATTTCATTTGATTCAGATTCAGAGATATTTGTAAGGTACGGTAGTGTTCACAATAATAGTAGTGCTATTTGACTAAAAAGATTAATCCAGGTTTTGAGTATATTTCTTATTGTTACATGGGAAACAAGATACCAGTAGATTCAGTAGATTCTCACAAATCCAACAAGACCAAGCATTCATTATATGCACACTCTTAAGGCTATGAAATTGGGCTATTAGTAAAAAAAAAAGAAAGTAGAAAAGAGGGTGTTCACAATAATAGTAGCATCTGCTGTTGACACTACAAACTCAAAACTATTATATTCAAACTGCTTTTTTAGTAATCCTGTGAATCACTAAACTAGTATTTAGTTGTATAATCAGTTTTTCATGATTTCTTCACATCTGCGAGGCATTCATTTTGTTGGTTTGGAACCAAGATTTTGCTCGTTTACTAGTGTGCTTGGGGTCATTATCTTGTTGAAACACCCATTTCAAGGGCATGTCCTCTTCAGCATAAGGCAACATGACCTCTTCAAGTATTTTGACATATCCAAACTGATCCATGATACCTGGTATGCAATATATAGCCCCAACACCATAGTAGGAGAAACATGCCCATATCATGATGCTTCACTGTCTTCACTGTGAACTGTGGCTTGAATTCGGAGTTTGGGGGTCGTCTCACAAACTGTCTGCAGCCCTTGGACCCAAAAAGAACAATTTTCCTCCATTTCTCTTTAGGCCAGTTGATGTGTTCTTTGGCAAATTGTAACCTCTTCTGCACATGTCTTTTATTTAACAGAGGGACTTTGCGGGGGATTCTTGCAAATAAATTAGCTTCGCACAGGCGTCTTCTAACTGTCACAGCACTTACAGCTAACTCTAGACTGTCTTTGATCATCCTAGAGCTGATCAATGGGTGAGCCTTTGCCATTCTGGCTATTCTTTTATCCATTTTGATGGTTGTTTTCCATTTTCTTCCACGCGTCTCTGTTTTTTTTTGTCCATTGTAAAGCACTGGAGATCATTGTAGATGAACAGCCTATAATTTTTTGCACCTGCGTATAAGTTTTCCCCTCTCCAATCAACTTTTTAATCAAACTACGCTGTTCTTCTGAACAATGTCTTGAACGTCCCATTTTCCTCAGGCTTTCCAAGAGAAAAGCATGTTCAACAGGTGCTGGCTTCATCCTTAAATAGGGGACACGTGATTCACACCTGTTTGTTAGACAAAATTGATGAACTCACTGACTGAATGCCACACTACTATTATTGTGAACAACCCCTTTTCTACTTTTTTTTTTACTAATAGCCCAATTTCATAGCCTTAAGAGTGTGCATATCAGGAATGCTTGGTCTTGTTGGATTTGTGAGAATCTACTGAATCTACTGGTACCTTGTTTCCCATGTAACAATAAGAAATATACTCAAAACCTGGATTAATCTTTTTAGTCACATAGCACTACTATTATTCTGAACACTACTGTATACAGTTTGTAAAATAACTATTGGACACATTTTCTCAGTAAATGTATTTCTAAAGGTACAATTGATGTGAAATTTTCACCAGATGTTGGGAATAACCAAAGTAATCCACACATACAAAGAAATCAAACCATAGATGCTCATAAATTAAGGTACATGTAATTATGTGAAATAACACAGGGAAAAATAAGAAAGTGGGCTGCAAAAGGGCATGGAAAGCAAAGACACCAGCTGAAATCTGTCGGTAATTAAAAAGCAAACCTGTCCCTTGTCAGTGCAAATTAATATCAGCTGGTTCCATGTGAACTAATGGATAAAAAGGTGTCTCATTTCCAAGGTGTCACACAAGAAACTCATCTCATGATGGGCAAAAGCAAAGAGCTCTCATAATGCACTCAACTGCCATTGCCTAGTTGCATGTTCACCACACAAGACTCTACTGCTGAAGAAAAAACATGTTGAAGCTCATTTAAATTTGCTGTGCAACATTCAGACAAGCCTGTAAAATAGTAGGAGAATATACTAGTTGGGTCAGATGAGACTAAAATTGAACTCTTTGGATGCCATAATACACACTATGTTTGGCACTGCACATCACCCCAAAAACACCATACCAACAGTGAAGTTTGGAGGTGAGAACATCATGGTATGGGGCTGTTTTTCAGCATACGACACTGGCAAACATTCTCTATTCATCAATGGAAAAATGTATCAAGACATTCTTGATAAAAAAAAAAAAAGAAATCTGCTGCTATCTAACAGAATGGTGAAGATGAAATGAGGATGGACATTTCAGCAAGACAGTGATCCCAAACACAGCCAAGGAAACTCTCAATAGGTTTCAGAGCATGAAAATAAAGCTGACTTCAATCCAATTCAAATCTATGGAAAGAACTAAAGAGCAAAGTTCATAGAAGAGGTCCATGATTTCAAGAATCAAGAGGAACAAGATGTGAAGACTATTTGTGTGAAAGAATGAGCCAAAATCACATCTGAGCAATGCATTCTACTCGTTTCTCCATACAGGCTGAAGCTGTCATTGCCAACAAAGACTTTTGTACAAAGTAGTAAATAAATAAAAGTAAGCATGTTCAATACTTTTTCCCTGTATCCTTCCATTTTATAACACATAACTTAATGTGTGGACATCAATGGTTTGATTTCTTTGTATGTGTGGATTGCTTGGGTTGTTACCGACATCGAGTGAAAATTTCATGTCTATAGCACCTTCAGAAATATATTTACTAAGAAAAATGGTGACATGTGCAATACTTGTTTTACCTGCTGTATATATGTAGGCTCTAATGGGACACTGTCAAAAACAGAAGTGTTGCCATGGTACTGGACAAAAACTCCAAAATTCACTGGCTACTCAGACTTCATTTACCACTGAAGATAGACAGTAGATTTGTACATTGCATTAATCAGACACCATGAGTTTGTGTTTGTAACAATTAAACCTTTTCCATGAAAAATATACAAATTTTGAACTTTTGACCTCAATGCAAACCTTCCTTACTGTATTTTAGTAACCACTACGGATGGGTATCGAGAACCGGTTCCTTTCGGGTATCGTTAAGAAATGATTCGATCCACCGACATCAATAAGCTTTGTGCTTAACGATTCTGTTATTGGTCCTTCAGAGTGGCCGTTGTTTTGGGGAGTGTTTGTCAGGAAAATGATAATTTCTCTACACTGATTACAGACCCTGCAGCGGGTCCGTAATCAACAGAAAAACACCTCCGTGTTGATAACCATTCGTAAGATTCAGGCGGTTTTTGATGGCTTTCAGTTGAGTGAGTATCCGAGAAATTGTTTAACAGCTGGGCATGTTCAAACTTGTCCTGTGAGACTTCCAACGGAGGTGTTTTGCTGTGGCGCCGTGCCATGAGCGGCTGGGTGCCGACGCGCGAATCCGTCCGCACGTCTTTCATTACAAAATCTCCTTTAACAGTGGAATGTCCGGATAAACTGCTGATCCCGACCTCTTCTGAAACGTCTCTGCTCTCTCACGACATCCTGGGTCAACAGAGGCTTAAATTTGGAAGTTCTCAGCTTGAAACAGGCTGATGACGGCGGCTCGGGGCGCGGCACGCCATCCAGCGCCGTGGGCTATCCTTAAAGCGATAGTAACACTCCTTAATCTCTCATCAGCCGTTAAAATTTTCACCGAAAACCATCTGAATTTCTCAAATGGTGTCCATTGGATGTGCCTTACAGTTTCTGAAAAAATTTTGATCAAGCAATGCGCCAGTCTCTCAGGAAGTTCTCAGACAAAGGAATTCCAATGGGAGGGGTGGACCAGTGCTCACTCAAAGCCTGCCCACAGGCGAATGACGCAACCGACAGGCGTGAAAAAACTCACGCATGCGCATGAGGGTTCAAGCTTGTCTGATGCAATCACACGTGATTCAAATCCATATAGTTTTTGAAAAAAATAATAAGGTCGGACACTTTTCTAATAGACCTCGTATTTTATAACTTAAAAATGGGAGCAATGCTAATGTGTTAGCATGTCTTTGGCATTTTCAATGTTAAAAGTTAGCATTAAGCAGTTGCAGCTGTCATCGCATTCGGGTGCATTGGTTTTCAAATTGTAATATTTCTTAAATTGTTTATATATTAATAATCTAATGATTATTATATACAATATATACTTATTATATACAATTTTAGAGAAAGAGACAAAAACCTGAACAGAAACACAACAGAAAATATAAAAGCAACTAACAATGAACATAAATAAATAAATACATACAGAAATAAATAAGTGCTTCCTGTGAACACCTAGTGACTCTTACACCTCCATTTCATCCCTGTCTTATTTAAGTTTAATGACAGTTTATTTCAGTCAAACCATATTTTCAATGTGTTAATTTCTTCAGTGATTTCCTCCAGAACTATCTGCCAAACTAGAAAACTGCTGCATCCTAGTAAGAGCAGAATACTACTGGAATGAATTTGAATAAGGAAAGTTGGGTTTTTTTCTCACTAAACGGATGCTGCACTCACTGCAGTTTATTGTCTGGAATAGTCCCAGATTGCATTTCAGAGCTTCTAGAATTGAAACATTTTCGTGCAGGTGGTGTTGGGGGGTAATTTTGGGTTTCAGCTTTTTTTTGTTTTTCACCACGTTCATCCCTGAATGTCAATCGTGAGTCACTTTTGTGCGGATTAAAGTTACTAACTGGGACTCCTGTCTTGTTGTGAGAAAGAAACGAGAATCGTCCTCCGTTCTGTTCACACAGCTCCAAACGGTGCGCGGCTCTCTGCCGAGTCAAGTTAGAATGATAGAATCCAGTCTGAATTAATAACTTCAAAGCAAAACACAGTTTTGTTTATTTTTATTTATGTCCAGAGATCAAGGATACAGTGAGCAATTTCATATTTATTTACTTTAAGACTCAATGAAATACATAGAAAACCTATAAAGCCTATTTTTAGTACAAAATTCACAAGGTATCGATAAGGGAATAGATAAGGAATCGGACTGATAAGCAGAATCGATAATGGCATCGATATCGATAAAATCTTATCAATACCCATCCCTGGTAACCACTGATGTTTAAATCACTCCGGGAGCCCAAGTTTCAATGTTTGCCAATTGATAGTTTTTCAGTAACCGGTCAGCAAACTGGTTTCCATTTAAGACATAAACTTAACAAAATTTAAATCATGGTGATGTAATGCAGGACGGAATAATTGTTGTTGGGAATAGTTTGACACCAAAATCAAGACTACACAACCAGTCCAAACATTTGCTTGGGGAGCCGGTGTCCCGTCGAGATGAGGTGAACGTCGAGATGAGGTGCGTCGTGCTACTGCGCATGCATGCGCATGCGCACATCACTCTACCCCAGATTTGAAGACGTCACCTGTCGAGATGAGGTGCGTCGCGCAATTGCACATGTGGAGATGATGCAACTCGCTCGATGTGCAACTGCGCATGCGCATTTTGTTTTTTGTTTTTTTTTTTTCCTCTACCCACCACGAAGAAGTGCGCTTCATCTGCGGAGGTGAACAGCCAGTGGAGCAAACGACGTTTTTAAAAAATATATATAGAAACACACTACTTCACTTTAAATGCACAAGTCCGTTTCAGACGATCAGCACAGACCCTTTCTCTTAAAAGGCTTTATTTTACTCAGCATGTGGCTTTGTAAACTTGTAGCATCGCCTGCTACATTGATTAGCGCTTACATTAGTTATGGACATGCTCTACGGTCTTCTTTTATACATTTACTTTATACATTTACTTGCCCATCAAAATAAGCGAACTTCATCAAGTAATTTTTTCAGTGCATGCATGTGCAGTTACGCGAGGCACCTCATCTTGACGGCGCACCTCCGCTCGACAGACTTATCTGTCGGCGCACCTCATCTTGACAGAACACCGGCTTGCGACATTGCAGGTTGTGTGCCACACGATTTACTGCAGTAGAACCTTTGAGCATTTTAAATTGATTAACATCCAGAAACCCTTTTAACAGAGTCTGAACAAGAAGACACCATTCTGTCAGATAGAACTCTTCGAATTTATGGTAAAAATGCAAACCAATACAGCAAATATGAATAGATAAGACTGATGAGATTAAAGTATTAGTTTATCTAATATCTGTATATATAAACCTGTTAAGTTTTCTGCAGCCACAGTTACACTAATGGTGAAAATAGATCCTTGTCATTTGATATTTTATTAATTTATAAACATTAGAAAAGGGACTTACATTTTGGTGTTCCTCACTGGTGCTTAACAGTCTAACACTAACTTTAAATATGAGTCCCAAATTGTTCTCACTAGTCCGTGACGCCGTCCACTGACTTTGTGTACAGACTGCCGTCTGCTTTCTTCACTCCAGCGAAAATTCACATCAGAAATTTGGCCAGCTTTTCATCCTAACTTCATCCTAACAGCTCTTCATGCCTCCGGACGGCTTATGGCGTGGTGGATTTGTTTTTGTGTGTGTGTGTGTGTGTTAGAAGAATTAGCAGCGTCAGTCCTTCATATCGTTGTCCATCAGCAAAACAAACTCCGCTATGTTTAGCTAAACACCGGGCCCTGTAGTGTGAGCATGCACCATGATCAGGGTGTGCAATAGCACATTTCATATGGCACCAAAATTGCACGCTAAAAAAGAACTATTGCACGGTCAATGAAACACAATGGCAAATGCTACGAATAATCCATGTCACGTGACATACAAGCCACCAATCAAATGACAAGGATCCACTCAGCTGTTATATAATAAATCATACATCTTGTTCTTCAGCTTGATGACTGTACTCTCTACTGTGTTTGTGGTCCTTTACATTTATGCTGCTGTCTCACCAAAAAATATGTCCAGGTCAGGAATACACTGTGAATATGTACCTAATGTGAACACAGTGACGCTGACAGGGCTTTTTCTCTACTGCCCAAATGGATGGAACAAATGAGGATAATTTGCAGTGGAGTCGATGTTTTGCAGACACGCTGACATTCACATAATTGAAATCAACCTCATACTAGTGTGAAAGGAGTATTAAGCGTGATACTCAGGGTGCAGCAGTCCAAAAACAACATGCATCTTACCAAGTCAGGCACAGTAAGTCCTGCTTTAAAAGTTATGAAAAAGAAAACCAAACGTTGTTAAGTATTGCAGTGAAAAAAATGTTTTTTTTCATGTGCGCAGTAACCAGTATCCCTCTAAAACACAGCCCATGACTGCTATCTAGCCCATTTTAGCTGACAAGCTGCTTCTAACAGATTGATCTCCTCTTCCTCTCTAGACTGCTGCGTTCACTGTATCCTGGCCTGCCTCTTCTGTGAGTTCTTAACGCTCTGTAACATCGTGCTGGATTGTGCCACCTGCGGCTCCTGTGCGGGCGACGACTCATGTTTCTGTTGCTGCTGTGTGTCGGAGGAGTGCGGCGACTGCGACCTGCCCTGTGACATGGACTGCGGCATCATCGACGCCTGCTGCGAGTCTGCAGACTGCCTGGAGATCTGTATGGAGTGCTGCAGCCTTTGCTTCTCCTCCTAAGGCTTTAGCCACCACCACGACGGCGAAATAGATGTTCGCTACGCATTCCCATAGGAACATGTCTGGCTAGCGTCCTCTTGAAGCTGCGAGGCACTGTGCCTAGCCTACCCACGCTTGGGCTCTGTGATTCACCATTTCCTGGCTGCCCTATTTGTTGATTCGTCAGTATCTCCAATGTTTTTAACAGGGTTTGTCGATCAAAAATAGCAACCTATTGCTGAGAGCAGTCACTGGTGAATTCTTCATTCCTTTTTTGCTCAGAAGATGGGCCAGTTGCCTCTCCTGCATTGTCAGTTCCGTTGGTGCATGGTTAAGCAGCTAAGCAGTGTGATGCAGAGTGTGATGCAGAGTGAGCTCCAGCTGTGGTTCGGTGGTGTCTGCCAGGCTGTGACGGTTGGGCCTCTGGACACTCACTGAATGAGCTGATTATTACAATGGAGCCCCTTGTGTCGTCTGAATGACTGGAGTTCTCCAAGCATGAAAAGTGACCTCCAAAGGCAAATGAGAAAATGGCTCCATTTAACTGGATTTAATGCTTCTATAGATAAGAGCAGCAGCGTAATGGAAAAATGGGTGCTCAGATCTCAGTACTCTGCCCTTCTGTCCTTGTCAAGGTGAAAGTCTTCCAGTTTGATCACATGTGGTCACTTCTGCTTAACACATGGATGTTTAATCCATCACTGTCTTTGTCCTTATTTCATTGTACTACAATGTTATAAATATGTAAAGCATCAAAGGTGGCTTGTGGCAATATCTTCCTTTGATATTATGCATCTTAGATTTTTACTTCTGTGCTGCTGCACGTCATCATCAATTCAGACAGCGTACTGAAACCCTTACTGCATCTAATTATTTAGATAATCATTTAATCTAACATTTGTTACAACTGACAGTTCATCAGCTAATCAGGTAGTTGTGTAACAATTAATCAGATAATCTCAATCAAATACTAATCTTTGTCCTTGTTGCCCTGTTTTAGGATTGTGCTAACAATATATATATATATATATATATATATATATATATGTATTTATACCATGGTCAGTGAGAATTCCATGTCTAACTGGCATGCATTATTTTCGTGTATACGCACACATAGTTCGGCGAGTTAAGTCACTGTTATAATCACTCCGCTCTGGTCATCACCATAACAACGCGCAAATCAGTTGGCGCAGATCAGCTGTGTTTTGACAGGTGAATGAGAGAAACGCGATAAAACATGGATTTCCAAGTGAATTTTAATATTTTTGGCCAAAATAAAACATTTGAGGAATGGAAAGAGGAGGAGAGCAGATGAGAAGAACAGCAAAAGTAACAGCTTAAAGATTTAACATCGGACGAACTGGACAAAATTGAAGACAGGAAAGAAGAAGAGAACGGTTCTATCCTTGCGGGCTGTCGGAGCGCTCTGCATCAAAACAGCGAGCGTAGTTTCTGGACCTGTTGCCAGTTGGTCACAGCTCCACACAGCAGAGAGGGGGGCGATGTGAGTGGCCCGCTGCGGCACGAGCCCGCAGACACGGTAAGCGCATCGGAGACAAAATATCTTGAGACTGGCATAAAATAGTCCCAAATACTCACATTTTTATCAAGTTCTGTTAACTTAAATAAATATTTGTGTGTTAGCTCACTGTGTGGGACCATGGTATAAGCGGATTAAACAACTCGAAGCTGTGCATTATATGGTTTGAATGCACGACGCGGAGTCTAAAACACCACGATGCGAAGCGGAGTGGTGTTACTCCGCAAAGCTTCTCATTGTTTAATCCTTACATATATATATATATATATATATATATATATATTTCCTCTTATTTATATAAAATAAACTCAGTGAAGCAATTAATTTGAAATAAATTAACTGAGCTGCATTTCAGAGAAACTGAAAAATACATAAACGTTTCTATTCAAGTCTGAACATTTATTTTCCCTGAAAGAATGCCCACAGGCAGGTGATGCCAGCCGGTGAGCTAGCTCATAGCCGTCTGCAGTTGCGTTTTGTCTTCTTCACGATAGCAGTGAAGGTTTTCATAAACTGAGAGGTAAAAGACTGACTCAGAAGTTGTGAATCTTCTGCATCTCAGATGATGTTCACTGCTGTGCAGAGCATAACCCTCAGGCTAACTGCCAGGATATTAGCTCTGATGGAGTTTTCAAGCAAAACGTACGGGTGAAGTGGAACACATTGATACTTGCTTTAACAAATTGATATCTTTGCATGTCAAAATATAACAAAATACACTTTGCTAATACAAGCCTATTTTTAACCCTGATTCTAGCTAACTAACCAGCATAACTTTAGCGACGCATCACTTGCTTCAGTGTTTTTGTTCATATCCTCCACTGTAGATACATCTTTATTCCTTTATATTTTGATAAATTATTAGCAGACTTTACAGTTTCATCGTACATAAACAGGTTCTTCACTGTATCTGTACTTTACACTGGGTCAGGCTCTGATCAAAATGCAGCTGTCTGAAAGAGTTCAAAAGACATTCTACTGTTAAAATAGTTGATTATTTTTTTATCCTATGACACCTAAATATATCCTCAGAATTTGGCTAGTGAATTGTATATCACGTGACACTCATTATTTGACGCACTGTATGAATGATGTCACCAATGTGCATTTTTGTACTGTTTACAGTGCATTTATCTGCAATACGTTTGACCCGATTTCACACCCGTTCGCTTTTTGTACAAATGGAAAAGGAAGCTAAATCCAGAAGCTGCAGTATTCAGGGGGACATCTTTAGCAGTGTCAGGTGAAGAATTGGACAAGTTGTTGTTGTTCATTTTCACTGGATTTAAGAAAGCAGATGTGAATTTCCACACACGCCACTAAAAGTTCATCAGCAGCTCTCGCTCAGCGGTGTGTCAGCGAGTTGCTTGAGCAGAGTGAGCTGCTGGGACCCACTTCTTTCATTTTCCTGCTCCGTGAAGAAAGGCTTCTCTAATTTAATGTAAAATATCAAGGAAATAAATAAAATGACGCAGATCTATTTATGTGTCATGTAAAACAATTAATGAATGTTTTCCATTCGTACAGTGGAAAGAATATTTGCACGAGTTGACACATGGAGCATACCATTCAGCTGAGTCCTTACTGGGGATTGTGACATATATAGTGCCCAAAAAAGTAGCAGAGAAGCCTAAGTGGAAATAATTTTCTCTTCATTAGCTCACCATAGGAAAGCATTAACTCTCCCAGGGTGGTGATATATCCTTAAAGCAAAGAAATTACTTGCATTTTCTCTGTACTGAAATTCATAAGCATTTCTCAATGTTTGATGTAAACATCAAGCTCCTCATCTGCTCCGTTATTTTTTCCAGCTCAAATGTATAAATGTAATAAATCAGCTTTTTAAAACTTGTAGCTGAGATGACCCACTGTTGAAAGTTGGGAGGGGTGCATGACAAAATATCAAAAAGTGTGTCATTTGATTTGCCATAAATCTCTTCAGCATGTGCAGCAATGCAGAAGTAAAAGCTTAAACCTTGAGATGGTCCAATTAAAGGTGTAGCCATCACTTGTAGCTCATTTCCACTATAAAAAACAATTCTGGTTCAATGTTCATGAAACCCTAGTGCCACTTGAGGTTCAAGCCCACATTTCCACTATAAAACCATTTAATCACCAAGTCAGACAGGTAACATCAAGTACACTTTGTCTCTAAACCGCATTAAGGGATTGAACCTACCAACCCCTCAGTTAGTCACCCTACAAAGAATCATGCACAGTTACATGCACAAGTTACTAACAAATGTGATAACATGGGATTAGAAGTCATGAACAATGCTACGAACAAACCATAACACACATGGACCGAGAATCTGCTGCCTTTCTGTAGAGTTTGATATTGCAGAAAGCAAAATACATGACCCCAGCTTGTAAATTTGGCAGTCAACATCCCACACACTGCTTGATAAGGCATCGCTCTACAGTAAGGTCTTTTTGGAGGTTTATTATTATTGTGTCAAGGTTCTCATATATCACACCCTTATTGGTTTGTTTGCTATTTCCGTGTGTTGTTAGTTTTTTTTTTTTTCTCATGCTAATACCACTCTGGTAATGTCCAAATGTCCAAAGAAAGGCTCCTCTACAGACCCCTGAATGCAGTTTGACTTCTCTGTCACTGTTTGTCTAGAATCTGTCGACTCATTCTGTTTTTTCATGCTGGCTTAGAAAAAAGTACATACCCATTTTACAACATTTCTATGACATCATCATATTTCAGTTCTTGTGATGAGTGATTTCTGAGGAGATCAAAGCTTTTGGGATCATGCACAAGTTGTTATTTTGGTCAAAATCCGCAGAATTCATTAAAATTAGGTAGGGGTACCGCCATGGACTTTGGGCCCCATGAAAAGAAATCTTACTGGGCCCTCTCCCATAGCCAGCCACCGAGTTGGTGGAAAAATTTGGTACTGTTTTAAATAAAACTACATTTTAGCGATATTATCGTTCCCATATTTCTGAAAAGAAAAACACGGCAGTTATGCTGCGTTTACACATAACAACGGCACGTCACAAATCACAAATACCATGAAGTATACATTCTTGGCCGCTGATCACGAATGTGATGATTCGGGGCAGAGGCGTCAGGTGTCCTCAGGAACTGTTCCAACCTGTTACCACGCATTACGATTAATGGCACATGTTGCTGGAGAATTATCAGGAACCATTACGCATGGTCAAGAATAATGTTCTGCGTTGTTGCGTGCTATCACTTATAACAGCGCATTGTTAAGTTCTGTCACGTTGTGAATCAGGTGAATTGTCTCCACACACACCCATATTCATCCAACTGCTGAACAATTCAGATCGCTCCAGTTTATTCCTCAACAGCCACAACAGAAGAACTTTGTGACTGCATGCTTAGTTGGGCTCTGTGCCATGGGCTCTGTGACCATTTGTCACTGGGTGACATATGGTCACTTCTTTCTCCTGTCTGAGATTTTTTTCTTTTCTTTTTTGCTCCCTGAGTTCTGAGGCATCCTGCCATCTCTTGCTCCACTCACTGTCTCTGAAAAGTTAGGCTCTGCAGCTGTCTGATGGAGCAGGTGGACTGAACCATTTTACGTAAACAGAGACAGGGGTGGGCCTTGAGAAGTATTTCCAAAACAAATAACCTTAGTGTTAGCAATACATTGTAAATAAAATTTTTGTGTTATTGTAAGTTTATTACTGAGTGTCATATTATTTTGTCAGTATTATAATTGTATTAGCGGCCTCTCTGGGCCCCTGTCAATCATGGGCCCCTAGAATCCTTCTCCTTATTCTCCCCTCTTCAGTGCCCCTGAAATTAGTTTATGAACCCAGACCAGAGTTGGATCTATCTTGGTGAAAATGAGGTATAGGTGATGGACACAAGAGAGAAAATGTTTGATGACACATTCTGAACTGTAACGTGAAGAGAGAGAATCAAAAGTATCTTCTTGCTCAGTGATAGCCACTTTGTTTAATTTAACATTTAAATGACGACTTTTGGCTAAATTCAGTGAATTCTTCCTTCTCTGATCACTCTGAGCTGGTAGAGTACTGATATAGCATTGGGAGGCATCATCTCTTGTTGAACACTTTTTATTTTGTTGTTCTTGCTATGTGAACAAACGGCCTTAGGTTAGTTCAAGGCCTGAATTTTCCAGTAGAGTCCTCACTTTTAGCAAATCCCTATTAATCCTTGTGTTGTAGATTTTAGCTGATATTTGCATTTCTCCTCTAATGTGAAAATCACATTTCTGTGTTATCAGGTTTTGCCGGGCTCTCTGTAAAGCAGGCATTGCTCAACATATAATTTAATTCCTGGAGTGGGAATCTCACAACATTCTGCTAAGTTAGATCCATATGCTTCAAGTACGAATGGTACGCTTTTGATAACAGGCTCTCTCATATGCTCAGACGCATTTCTCTTTCAACCCAATACCTCTTGAGATGTCACCTAGATCTTTGTGCATTTTAAAATAACTTGATACAAATCTTTCAACTCTCTGAACAAATATTGTTTGTGCAATCCTTTAACTTTTTCTTTCTTTGAATTACAAAAGCATTTGAGCTTACTGAATGTTACATTCTACACTTAGACTGACTTGTACGTGGAAGGGTTTTTGCAGCGCTAATGTGGCTGTGGCTGATTAAACCCTATTTTAAGGGCTAAAATGTAACACTGTTGATTATGAATATACACTACGGCTGTAAGCAACCTGTTGAGACCAAAGAGGAACAGGCACATTATTTGGAATTCATCCATTGAACATATCGTCAATAAGACTATACGTTATATCTATTCCTTCAAGTCTTGAAAAATGGGAGTGAAAACAAAAGTATTACATTTAGAATTTTGTTGACTATAACATATGATGATGCTTCAGGTTTGTTAATATTAGATGACAACAATTTTGACACTCCAATGAAAAAAAAATCCTGGAACACTCTGGAAACTGTGTAATTTTTAAAGTGCTGAAAGATTTATGAAGAGAGAACTGGACTCCATGCAGAAAGGCTTTACTTGAAAGGGATAATGTGTCATTTATTTGGATTCATGTACATCATATTCCAAGTACAGAATCTGATGGTGAAACTTCATCCGGGGATGTGTTCTCTGTCTCCAGCCTAGATTATGTATGTAATATGATGACTGAAGCAATGTGTTAAAAGCAGAACTAGCCAACATTTTGTTTATCAAATTGCACAAAGAATGGAATAACTTCTAATGGATTTCTACAGAGTATCTAAAGCAAATCAGAAACATACAGGCTGAGCTATATGAGTTCAACAGATGAAAATGGAACTTTGTACAACAAAAACCAGAGCATTCTACCAAATGTAGTCAGGAGAGTGAATATATCCAAACATGTTGCATTGTAAGTGTACGAGTATGTGTGCTCACCATAGACATGTAAAAACACCTTAGCATCTTTTGCCACAACACTGTAAAAAGAATTCTTGAGAATACTTCAAATTTGCAGGCAACAGTCTGCACTAAGACTTTTATGTTGTGCCGATAATGAACTATATACTATAACATATATTTCATCATCAGCACAACATAAAAGTCTTAGTGCAGACTGTTGCCTGCAAATTTGAAGTATTCTCAACTATTCTTTTTTTTACAGTGAATTCCTACATTGTGAGAGTGTTGCCAACAAGTAAACAAACAACAAATAAGTTGTGTCATTGGTTTAATTGGTTCATTCATTTCCTCACTAGTGTAAAGTGAATAATAAGTGGTTTTGGTGCATTGCGTGGCTTATCACAAGGTATTATTCACTCCAGTAAGACAAACAAGCTTGAACTTAAAAAAGTTCTAGAAAAAAAATCAAAACAGATTGACAGATTTTTTTTTTCTGCTTGTTTTTATCTTTACAGTACAGTATCTTGGACAATAGCAACAAGACATCACTAATGCAACTTCATTTGTACAATGCATTTTGAATGCACTTAAACATATGTACATTTTAAGTGCTTCAGAATACTTAAAAGATGAAAATACTAAGTATTACTAACACAAAACCCTTGCTTAGAAGTGTCGTCAGTAGAGTTAATACCTCTGCTGAGCTGCAGTTACCTCTTTATGGAAATTTAATTTGACAGAAATTTGTTAATGAATTACATAATACATGCATATACTGTAACATATTGTGGACTAAGATGTCCATTGCAGTATGTGAGGAATGAAGGCAGTTGGTCAGTCTGGAGGCAGAGAAAACACAAAGTGTCTGGAAGTGGAGCATCCCCACATGAACACTGCTCTTACACTTTGATATTTCTATGATTTGGAAATAATTTGAAAATTTGATGTTTTCCATACTCAGTATTTTTTATATGTGTGATAACAGAGATTGATGACTTGTCTAGCTTTTATAACCTTATTTTCAGATGAAATTTTGATATTGACTGATACGGGACAAGTGATTTCTGCTAGTGACCAAGTAATGCTAGCCCAACTGAATTGTTACCTGGACTGTAATCCATTATAATGTCATTTTGTTTACACTACCCCATTTGATGTATTTTCTTTTTTCTTTTTTTTTTTTGCATTGATGTCCTGGATGTCACATTAAAACCTCTGTCATACTGAATAAACAGTGTGAACTCCAGGAATGTACGATTATCTTATTTATGGCTTATTACATTTTAACAGTACAAATATTATTTGAACTGTACAGTCACCAAGTCTGTTAACAAGGTTGTGCAGTGGTTCTTATCAGCAAAAACTAACACTAAAATAAATGAATAAATAAATAAATAATTAAATAAATTAAGAAAAACTATAAAATTTGCAATATGATTTTATAACTGATAGCATCATCTCCCCGATGTGCACATTTGTTGTACGACTGCAGTTTTTTGTTTGTTTGTTCATTCGTTTGTTCAATAGTGGTTCAATAGTGGTCTAAATGCACATTCGCATTTAAGATAAGATAAGACTTTATTGATCTCACAGGGAATTTCTCCACTGTGAGATCAATAAAGTCTTATCTTAAATGTGAATCTGTATTTAATGTGTATAAACAGACGCTGAATAGACCTTCATTTTTTAACCAGTTTTAACATCAATCACTCATCTTCAACCGCTTATCCAGGATCGGGTTGCGGGGGCAACAGCTCCAGCAGGGGACCCCAGACTTCCTTTTCCTGGACCACATTGGCCACCTCTGACTGTGGGATCCTGAGGCATTTCCAGGCCAGTGTGGAGATATAATCTCTCCACCTAGTCCTGGGTCTTCTCTGGAGTCTCCTCCCAGATGGACATGAAAATTCAGTAAGGTATATCTTGTATATTATACTCCAATTCTAAGGTGGAACTATGCTAGTATATAAAGGTATATCTAAAAAGGAAGAGTAAAATAGGAGAGTAGAAAAGAGTAGAGTAGAGCCACTTAGGTGCCTGGTCTTGAGAACCAGGGATGGTAGGTTGAAAAGCTTTTTTTTGCCTGGAACACCTCCCTAGGGAGGCACCCAGGGTCCATGAATATCAAAAACAGGATTGGTGACAAGGCACAGCCCTGACAGAGGCCAACCCCCACCATAAACAAGTCTGACTTACTGCCGAGAACCTGAACACAGCTCTTGCTTTGTGGATGGCCCTGAGAAGGGACCCCCTCACTACATACTCCCACAGTATCTCCCGGGGTACCCAATCATATGCCTTCTCCAAGTCCACAAAAAACATGTAGACTGGATGGCCATACTTCCAGGCACCCTCCAAGGTCCTTGTGAAAATGAGGAGCTTGTCGGTTGTTCTACAACCAGGATGGAACCCACATTGTTCCTCTTCATCCGAGGTTCGACTATCGGCCGAACCCTCCTTTCCTCGGCCAAACCCTCCTTTCCAGCACCCTGGAGTAGACTTTACCAGAGAGGTTGAGTAGTGTGATGCCCCTGTAATTGGCACACACTCTTCGGTCCCTTTTTTAAAAATGGGTACCACAACCCCAGTTTGCCACTCCTTAGGCACTGTCCCAGACCTCAATGCAATGTTGACGATACATGCCAAGACAGTCCCTCCAGACCCAGAGCCTTCAGCATTTCTGGATGGATCTTATCAACCCCTGGGGCCTTGCCACTGCAGATGTGTTTGACTACCTCGGTGACTTTCACCAGAAAAATTGATGATAATCCTCCATCAGCTTCCAGCTCTGTCCCAACTATAGAGGGCACTTCAGTCTGATGCAGGAGTTCCTTACAGTGTTCCTTCCAGTGGTAGATTACATTCTCAGTTGGGGTCAGCAGAGTCCCATCCTTATTTGGATGGTTACCTGTTTTCCCCTGCTGAGATGCCTCATGGTCCGCTAGAAGCACCCAAATCAAATCAATTTCATTTATATAGCACCAAATCACAACAAACAGCTGCCCCACGGCGCTTCACATTCAAATCATTACATGAACAAATTGTAATCTATTAGATAAATATGATTCAAACCACCGCAGCGCAGTGCCTTTAATACCTATGGCATGCTCTAATCTCTGTAATAAAATTTTATGGTCAACAGTATCAAAAGCAGCACTGAGGTCTAACAGAACAAGCACAGAAATGAGTCCACTGTCTGAGGCCATAAGAAGATCATTTGTAACCTTCACTAATGCTGTTTCTGTACTATGATGAATTCTAAACCCTGACTGAAACTCTTCAAATAGACCATTCCTCTGCAGATGATCAGTTAGCTGTTTTACAACTACCCTTTCAAGAATTTTTGAGAGAAAAGGAAGGTTGGAGATTGGCCTATAATTAGCTAAGAAAGCTGGGTCAAGTGATGGCTTTTTAGGTAATGGTTTAATTACTGCCACCTTAAAAGCCTGTGGTACATAGCCAACTAGTAAAGACAGATTGATCATATTTAAGATCGAAGCATTAATTAATGGTAGGGCTTCCTTGAGCAGCCTGGTAGGAATGGGGTCTAATAGACATGTTGATGGTTTGGAGGAAGTAACTAATGAAAATGACTCAGACGGAACAATCGGAGAGAAAGAGTCTAACCAAATGCCGGCATCACTGAAAGCAGCCAAAGAGAACAATATGTCTTTGGGATGGTTATGAGTAATTTTTTCTCTAATAGTTAAAATTTTATTAGCAAAGAAAGTCATGAAGTCATTACTAGTTAAAGGAATACTCGGCTCAATAGAGCTCTGACTCTTTGTCAGCCTGGCTACAGTGCTGAAAAGAAACCTGGGGTTGTTCTTATTTTCTTCAATTAGTGATGAGTAGTAAGATGTCCTAGCTTTACGGAGGGCTTTTTTATAGAGCAACAGACTCTTTTTCCAGGCTAAGTGAAGATCTTCTAAATTAGTGAGACGCCATTTCCTCTCCAACTTACGGGTTATCTGCTTTAAGCTGCGAGTTTGTGAGTTATACCATGGAGTCAGGCATTACTGATTTAAGGCTCTCTTTTTCAGAGGAGCTACAGCATCCAAAGTTGTCTTCAATGAGGATATAAAACTATTGACGAGATAATCTATCTCACTCACAGAGTTTAGGTAGCTACTCTGCCCTGTGTTGGTATATGGCATTGGAGAACATAAAGAAGGAATCATATCCTTAAACCTAGTTACAGCACTTTCTGAAAGACTTCTACTGTAATGAAACTTATTCCCCACTACTGGGTAGTCCATCAGAGTAAATGTAAATGTTATTAAGAAATGATCAGACAGAAGGGGGTTTTCAGGGAATATTGTTAAGTCTTCAATTTCCATACCATAAGTCAGAACAAGATCTAAGGTATGATTAAAGTGGTGGGTGGACTCATTTACATTTTGAGCAAAGCCAATCGAGTCTAACAGTAGATTAAATGCAGTGTTGAGGCTGTCATTCTCAGCATCTGTGTGGATGTTAAAATCGCCCACTATAATTATCTTATCTGAGCTAAGCACTAAGACAAAAGGTCCGAAAATTCACAGAGAAACTCACAGTAATGACCAGGAGGACGATAGATAACAACAAATAAAACTGTTTTTTGGGACTTCCAATTTGGATGGACAAGACTAAGAGACAAGCTTTCAAATGAATTAAAGCTCTGTCTGGGTTTTTGATTAATTAATAAGCTGGAGTGGAAGATTACTGCTAATCCTCCACCTCGGCCCGTGCTACGAGCATTCTGGCAGTTAGTGTGACTCGGGGGTGTTGACTCATTTAAACTAACATATTCATCCTGCTGTAACCAGGTTTCTGTAAGGCAGAATAAATCAATATGTTGATCCATTATTATATCATTTACTAACAGGGACTTAGAAGAGAGAGATCTAATGTTTAATAGACCACATTTAACTGTTTTAGTCTGTGGTGCAGTTGAAGGTGCTATATTATTACCCAGGTGCCGACCGACGTATTTCAACGTATTTTCACCATAACCATTTTGAAACATCTGTTCAAAATTAAAATCCTCCCATTTGTAAGTCTTACTTAATGACTATAACATTTTTTTTTGTTAAAAAAAAATAGCAACACACAAAACAAAATAGATTTTGAAACATCATTATGGTTATTGAGAGGCAACTACACCACCATCAAATATCACATATATAATCATAATAGTTTACAAAAGGACAAAAAAAAGAAAAAAAAGACCATACAGGCTATATAATACATGTATTTAAGCAACAATTTAAATACAACATGAATAATGTCTTTGAATTGCCCCAATTGGGAAGACTTTTCTTGAATCTTAAATCTTTTCATTGAAATACTGAGAAATGAGATCAACAACAGTTGCAATATATAAAAAAAAATAAGCAGTGCTACTTGTTTTTGGCAAAGCTACACACCAAATTCTTAAGACAACTGCTTTTCTTCAAAACCTCTAAATAATTATGACATCAATACAACATCTCCACATACATTTGAATTTCAAATGTGTATGCGTGCACATTAATTGTGACATTGTAATTTGTAAATAAATATTTCTGATTATATTATAATTACTGTAATTTATAGAACAGGTATGAAATTGATTGTCATGCCAATCAAAATAATGTTGAGAAATAAGCTTTTCCAATTAAAAAAAGTTCAATAAAAGCATCAATGTAAGACAAAGAATTGATTTTAATTAAGAGGGCATGTTGGGGGTTTTTAAATTTTATTTTTTTTTTCAATATAAGAGTAAAGCTTTTTAAAATTGAGTGTATATTCACCACAGTCTGTCAAAAACTGTGAGCAGTTGATGAAAAATATACATTTACATTGAGGTTCATTTGTAACCATTTTTGGAAAATTATGCATTATTTGAAAGCCTTAAAGTGCATCCAGAAAGTATACACAGCTCTTCATTTTAATTTTTTTTTATGTTACAGCCCTCTTTCAGAATGGATGAAATTCATTTGTTCCTCAAGATTCTACACACAATAATCCACAATGACAATGTGAAAAAAAGTTTTTGGATTTTTTGTTTTTGTTGTTTTTTTTTTTGCAAATTTATTTAAATTTACAAAGCTAAGTATTCACACTCTTTGCAATAAAGCTCAAAATTGAGTTCAGGTGCATCCTGTTTCCACGGATCATCCTTGAGGTGCTTGTACAACTTCATTGGAGTCCACCTGGGGGAAATTCAGTTGATTGGACATGATCTGGAAAGGCACACACTTGTCTACATATAAGGTCCCACAGTTGGCAGTGCATGTCAGAGTACAAACCAAGCATAAAGTCAAAGGAATTGTCTGTAGACCTCTGAGACAGAATTGTCTTCTTGAGGCACAAATCTAGGAAAGGGTCCGGGAACATTTTCACTGCTTTGAAGGTCCCAATGAGCACAGTGGCCTCCATCATCCATAAATGGAAGATGTTCGGCTAAACCAGAACTCTTCCTAGAGCTGTCCGCCCAACTAAACTGAGCGATCGGGAGAGAAGAGTCAGAGAGGTGACCAAGAACTTGATGATCACTCTGTCAGAGCTCCAGCATTCCTCTGTGGAGAGAGGACAACCTTCTACAAGGACAACCATCTCTGCAGTAATCCACCAATCAGGCATGTATGGTAGAGTGGCCAGATGGAAACAACTCAATTCAATTTTCAATTCAATTCAATTTCAATTCAATTTCATTAATGTATATAGCGCCATCTCACGACAGAGTCACCCCAAGGCGCTTCACACAACACACAATTCATAGCAGCACAAAGTGAATTGAAATCAAAAAAGGCACAGTAAAAAGGTAAAACATAGTAGAATAAAAAGAAATTACAAAGCAAACATAAATATAATAAACTAATGATAAGACAGTCTAAAAAAAAGTGGGTCTTCAATCTTGATTTAAATGTCTCCACTGTGTCGGACCGCCTTATAGCTGCAGGTAGATCGTTCCAGAGCGCAGGGCCACGGTAAGAGAAGGCTCTAAACCCCACAGACTTTTTATTCACCCTTGGAACACACTGAAGTCCTGTGCCTTGTGAATGCAAGGGCCGCGCTGATACATAGGGCTTGACCAAGTCCGCCAGGAGGAGCAAGTCCATGAACAATTGACCAGCAACAGGACTTTAAAAACCGATCTGGCAGAATGGGTGTAATGTGGTCAAACCTTCTACTTTGTGTCAAACGTCTGGCAGCATTCTGTACCAATTGAAGTCCCCGAATGCTAGACTGTGGCAGGCCAGAAAATAAAGCATTGCAATAATCCAATCTAGAAGAGATAAATACATGTATCAGAGTCTCAGCATCAGCCATAGACAGGATGGGACGAATCTTCGCTATGTTTCGCAGATGGAAGAAGGCAGTCCTCATAATATCTCTAATGTGGAGCTCAAAGGACAATGTCGGATCAAAGTGTACCCCAAGATTCCTCACTTTGTCCATATGATGTATAACCCACGAATCCAAACTAAGTACCAGCTGGTCAAATTGATGCCGATGTCTGGCTGGACCAAGAACCATCATTTCAGTCTTATCAAGAGTTTAAGAGTAGGAAGTTACTAGACAACAAATGATACTCACTGATACAAGGCAATCTTCTAAGGATTTTATATGGGTAAGATTACCAACAGTTATCAGCATGTACAATTGAGTATCATCAGCATAGCAATGAAAGGCAATCCCATAATGCCACAGAATATGCCCAAGGGACACTATATAAAGGGAGAAAAGCAAGGGGCCTAACACAGACCCCTGTGGAACCCCAAATTTCATGTCACCAAGGCCAGAGGTAGTGTTATTATACACAACACAATGAGAAAGACTGGACAGGTATGACGTCAACCAAGCAAGGACACTTCCAGTAATCCCAAAATAGTTTTCCAGCCTATCAAGTAGTTATAAAACATGATGATCCACAGTATCAAACGCAGCACTAATATCTAAAAGCACCAAAACCATAGTGGTGTCCGAATCCATTGCGCACAGAAAATCATTCATTACTCTAGCAAGCGCTGTCTCTGTGGAGTGATGTTTTCTAAAAGCAGACTGCAGTAGCTCAAAAAGATAATTCTCCACAAGCTGCTGTGAAACTACTTTATCCAGAATTTTATAGCAGAATGACAGATTTGATATCAGCCTATAATTATTCAATACACCAGGGTCAAGACTAGATTTCTTAAGCAATGGTTTAATCACTGCAGATTTAAAACACCTAGGAGCAAAACCAGAGGTTAATGAAAGATTAACAACTGCCAGCACAGTCGGCCCAAGAACGGGCCATAGGTCCTTAAAACAGCTTTGTTTGTATTGGATCAAATAAGCAGTTTGTGCTTTTTGTAGATGTCACGAGCTTCGCCAGCACATCTAGTGAAATAGTATCAAATTCTGTAAATCTAAGTGTCACCTCAGTGATAACACCCACCTCCATAACAGGGTGCAGTGTCTGAGGCAAGGCATGCTGAGATATGCTCAATCTAATGTGTTCTATTTTCTTCTCAAAAAAATCCAAGAAGTCCTGAGCTACAAACAGAGAATGACTAACAGGTGGCCATCCATGAATAAGAAATGCTACCGTGTCAAACAAAAATTTTGAGTTGTGGTTGTTTTTATTGATCAAATCAGAATAGTAGGCCCACTTTGTAGTCAATAGTGCATACTTATACTCCATGATAGCATCATGCCACGCAAGGTGCCACACCTCTAATTTGGAGCTACGTCATTTCTGTTCCAGACCTCTAGAACTCATTTGTAAAAGGCATATGGCAGCCAGCCTGGAGTTTGCCAAAAGCCACCTGAAGGACTCTCAGACCATGAGAAACAAAGTCAAGGTCTGATGAAAAAAGATTGAACTCTTTGGCGTGAATGCCAGGCATCATGTTTGGAGGAAACAGTGAAGCATGGTGGTGGCAGCATCATGCTGTGGGATGTTTTTCAGTGGCAGGAACTGGGAGACTAGTCAGGATTGAGTTAAAGATGAATGCAGCAATGTACAATGTACATTGCCTGGTTACGGCGTTGGGCTTGAGACCAGAAGATCCTCAGTTCAAATCCTAGCCTGACTGGAAAATCACTCAGGGCCCTTGGGCAAGGTCTTTAATCCACTATTGCTCCTGGTGTGTAGTAAGCGCCTTGTATGACAGCACCCTCACATCGGGGTGAATGTGAGGCATTAGTGAGCATCTGATGCAGATGGAAAAGCACTATATAAATGCAGTCCATTTACCATTTATTTACAGAGACATCCTGGATGAAAACCTGCTCCAGAGCGCTACTGACCTCAGACTGGGGCGATGGTTCATCTGTTGTGTGTTGGGGGGTGTGGCTGGACATTTTGGTGTTCTTTTCTTTTCTTTGCTCTCCAGGTGGCATGAAAACTGATTTGTCTGTGGAGAAGGTGCTGGCTGAAGAGTCCTTCACCCTCATCAACATCATGTGCAGCACCTGTGAATGGTGCTCACGTGCAGCCTTAAAGACTGACAATTGGATGGCGTTCTGCATTTAAGTCATGTGTGATTCAAGCAGAACTGCCGGGAACTCGACCTTGTGATGTTCGTTTGTGAGACGCTGAGGACCACGCCTGGGTTTGACACATCGAGCCCGTGAAGCAGGAAGGGTGAGGGACACATGCTGTCAGCACACATCAGAGGTGATTAAGTGTTTGACTAATTGTTGATAGTAACTTGGTATTTTGTTACGCAGTATACTTGAATTGTGATGAGAATTGTGCAGCTTGCTTCTCACTGCTGTGGCGTGCGGACAAGTGATCCTCCACCTGTTGTGAGAAGCTGCTCATTTGCATAAAGCTTAAAATACAGACCTGAATGTGTTGCTGATAGTGTGTGTCTTTTGAAGGATATTAGTTGTAACTGCTGACTTACCTCACCTCTTCTATGCTTCGCAGAGAGTCGGTTTGTCGTGTCCACCTGGGGGGTGTTTGGCGGTGGTAGCGGGTCCAGGAGCGCCGGGCTTCGATCCTTTTGGGCGCTGGAGAGCGTGCCAGCCTTCACTCCACCAGAAGGACGTTATTTTGGTTTTTACACTTTGTTGTGCACCACCGGGTGAAATAAATAAATTGTTTTTGTTATTTGGAACCGCTTTCTGGTTATTTTTAGCGCTGGGTTCCGTCTGACGCAGGTCCGCTCCTCAACCCGCGTCGACACATAACAGTATCTTTCAGTAGGACAATGACCATAAGCACACAACCAAGATATCAAAGGAGTGACTTCAGGACAACTCTGTGAATGTCCTTGAGTGGCCCAGCCAGAGCCCAGACCTGAATTCCATTAAACATCCCTGGAGAGATCTGAAAATGGCTGTGCACTGACACTCCCCATCCAACCTGATGGAGCTTGAGAGGTGCTGCAAAGAGGAATGGGCAAAACTGCCCAAAGATAGGTGCACCAAGCTTGTGGCATCATATTCAAGAAGACTTAAGGCTGTAATTGATGCCAAAGGTGCATCAATAAAATATTGAGCAAAGGATGTGAATACTTACATGCCTGTTATTTCTTAGTTTTAATGCTTTTAATAAATTTTCAAAAATTAAAAAAAATATATTTTTTTCATCTTGTCATTATGGGGTGTTGTGAGTACCCCTTTTTGGAATAAGGCTGTAACATAACAAAATGTGGAAAAACTGAAGCACTGTGAATACTTTCTGGATGCACTGTACATGCATACAACAATATGCAACCAAAGAAAAAAGAATGACACCACCACTTCCGCACACCTTGTACCATGCACAGTCCAGACGAACTGATTTAAAATATGATGTATATTTTGTGGTTTATGTATAAGGAGGGCCAAAAAAAAAAAAAAATGCAACACATATGGATAATTCCTAAAATTTCATATTTAAAAGAAACATTTCTTCTCTTTCAGGCATTAAAGAAGAGATCCAGGGAATTTGATTGATGCATGTTACAAGTGGTTTGAACCACTATGCCACTTACCGCAGAACAAAGAGGGAAACTGGTGGAATTCTACCTTGAGACGAAGTCAGTCCTTAAAACGTGATGGACATATTGTAATCATTTCAATGTAGGGAAGGTCCCTGACAGATCAACTGTTTGGAGAATTGTGAAGAAGTTCAGAACTGAGAGAACGGTCTATATTAATAAAGGCAGATCTGGTTGGCCTAAGTTGTGGTGCCCACATTGAGCACGTCTTGTAGGCTAAAGTGGTGGTAATTCATTAAATAAGACTTTGAAATTAAGAAAAATACCTCAAAAAAATCTTCCAGGTCTCTGCTTTAGGATAGTATGTGACAAATTTCTCTTGGCCTACCAATAACGATCCCAGAGCAAAATGAAAGTGATGTGTTGTTTTTGGCCTACCCAGTATATTATTTATCTATTTATTTTATATAAAAATGGATGTGCATCCTGTGAACCACTGGGATAGGCTCCAGCACCTCACAACCCAGAACTGGAATACGTGGGTTTAGAAAATGATTGGAAGAGATCCTCTGTCCTGCAGTCTTTAGTTCATCGATGGTATTTAATTTTCTCTTTGGAACAACTGCTGGCTTTACCATTCTTTTGATGTCCAGAAATTTTCATAGAATCACCTCTGGGGAAGTAAATAACTATAAATAACACATTTTGCCAGCTTCTGCACATACGGCAGACAAATCACAACATCCAAAAGCCAGAGTTTGCTTGGTGTGGATCAGACAAACACACTTCTCTTCATGCTGTGCTCCAAACAATATTACTCCTTTATATATTTATAAGCAAATATTGACATCTAGAGGGACTGAATGTTGGACATAACACCTTTAATATGAACAAACTACACTGTATTGGACACTGTAAATAAAACAAAAACTAAAAAATTATACTTGCATGAAAGATTGAGAGTTTTCAACATAACTGCAGTCTTTAATTATAATGTAACATACAGATTAAGTACAAACATTTGTAAAGTAAATACTGTACATTTGCATGTATTTATTTGGCAATATTACATGTACATACAATTTGACAAAGGATAACTCAGAAACAAATGACTTATTTGCACTGTGGTTCTCAGTAACAGAAATAAATACAACAGGTTAAAAAAACTAATAAAGTAAAAAAACACACATTTAATTATAGTTTTCTGCATTGTGGCAATGTTAGCACCTCAGTTAGCTTCCAGTGCAGCACTTACAGTGTGAAATGACCTAAAAATGAAACATTACAGGCTGCACAAACAGCCAGTTATGAAGACAGTTTCACTCATGATCAAACAACACACACAAATGTGTGGTGAAAATAGTTTTGTGGGTATTTTTGATTACTAATTTACACTTAGTCAGCCTTAGCATGAAAGCTTTAGCTTGGCAGACCAGAAGCCTCATTTCTGGTTTGTTTTATTGAAATACAGGAGTAGAAGTACTTACCGATTATCATTATCATAAAGGCTCACATTTCTTCTTCTCATTCACGTTGCAGTTGTCTTTTGTTGTGTGGGCCGCTGAAGAGGAGGTACTGCTGGCCCACCACCACCAGAGGGCGCCCTGCCTGGAGTGCGGGCTCCAGGCACCAGAGGGCGCTGCCGCCTAACAGGAGCAGCCAGGGTGACAGCTGACGCTCATCATCCTTGACAGCTGTCACCACTCAACAGGATCAGCATTGGTATATCAGCCAGACGACATCTCCACCTCTTTGCCGAGATATCGTTCTACCTTGAAGGTAACGTACCTCAGCTGGTTGTGAGATAATAACCCTTTGTTGCTTGAGCGTTTTTTGTGAACTCTTTATTCGACGAGAGGAGGAGGTGGTTTTTCCACCGTACGTATTGCTGGGTGCACACGCACCCACTTCTAACTGTGTTTGCTCCTCGCCAGCAGTACCAGATCCGACACGCGGAGGCAGTGGCCACCTGGGAGTTCGGGACTTGGCGGTTCCAGTATTCCCGGGGTTCGGTGGCGGAGGAAATCGTGTGGTTCCGGTTCGACTTCGGACTGATGTCTCCTATCTTCGAGCCTGCCCACATGACATCTTGTATTTGACTCACTATTGTAATCTGTTGTTGTTGTTGTGCATTTTCACAACAGTAAAGTGTTGTATTTGGCTTTATCCATTGTCCGTTCGTTTGCGCCCCCTGTTGTGGGTCCGTGCTCCTATACTTTCCCCAACAGGATATCTCGGCCAGCGTCATGGATCCTGAGGGGCGTCAACCGGCTGTTGAACGGCCAATGGAAGAACAGGGCGCGCAGGCGTCCGCAGGAGGGGTGATCGGTGAGTTGCAGCGGATCCTCACCGCTTTCACGACTCGGTTGGATTTGATGACCGAGCAGAACGTCCTCCTGAACCGCAGGGTGGAGGCTCTCGCCGCGCAGGTGGAAGCGCGGGCACCGCTGCGGCTCTCCCTCCCGTCGACCCTGTGCGTAACAGTGACGTTCCACTGGTCGTTCAACGACCCCTCCCACCTTCCCCGGAAGCATACATAAGCCCTCCAGAGCCGTACGGAGGCTGTGTGGAGACGTGCGCGGATTTCCTTATGCAGTGTTCGCTCATCTTCGCACAGCGTCCCGTCATGTACGCGACTGATGCTAGCAAAGTAGCTTATGTGATAAATCTGCTTCGTGGTGAGGCACGCGCTTGGGCTACAGCGCTCTGGGAGCAAAATTCACGGCTCCTTCAGACATATGATGGGTTTGTGAGGGAGTTCAGAACAGTGTTCGATCACCCAAATAGAGGAGAGACCGCTTCAGCCGTGCTGCTGTCAATGAGACAGGGGCGCCGGAGCGCAGCTGCCTATGCAGTCGACTTCCGCATCGCGGCTGCGAGGTCCGGCTGGAATAGCACTGCCCTCCACGCCGCCTTTGTAAACGGACTGTCATTGGTTCTAAAGGAGCACCTGGTGGCTAAGGACGAACCGCGGGATTTAGACGGGCTTATCGATCTCGTCATACGATTAGACAATCGGTTAGAAGAACGCCGTCGGGAACGAGACGAAGGGCGTGGCCGGGCACGCGCCGTCCCTCTCCCTTCCGGTTCCGATCGCGTTCCGCCCTCCCCACGCTCCACGGCCCCCGCGCCATGTGTGGTCACAGCTCCCCCTGCTGACGAAGCTATGGACACGACCAGGGCCACATTTAGGGCATCAGATAGACAGAGGAGGCTGGCCCGCGGAGCGTGTTTTGTTTGTGGCTCGATAGAGCATCAGCTAAGAGACTGCCCCGAGCGGTTAAACACCAACGCCCGCCCCTAGAAACTGGGCTAGGGGTGGGCCAAGACATTCACGTGGGACACACCCACATCGCCACACGACTCCCAGTTACAATCCTTTATGAGGATTTAACCCTGAAGGCCCCAGCACTGGTGGACACGGGCTCTGAAGGGAATTTGCTAGACAGCAAATGGGCTAGGGAGATAGGGCTCCCTCTGGTGGCGCTTACCTCGCCTGTGCAGGTGCGGGCACTAGATGGCTCCCTACTCCCTCCAATCACTCACAAGACACCACCAGTAACCCTGGTGGTGTCGGGAAATCACCGGGAGGAGATCGAGTTTTTTGTAACTCCGACCACCTCCCGTGTGATTCTAGGGTTCCCTTGGATGTTGAAACACAATCCCCGGATCGATTGGCCGTCCGGGGTAGTGGTTCAGTGGAGCGAGACCTGCCATTGGGTATGTTTAGGTTCCTCGGTTCCTCCCGGTTCCCAGGCCAGGGAGGAGGTCAGAGCCCCGCCCAATCTAGGGACGGTGCCGGTGCAGTACCATGACCTTGCGGAGGTGTTTCGCAAGGATCTGGCGCTCACCCTTCCCCCGCACCGCCCGTATGATTGTGCCATTGATTTGGTTCCAGGCGTTGAGTTTCCGTCCAGCAGGCTGTACAACCTCTCACGACCTGAGCGCGAATCAATGGAGACCTACATCCGGGACTCTTTGGCTGCCGGGTTGATCTGGAATTCCACCTCCCCGATGGGTGCGGGTTTCTTTTTTGTGGGGAAAAGAGATGGCGGACTACGTCCATGCATTGATTACAGGGGGCTGAACGAAATCACGGTTCGTAACCGATACCCCTTACCCTTGTTGGATTCTGTGTTCACACCCCTGCATGGAGCCAAGATATTCACCAAGCTTGATCTTAGAAATGCGTATCACCTGGTTCGGATCCGGAAGGGAGACGAGTGGAAGACGGCATTTAACACCCCGTTAGGTCACTTTGAGTACCTGGTCATGCCGTTCGGTCTTACAAACGCTCCCGCGACGTTCCAAGCATTAGTTAATGACATCTTGCGGGACTTCCTGCACCGATTCGTCTTCGTATATCTGGACGATATACTCATCTTTTCTCCAGATCCTGAGACTCATGTCCGGCATGTACGTCAGGTCCTGCAGCGGTTGTTGGAGAACCGGCTGTTTGTGAAGGGCGAGAAGTGCGAGTTTCACCGCACTTCTTTGTCCTTCCTGGGGTTTATCATTTCCCCTAACTCCGTCGCTCCTGATCCGGCCAAGGTTGCGGCGGTGAGAGACTGGCCCCAACCCACTAGCCGTAGGAAGCTGCAACAGTTCCTCGGCTTTGCTAATTTCTACAGGAGGTTCATTAAGGGCTATAGTCAGGTAGCTAGCCCCCTGACAGCCCTGACCTCACCAAAAGTCCCCTTCACCTGGTCGGATCGTTGCGATGCCGCGTTCAAGGAGTTGAAACGGCGCTTCTCGTCTGCACCTGTTCTTGTGCAGCCCGATCCTAGTCGCCAGTTGGTGGTTGAAGTGGACGCCTCGGACTCAGGGATAGGAGCTGTGCTCTCCCAGAGCGGGAAGACCGATAAGGTCCTTCACCCGTGTGCCTATTTTTCCCGCAGGTTGACCCCGGCCGAATGGAACTATGACGTTGGCAATCGAGAACTCCTTGCGGTGAAAGAGGCTCTTGAAGAGTGGAGACATTTGTTGGAGGGAACGACCGTGCCATTCACGGTTTTCACTGACCACCGGAACCTGGAGTATGTCAGGACCGCCAAGCGGCTGAATCCCAGGCAAGCCCGCTGGTCACTGTTCTTTGGCCGTTTTGACTTCCGGATCACCTACCGTCCCGGGACCAAAAATCAGAGATCGGATGCCTTGTCCCGGGTATATGAAGACGAAGTCAAAACGGAGTTGTCGGATCCACCGGAACCCATCATCCCGGAGTCCGCTATCGTGGCCACCCTCACCTGGATTTTGTCACGGGCCTCCCGCCGTCCCAGGGCAACACCGTCATCCTCACGATAGTGGACCGATTCTCCAAGGCGGCCCACTTCGTGGCCCTCCCGAAACTCCCAACGGCCCAGGAGACAGCGGACCTCCTGGTCCACCACGTCGTCCGGCTGCATGGGATTCCAACAGACATCATCTCCGATCGCGGCCCCCAGTTCTCCTCGCATGGCTGGAGGAGCTTCTGCCGGGAACTGGGGGCCACGGTCAGTCTCTCTTCCGGGTATCATCCCCAAACCAACGGGCAAGCAGAATGGGCCAACCAAGAGATGCGTGACAGCCGCGCACCCGGCGGCCTGGAGTACCCATCTGGCCTGGATCGAGTATGCCCACAACAGCCAAGTGTCGTCAGCCACCGGCCTCTCCCCTTTTGAGGTGTGCCTAGGGTATCAGCCCCCGTTGTTTCCGGTGGTTGAGGGAGAGGTCGGTGTGCCCTCGGTCCAGGCCCACCTGCGGAAGTGCCGTCGGGTGTGGCGAGCCGCCCGTTCTGCTTTGCTGAAGGCCCGGAGGAGGACAAAGGCCCATGCAGACCGACGGCGGACCCCGGCCCCTACGTATCGTCCAGGGCAGGAAGTGTGGTTGTCTACCAAGGACATACCCCTGCAAGTGGACTCCCCTAAACTCCAGGAACGATACATAGGACCCTTCAAAATTCTCAAGGTCATCAGTCCAGCCGCAGTGAGGCTGCAGCTTCCGGCCTCGCTGCGGATCCATCCCGTCTTTCACGTGTCACGAATCAAACCACATCACACCTCACCCCTCTGTACTCCGGGTCCGGCACCACCTCCTGCCCGGATCATCGATGGCGAGCCGGCTTGGACTGTGCACCGGCTCTTGGATGTCCGACGGATGGGCCGGGGCTTCCAGTATCTGGTGGACTGGGAGGGGTACGGCCCCGAAGAACGCTCCTGGGTGAAGAAGAGCTTCATCCTGGACCCGGCCCTCCTGGCCGACTTCTACCGCCGCCACCCGGACAAGCCTGGTCGGGCGCCAGGAGGCGCCCGTTGAGGGGGGGGGTCCTGTTGTGTGGGCCACTGAAGAAGAGGTACTGCTGGCCCACCACCACCAGAGGGCGCCCTGCCTGGAGTGCGGGCTCCAGGCACCAGAGGGCGCTGCCGCCTAACAGGAGCAGCCAGGGTGACAGCTGACGCTCATCATCCTTGACAGCTGTCACCACTCAACAGGATCAGCATTGGTATATCAGCCAGACGACATCTCCACCTCTTTGCCGAGATATCGTTCTACCTTGAAGGTAACGTACCTCAGCTCGTTGTGAGATAATAACCCTTTGTTGCTTGAGCGTTTTTTGTGAACTCTTTATTCGACGAGAGGAGGAGGTGGTTTTCCACCGTACGTATTGCTGGGTGCACACGCACCCACTTCTGTGTTTGCTCCTCGCCAGCAGTACCAGATCCGACACGCGGAGGCAGTGGCCACCTGGGAGTTCGGGACTTGGCGGCTCCAGTATTCCCGGGGTTCGGTGGCGGAGGAAATCGTGTGGTTCCGGTTCGACTTCGGACTGATGTCTCCTATCTTCGAGCCTGCCCACATGACATCTTGTATTTGACTCACTATTGTAATCTGTTGTTGTTGTTGTGCATTTTCACAACAGTAAAGTGTTGTATTTGGCTTTATCCATTGTCCGTTCGTTTGCGCCCCCTATTGTGGGTCCGTGCTCCTACACTTTCCCCAACAGTCTTTGTTACAATGTTCATAGCTAGGACCCTACAACCACTGAACAAAAATATAAACTCCAGAAGTGTGCGCGCATGCGCATTATCACAATAAATGTAACATCCTATTTGAAAACAATTCCTAAATCTGTTCATATTAGAGAGTTCTGGAGGCTTCTGTTACAAACACAGCTAAATACAGACACAGCTATACATTTATGGCATTTTATATCAAAGACAACTTTCAAACTAGAGAAATTTCACCACAATAATCTGTATTAGCTCTGTTTAAAGCTTCATCTGAATGAATCACCCATTTAATGAAATAAATTTGCATTTTGTGACATGTTAATATAGTCGTATTTTCGCTGGTTTAAAAGTGGGTGAAAAGACGTTCAGGCATATATCACCCAGTTTTCAACCAAAAATCAACATGGAAATTACTTCTTGTGTTCACTGGGTCAGGCCTGAAGTTGAGAAATCATAAAAAACTTTCAAAGCTCATTGCAATACATTTTTAAGTTGACTCGTTTTATTTTTTAACGTGTCTTATCTCACTGAAGTAGTACAAACAATGATCAGCATATGTCGACCGAATGTGAGCCATATTTCACATGGACTTGTGGCAAAGATGGGATGAGATTGGGTTGCGAATGCCAAATGGCATTCTCACGAATGTCGAGCGAAGCCTTCGCAGATGCAGGACCTGCTGATGTGCACACGTGTTGTAAGACACACCTGGAACTGAAAACAGACTTAAAATGCAATGAGGCAGGTTTAAAGAGAAAAAAGGTAAATTTATTGAAATGTTGCTGATGATGTGAATGAGGTGGAGACCAGGAGGCAGGGACACTGGAGGCATGTTTGCATGCTTTGCACCATTCTCTGTGGAGGACGTCGAGGATTTATTCATATTTGGTCTTATGGTAGCAGGGCTGGTACTTTCTGGCTTATGTGCTGCCCTGATCTACTGGAAAATTGGCAAGACGGCAGCATCAAGAACCACAGCCCCTTGCTTGTCCGTCATGATTAACGAGTTGGGCAAGGCAATGCATTCTCCGACTGTGATGACTCTTGAACTCAGATGCAAATTGGATGACATCTTGGAGCAGATGCACGCCTTGCAGATGAAGATGAAGATTTCGGAGGCCGGGGAATATTCTTAATTCATAATTGGGATTTGGTTGTTCAAGTGAAGCTGTAAAAAGTGTTTTTCACTGCTCAAACCACAACACGGTAGGCTTATCAGCCTGAAGGACAAATTGCCCGGCTGTTTTCCTCCAGAGGAATGTCTTCGGCCTTGGTGAACATTTGCCTGTTTCTTATCTCAACTCACAAAGACAATAAACTGTTTCACAGGACTGAAGCATGCTCCACTCCCTCTCCCCACCCCCCCTACCCCCATCACACACACTCCCCCACTCCGGCTTCTGCTCACATCTTCCCTTCCCTTCTGTGGGAGCAGCGCAGTTTTAGCTGCGGCAGGTCCCCGTTCTCCCCCCAAGCTGACGGTGGCGCGACTCAGGGTTGCTGCGTGACCTTCACCCACTTGCCTCAATTCGGATAACGGACTTCTTCAAATTTAGTGCACATAAACAATGTGTATGTGCTGTCTTTAATTCTGATGTGTGCCATTCTTATGATAAACAAGTAATAATTGTGGACTAACTGCTGTCTGAGGTCACTGGAGTGTAAACATAATTTCTCCACTGTGAGATCAATAAAGTATATCTCAAACCCTCCTAGTCCACCAAATACTGGAAGCCCTAACCCTGATGGCACACATCCAGGAGGCATCGTACAGTCCAGGCTAGATGGCCATCCACAAGCCAGGCGGGAGGAGGGGCTTGGCCAGAGGTCACAAAAGACTAGCCACAGGTGAGACATGGAATACTGGATGGCTACATAGTGACCTCTGGACGTTTAGGCGGACCGTCACAGGATTCATGATCCGGTCCACCACAATGGGTCCCAGAAACCACAGAGCCAGCTTGCAGGACTCTGCCTGCAGCGGATTGTTGACTGACAACAGCTACACCTACTCCTTGGGGCAGTGGAGTGGGCCAACCTCTGATGGAAGTTTTCATGGTGACGAGCCCCGTCCCGGGATCCCAGGACCCAGAACCGGCGACGGCAGGCCAGAACCTGCAGCAGTGCTGGAGGTGCACTTTGAGAGGTGGCACAGCCAATTCCTCTTCTTGGTCTGGGAATAACGGTGGTTGGTAGCCCAGGGAACACTCGAAGGGGGTCAGTCCCATGGCTATGCGCACCTGGGAGTTGTGGGTGTACTCTACCCAGGGCAGATGGTCACTCCAAGCCAAAGGGTACCTGGCAGTGGTGCAGCGGAGTACAGACTCCAGCTCCTGGTTGACCTGTAATGCCTGGCCATTGGACTTGGGGTGGAATCCAGAAGACAAGCTGTCCATGGCCCCCAAGGCCAAACAAAATACATTCCAGACCTGAGATGTGAACTGGGGGACACAGTCTCAGACAATGTCCAGCGGGATGCCATGAAGATGAAAGACATGGTGGACTAGGAGGTCAGCAGTCTCTCTGACCGTGGGGAGCTTGGAGAGGGGGACAAAGTGTGCAGCCTTGGAGAATCGGTTGGTGATGGTAAGAATCATGGTGTGTCCATTGGAGGTGGAAGACCAGTAACGAGGATGGAGGAGATCAGTGGTGTGTTGATGAGTTGACTTACTCCTGGCAAAACCAAAACATATAAAACCTGGACAGCAAATGGATCCAGGCCGGATGTAGTCCAACATCTGGTAGCATTCCTGAAAACAGATCTGGTCCAGACAATTTTTGAACCCTGGCCCCAATCCGTCACAGCTCCACTTTACAGTTCTGGAACAGATCCGAACCAGATCTGAACCAGATATGCAAAAGACCAACCATTTTGTATCTGTAACACACAGATCAGTGTCCGTGGACTTAAAAAAAACTTGCTTGTCGTAAAGAAAAAAAAAAAACGCTTTGCAATAAACATTTTAAAAACGTCAGTGATGATCACGATTACAGAGTACACACTAACACTCCCCCTCCCCATGATGAAATCCGCGCATCCTGCGGATTCACAGAGTTTTCACAGCCCTGAGTTTATAACTACTAATGGATAGTTTCTATTCGAGTGCAGGTAAAATTGCTTATCGTTATCCTAACCCCATGTTCCTGCCACGGTGCCGTGATGCGGACCACATCTGTCCCAGGTCAGTGCCAGATATGGGCTGTAAACGGTTGGACTTTTGTGGATCTGGTTCAGATCTGGTCCGGATCTGTTCCAGAACTGTAAAGTGGAGCTGTGCCGGATCTGGGCCAGGGTGCAAAAATTGTCTGGACCAGATCTGTTTTCAAGATTTGTACAGCATGTTGGACTACATCCAGCCCGGATCCATTTGCTGTCTGGGAACAAAGCTCTGAAGTCTGCAGCCATAGAAGGCCAACAAAAATATCTCAACAATGTCCAGTGTCCGTTGTATTCCAGGATGGCATGTGAGTTTGGATGAGTCCCGTCATGTACGCGACTGATGCTAGCAAAGTAGCTTATGTGATAAATCTGCTTCGTGGTGAGGCACGCGCTTGGGCTACAGCGCTCTGGGAGCAAAATTCACGGCTCCTTCAGACATATGATGGGTTTGTGAGGGAGTTCAGAACAGTGTTCGATCACCCAAATAGAGGAGAGACCGCTTCAGCCGTGCTGCTGTCAATGAGACAGGGGCGCCGGAGCGCAGCTGCCTATGCAGTCGACTTCCGCATCGCGGCTGCGAGGTCCGGCTGGAATAGCACTGCCCTCCGCGCCGCCTTTGTAAACGGACTGTCATTGGTTCTAAAGGAGCACCTGGTGGCTAAGGACGAACCGCGGGATTTAGACGGGCTTATCGATCTCGTCATACGATTAGACAATCGGTTAGAAGAACGCCGTCGGGAACGAGACGAAGGGCGTGGCCGGGCACGCGCCGTCCCTCTCCCTTCCGGTTCCGATCGCGTTCCGCCCTCCCCACGCTCCACGGCCCCCGCGCCATGTGTGGTCACAGCTCCCCCTGCTGACGAAGCTATGGACACGAGCAGGGCCACATTTAGGGCATCAGATAGACAGAGGAGGCTGGCCCGCGGAGCGTGTTTTGTTTGTGGCTCGATAGAGCATCAGCTAAGAGACTGCCCCGAGCGGTTAAACACCAACGCCCGCCCCTAGAAACTGGGCTAGGGGTGGGCCAAGACATTCACGTGGGACACACCCACATCGCCACACGACTCCCAGTTACAATCCTTTATGAGGATTTAACCCTGAAGGCCCCAGCACTGGTGGACACGGGCTCTGAAGGGAATTTGCTAGACAGCAAATGGGCTAGGGAGATAGGGCTCCCTCTGGTGGCGCTTACCTCGCCTGTGCAGGTGCGGGCACTAGATGGCTCCCTACTCCCTCCAATCACTCACAAGACACCACCAGTAACCCTGGTGGTGTCGGGAAATCACCGGGAGGAGATCGAGTTTTTTGTAACTCCGACCACCTCCCGTGTGATTCTAGGGTTCCCTTGGATGTTGAAACACCATCCCTGGATCGATTGGCCGTCCAGGGTAGTGGTTCAGTGGAGCGAGACCTGCCATCAGGTATGTTTAGGTTCCTCGGTTCCTCCCGGTTCCCAGGCCAGGGAGGAGGTCAGAGCCCTGCCCAATCTAGGGACGGTGCCGGTGCAGTACCATGACCTTGCGGAGGTGTTTCGCAAGGATCTGGCGCTCACCCTTCCCCCGCACCGCCCGTATGATTGTGCCATTGATTTGGTTCCAGGCGTTGAGTTTCCGTCCAGCAGGCTGTACAACCTCTCACGACCTGAGCGCGAATCAATGGAGACCTACATCCGGGACTCTTTGGCTGCCGGGTTGATCCGGAATTCCACCTCCCCGATGGGTGCGGGTTTCTTTTTTGTGGGGAAAAAAGATGGCGGACTACGTCCATGCATTGATTACAGGGGGCTGAACGAAATCACGGTTCGTAACCGATACCCCTTACCCTTGTTGGATTCTGTGTTCACACCCCTGCATGGAGCCAAGATATTCACCAAGCTTGATCTTAGAAATGCGTATCACCTGGTTCGGATCCGGAAGGGAGACGAGTGGAAGACGGCATTTAACACCCCGTTAGGTCACTTTGAGTACCTGGTCATGCCGTTCGGTCTTACAAACGCTCCCGCGACGTTCCAAGCATTAGTTAATGACATCTTGCGGGACTTCCTGCACCGATTCGTCTTCGTATATCTGGACGATATACTCATCTTTTCTCCAGATCCTGAGACTCATGTCCGGCATGTACGTCAGGTCCTGCAGCGGTTGTTGGAGAACCGGCTGTTTGTGAAGGGCGAGAAGTGCGAGTTTCACCGCACTTCTTTGACCTTCCTGGGGTTTATCATTTCCCCTAACTCCGTCGCTCCTGATCCGGCCAAGGTTGCGGCGGTGAGAGACTGGCCCCAACCCACTAGCCGTAGGAAGCTGCAACAGTTCCTCGGCTTTGCTAATTTCTACAGGAGGTTCATTAAGGGCTATAGTCAGGTAGCTAGCCCCCTGACAGCCCTGACCTCACCAAAAGTCCCCTTCACCTGGTCGGATCGTTGCGATGCCGCGTTCAAGGAGTTGAAACGGCGCTTCTCGTCTGCACCTGTTCTTGTGCAGCCCGATCCTAGTCGCCAGTTGGTGGTTGAAGTGGACGCCTCGGACTCAGGGATAGGAGCTGTGCTCTCCCAGAGCGGGAAGACCGATAAGGTCCTTCACCCGTGTGCCTATTTTTCCCGCAGGTTGACCCCGGCCGAACGGAACTATGACGTCGGCAATCGAGAACTCCTTGCGGTGAAAGAGGCTCTTGAAGAGTGGAGACATCTGTTGGAGGGAACGACCGTGCCATTCACGGTTTTCACTGACCACTGGAACCTGGAGTATATCAGGACCGCCAAGCGGCTGAATCCCAGGCAAGCCCGCTGGTCACTGTTCTTCGGCCGTTTTGACTTCCGGATCACCTACCGTCCCGGGACCAAAAATCAGAGATCGGATGCCTTGTCCCGGGTATATGAAGACGAAGTCAAAACGGAGTTGTCGGATCCACCGGAACCCATCATCCCGGAGTCCGCTATCGTGGCCACCCTCACCTGGGACGTGGAGAGAACCGTCCGGGAGGCCCTGGCACGAAGCCAATGGGACGTGCCCGGAACACCTCTCCAGCGAGGCGTCCAGGGGGCATTTGAAACAGATGCCCGAGCCACCTCAGCTGGCTCGGACAGCATTCAGTGGATCTGGAGGGCCAACAAAATCAAAATGCAAAATCACGACTTGCCTTTAAAGCTTCCTGTGTTTGGTGGATATCAGTATGTTGTTGACCATCAGAGACTGCACAGTCAAGGAGGGCCATAGAACAAACCCCAGCTGGCAGGTGAGCATCTATGAGCTGATGGCATTCCTTGCAATCCTTTTCAGAAGGGCTGCCAAGGGCTACGTTGGTGCCATGCGATTCATGTGGCCCAATAGATCCGGCAGCCCAGATATCAACGCCATAATGCCCTGTAACCGCTTTCTTGAAATAAAGCAGTACCTTCGCTTTGGACACCCACAAGGAACGCTTATAAATGGACAAATTTGCAGCAATTTCTGACATGTGGCAGCGGCTTGTTCAGAAATGTGTGTCGTCCTACAGTCCAGGGCAGCATGTTACCGTGGATGAGCAGTCATTTCCATCAAAGGTTCGTTGTCCCTTTCTGCAGTACATTCCATCCAAGTCTGACAATTTTGGAATCAAGTTTTGGATTGCAGCAGATCTGGACACGAAATACATGTGTAATGCCATCACTGGGAAAACATCCCACTTGTCCGGCGGGAGAGAGGCTGTCAGAGAATGTTGTTTTGAAGTTGATGGAACTATTTATGGACCAGGGAATGACTGTAACTATGGACAATTTCTTCACCTCTCTGTCTGGCTAACAGGCTTCTTCAACAAAAAAAAACAACTCTGCTTGGCACCATCAACAAAAATCGTTGGGAGCTACCAGCAACTGCAAAGGAAAGCTCAGACCGCCAGTTGTACTCAGCACAGGTATTCACATCTGGAAGTGCCTTGCTGACATTGTACGCAAAAAAAAAAAAAAAAATCTGTCTGTCTTCTGAGAACCATGCATCAGAAAGTGGAAATTGTGGACACCCAAAAACAAAAACTAAACACTGTTGTTGATTACAACCATTTCAAATGCGGTGTTGATATCATGGACCAGAAATTACGCAACTACTCCGTGCGGAGATGGCCCATGTCTGTGTTTTACAACTTGTTGGACATGGCTGCCACAAATGCACATGTTTTATACACAGCATGTACAGGATCAAAAGAAAGTCAGCAAATGTTCATGCTGGAGCTCGCCGAGGAACTCCAAAACAGACATTTACAGGAAAAGACACTAGGGGGTGAGTGCAAACAGCAGCGTTGTGAGATGAGTTTCTCAGAAGAAAAAGACACAGTGCCAGGTGCACATACTCTGCAATAATAACAGAAGCACTGAACGTTGTGTACACTGCCGAAAATACACCTGTGGCAAATGGAGGAAAGACGCTGTTAAGGATTTTATATATATATATATATATATGTTATCACTGTTAAACATTTGGACCTTTGTCTTCTTTCTCATGAGAACGGTGTTGTGCTGTTTGCACTAACCCTGAGAATGTACGTGTTATTCAACCTTGTTTTAGCATGCTGGGGTAAATCTGAACTGGGAATGAAGAGCTGGATGTACTTATTATTATTATACAACTTGTTTTTGTAGCCGCTAACGACTGGGAGTGAAGCATGACGGGGTCAGTCATGAACTGGGAGTAATAGACCTGAAGGTTGTTTTGACTGTTGTGATGTGATGCTTAGTGTGAAGACCAGGACACTCCAGGCAGATGCACAACAGCTGATAACTGCAACAGACGAACGAGATGTGCTGACCTCCGACGATAAGAGTAAAAGAAAGAAACTGTTTTTCCTTACAGCTGCACTTATTGACGTATGTGTTTATGTTACGGGAAGAAACTTGTCTCTCGTTGTCCCCCCCCCCCCCCCCCCCCCCCCTTAGGACAAGTTTTATGATATAATGAGGGCCTCTCTAATAAAAAGAGCGGGAGAACAGGCCAGACTTTAGTGTAGCCTTGGTGTACAGCCTGGCTGCACTCCGCGCGTGATTAATTTGACTTTCTGTCTCACTGGTGTTTCTTGACTCTGTTTGTCTTATCAAAGGTTTTAAGAATGTTTGGAGGAGAAAATACCCAACAGACGCACCTTGGGAATGTGGAAACTGCTAGTTATGACAACTGTACGCTACATTTATGTGCTTTGTATAGTCTTTGTAAAGCAACAAGCCTTTTCTTTGGGAGAAATAAATTCTTTTTCTTCCTGACGTTATACCCTGTTTGTTGTTATTCCCAGATGAAATGTTTTTTTGTTGTTGTTGTTGTTGGTGGGTGCTAATCCCAGTTCTGTGACATTGCGGACATTGTGAGTTTAGTACAGTAAATTGTCATTGTAACTGGTGTTTAGCCTACAACCAAATGACCATTCATGAAGGATTTTCATCAGAAATACTTCTGCCCTTCTTAAAATGACAGGCAATTATTAAAATGAGTGTTTTTTTAGTGACAAATAGAAAACGTTACAGAAGCTTATTGCATTCACTGGATAAAAAATTTGACCGCTGATCTCGTAATTATGAGAAAAGATTTCATAATTACGACATCAGGATCTCGTAATTATGATATCAGGCTATATTTATTTTTATTTATTTAATTTGTGTGTGTGTGTGTGTGTGTGTGTGTGTGTGTGTGTGTGTGTGTGTGTGTGTGTGTGTGTGTGTGTGTGTGTGTGTGTGTGTGTGTGTGTGTGTGTAATCACTTCCGTACAATGTGCTTCTGTACTTCCAGTCCCTTGGTAAAGACAAGCATAAGAATTCCTGAGTCATAATTAAAAATCGGCCAATTTGTAACCTCCGACACTGCACTGTGATCACACACCACAGCGCACACAAAGTGTGGATTTTCCCTAAACCAGTGGTGTGCAAACTATTCCAGAAAGGGCTGAGAAGGTGCAGGTTTTCCTTGCAGCCACTGACTTCAGCAGGTGATTTCACTGATTAAAATCCCTTTGAACAGGTGGAATGAGTTTATCAGTGAAATCACCTGGGTAAAACTGTTTGTTGGCTAAATAAAATATAAAATGGTTACTCTTAGTACATGAAATAAGATATGCCTCAATGAAATTGACTGCAAAATGAATAATGTTGACAAACTGAGAAGTGATCTCCAGCACTCAGACTCTATCTGACATGACAGAGGAATGTGGCCTGGACACAGGTTGTCAGCAAAGAAAAGCAGCCTATTGTTTCTTTAGAATGTGCCAATTAAAATAAAAAACAAACAAAAAAAATCATGTGTACATAAGTATTAATGCCCTTTGCTCAATACTTTGTTGATGCACCTTTGACAGCAATTACAAACTCAAGTCTTATCGAATATGACACCACAAGCTTGGGACACCTATCTTTGGGCAGTTTTGCCCATTCCTCTTTACAGCACCTCTCAAGCTCTATCAGGTTGGATGGGGAGATCAAGAGCAGGTTTTCATCCAAGATGTCTTTGTTCATTCCCTCAACCCTGACTAGTCTCCATGTTCCTGCCACTGAAAACCATCCCCGCAGCATGATGCTGCCACCACCATGCTTCACTGTAGGGATGGTGTTGGCTAAGTGATGTGCAGCGCTTGGTTTCCACCAAACATGGCACATGGCATTCACACCAAAGAGTTCAATCTTTGTCTCATCCAACCACAAAATTTTTGTTTCTCGTGGTCTGAGAGTCCTTCATGTGCCTTTTGGCAACTCCAGGTGGGCTGCCATGTGTCTTTTACTAAGGAGTGGCTTCTATCTGGCCACTCCCCCATACAGGTGTCAGGATACGAGTTTTTGTCATGTTGTTTTTATCTTATTCTATGCTTTGTTATTTTTCTCTGTTCAGTTGTTTTCCTGTATGTTTATTCTCTTGCTGTTTTTTTTCCTGCTTGGGTCTGTCTGTCCCTTTCTCTCTTGTCTGTCTCCTGGTTCTTGGTGGTGGGCATTTCACACTCTCTGGCCACACCCTCATTCTGGTGCTTTCCACGTACACCTGTTCCCAATCTGCAGCTCATCACCTGGGTGCATTTAAGGTTCACAGTTTGCTCTGTTCCCTTGCCAGATTGATGCGCCTTGTGCCTTCTCTCCAGCACTGTTTTTTATTTCCTCGACCTGTTGCCTCTCATGTTTATGACCACCTGCTTGTGTACCTGACTACGCCTAAGCCTGATGCCTTTTGTACTTTTGCTCTTGTTGGACTGCCTTCTTGTGTACCGGACCCTGTTTGCTGTTTCAGTTAGCTAATTTTTTACACAGAGCTACTTATTCGACTCCTGCATTTGTGTCCAGCCATCTCTGACTATCACACCCGATAACAGGCCTGATTGGTGGATTGTTGCAGAGATAGTTGTCCTTTTGGAAGGTTCTCCCCTCTCCTATCTCTCTTTGTGGATGCACTATATTATTTAACAATGTTAACAGTAACATTTGGGAGCATCTCCACAGCTCTACTGGATTATGTATCTTTTTACAGAAAGGCACAGAAGGAAAACAGAGAAAAGTGTCATGCAGAAGAGGTTATAATGTGTTGTTTATTTATTTATTTATTGATGCTATTAAGTTTGACAAAGTTGGAACATGGAGCCATACACAGATTTTACTGTTTGTAGGGATCTTCTTTGTCTTTATACATTACAACTTGGCATCTTCAACAATGTAATTCTGTTTATTGTGTGTCTGTGTGTATGCAGTTATGTGTGCTGTCTGTCTGCTGTGTGACATTGACCAGTCTTTGTTTTATTGCACTGCTAGCAGAGTCCAGCAATAAAAGGTTTCAGTATTTGGCCATGAGGGGGTTCACCTAGTATTACTTTATATGTACGTCTCAGTCTTGACATTTGTGTGCTTGTTCGTGTGTGCATGTGTGTGTGTGTGTGAGACTGGGGATGGCCGAAACATCTCAGGTCATACACACAGGCGACTGAAGCTCCTCGGTGGGAGTACAGAGAACATCTCTGGACATCTATAACCATTTTGCAGAAAGCCGTGCTGTTGTTGACCCTCATTTCCTTTTAAGTACACACTCAAACTCGCACACACGTACACAAACACACCTATCCAACAAACTCAAAATGATGCACAGCCCCTGCAGAAATTTTGCATGCACAAAGCAGGCACTGGGGGAATGTGTGCTATTGAATATTAACCATGAAATTACAAAGGCTGCATTCTTAATGGAGGTGATGAGGTCAGAAGCTGGGATAGAAATCATAAATTAATACCCCTGACATGACAAGCCACTCGCCCTTGGTTCACACCAAACAGAGCTCTCCCCTCCTCCAATGAAGGCAGAAAGAGACAGAGAGAAGGAAATACTCCATTTATTATTAATATTGGGTCAAAGGATTGGCACAACACACACAGGACTCATACAATATGCCTGATATGTTGGTGATGTGACTATTGTATGAGAAGACAACCGTCTCACCTTCAGGTGTGTCTGTACATCTATCGGGCTTATTGTTAAATACTTCTAAAGCCACCACTGTTACAATGTCACATGTTGGAGCCTTTGAAATCTCTCATCAATGTTTTGGCCACATATTTTTGGGGGAGTAACTGCAAATCTAATGTTTGGTAGCTGACGGTGTAACGGTTAGACAATGGCAGGCACAAACAAAAGAAGTCAGAAGTCAAGATTAAAAGTTCTTTTTTCACTCAGCAGCACACAAACATAGCCCATACAAAATATTTCCCTTTAAAGTTCAAACCATTCAGTTTTAGTTCTGAAATTGTGTGAATGGATTTATTTTGTGTCATAATATAAGCATGTCCAGTGTGCAGGGACACGGTGTCATACCTGTGTGAAAGATCTCTTTTTATATACACTATTGTGATGAAAGATTTTTGCAGGTGCTACTGAAATTTTCTATTCCAAACTCTTATTTTCAGTCAATGTAAAAATAAATAAATTGATTAATTAACTGTGCAAATTAAAATTTGACTGTACTGTATACAGCTCAGCCTATAGTGGGCTGAAGCGGTGTTGTTGTCACCCCAGCAGTGTAGGTGGGTGTGATTATTCTGAAATGGACTGGCCTAGGGTTATGAAACTTACAGGAAAAGTATTTCAGGTCAAGGCCCGAAAAGTTTGAAAATGGATGACCTTGACCTCAAGATCACAGGTTAAAAGGTCTTGGTTTAGCACTATTTTTTTAAATGCCACCAAAAAGGCTGAAGAATATATTTCCTATTTATTAAATGTTGCCATTCATAGAATTGTGGACATGTAGAATTTTTGCTGTGAGTCTAAATTTATTTACATATGGCATTCAAAAGGCATTATTGTGGAACTCTTAAGCCCCCGTCACACATAGCAAGAATGTGGAGGAGCCATGCCCGACACGGCAAATATTACCATAATCCGATGCAGTTGGGAGGAAAAGAGGTGTGGTCAGCCGTGTCAGAACGCAGACAGACTGCCTCTTCCACACCTGCCAGATCACATCCAAAGAATATGAAGATGACACAGACTGCTGTGAGATGGCCATAAAAGGCACTGCAGACTGCCCGATCTCCAAATGTCTGGATGGCAAACACAGACCGGAGCGTTGTGTTCCTCCCTTTGCACAGGACCTGTACTGGACATCAAAGAACAACCAACATATGGACCGGACTCGCGCCATATGTGTCCATCCGTGTGGTCGCCGCTTTTTCCCAGGGTCACTGACTTCACGTGCGTGTGTGAGTAGAAGTGCCAACACGAGAAAATGACCGCTCAGTGTGTGTGTGTTTTCATAATAAGCCACTACGTGTGCGCACGTGCTTTTGATTTTTACTGCAGGCTAAATTTCGCTGCATGTGCGCGCACACGCACATGCATGCAAGGTCAGTGAGCCTGGGAAAAATATAATGCAGGTTTTCTGTTTTGTGGCAGAGCGATTTCACTGACCTGAGTGGGCATTGATCGTGTGCAATGATGTGCAGTGGGGGGAGATTAGCACACCTAGGCCTGCACGACTCCTCCGCAGGACAGACTGCGATTCAAGCGGATGAATGGCTCAAAGGGACACTCCATGCTGAGGCACACAGCTCTGCTCATCGGGCAGGCAAAAAACACCACAGAGGTTTGTGCATGGTCTGCATGGAGTATTTGTTGCATATTGTTCATATTGAGTTGCTATAGATGGCTTTTTATTATTTTGACAGTTTCGCTTGCAATAAATAATGTCCGCTCGAATGTTAATTGGGCAGCAAGTTATTTTGGTGATTCCACGCTACAATGGAAAGTAAAAATATATATTAAAAAAATACAGATTGTGTTATTTGTGAAGTGAGTGCAGCGGTCAGTGTATGTGCAGTTCAAAGACCTCTACTCTGGAAATATACAACCCCAATTCCAATGAAGTTGGGACATTGTGTGAAATGTAAATAAAATCAGAATACAATGATTTGCAAATCCTCTTCAACCTATATTTAATTGAATACACCACAAAGACAAGATATTTAATGTTCAAACTGATAAACTTTATTGTTTTTGTCCAAATACTTGCTCATTTTGAAATGATGCCTGCAATACATTTAAAAAAAACTGGGACAGTGACATGTTTACCACTGTGTTACATCACCTTTCCTTCTAACAACACTCAATAAGTTTTTGGGAACTGAGGACACTCATGATTGGGTAAAAAGGAGCATCCCCAAAAGTCTCAGCTATTCACAAGCAAAGATGGGGTGAGGATCACCACTTTGTGAACAACTGCATGAAAAAATAGTCCAACAGTTTAAGAGCAATGTTTCTCAATGTTCAATTGCAAGGAATTTACAGATTCCATCATCTACAGTCCATAATCAGAAGATTCAGAGAATCTGGAGAACTTTTTACACGTAAGCGTCAAGGCCGAAAACCAACATTGAATGGCTGTGACGTTCGGTCCCTCAGGCGGCACTGCATTAAAAACCGACATCACTGTGTAAAGGATGGACATCATGTCCTCCAGACAAAAGAGGAAAAAGACCATCCAAACTGTTACCAGCACTAAGTTCAAAAGCCAGCATCTGTGATGGTATGGGGGTGGGTCAGTGCCCATGGCATGGGCAGCTTACACATCTGTAATGGCACCATCAATGCTGAAAGGTACATCCAGGTTTTGGAGCAACATGTGCTGCCATTCAAGCAACGTCTTTTTCAGGGACGTCCCTGCTTATTTCAGCAAGACAATGCCAAGCCACATTCTGCACATGTTACAACAGCGTGGCTTCATAGTAAAAGAGTGCGGGTACTAGACTGGACTGCCTGCAGTCCAGACCTGTCGCCCATTGAAAATGTGTGGCGCATTATGAAGAGCAAAATACACAGCCCAGTCTCACTTTTTTTTTCGTACTTGAAAGTCAGAAGTAAAACAGTTCTCAACACAGCAACAAATAGCTGCAATTCTTGGAGAAACACAGACAGATGGAATGAAAGAGGCAGTAAATAACTATAAATGTGTAATAGCAGTACTGGCTGTGAATCAGAGGGAGGACGGCTCGACTAGAGCAGCTGTGTGAGTCAGAGAAGAAGTTGTGCCAGTGAGTCTGTACAAAGAAACATCTTTTCTTCCTACATGAGAGAGAGAGAGAGAGAGAGAGAGAGAGAGAGAGAGAGAGAGAGAGAGAGAGAGAGAGAGAGAGAGAGAGAGAGAGGGGGGGGGGGGGAGGGAGGGGCGGGTGTATACACACAGTCTCACCTTTGGAGAAAAGGTTGCAGAGTACATTTATGGTGTTCAGATCATATTTGAATCACTAAGAAAAACATGCTGTCTGCATTAAAATGCAATTTGAACCCATTAAAATACCAAATCAAAAACAAGACTGCAGCAACAAATCATCTATATTAAAAGGCAGAGAACCATCTTTCATAATATGGCACCCTGTGTTCATTAGACATGCTGTCTTTAACGGTGCATGGTGCACTTTTAGAACAAGTTGAAGTGAACCAAAGTTGTGGCAAGCGGACAAGCCTGGATAAGCAGCAAAAATGTGGTGTGTACTGTATCGAATTACTGCCGCTGCAGGACGACTGAGAGAACCACAGCCCCGTGGGCTCCCATGGAATACACACACACACACACACACACACACACACACACACACACACACACACACACACACACACACACACACACACACACACACACACACACACACACACACACACACACACACAGTTGGCAGGACTGAGATGTTTGTTTCTGCTTCGGTCTCACGGAAGCAGCAGTAGCAGCAGCGGGGCATTGGACCTGTGCACAGTGTGCACTGACAATGGGTGGAGAACACATCGCCATCTGCATGTGAGGGATTTTCTGTCCATCTGATATGTGTTTGGAGTAGGTTAGTGTGAACCAGACCACCCCAAGAAAAGCAGATAAAACTTAAAAAGAGAATGTGATGGGTAAGGAGCTTTTGCTGAATCTCTCTTTGAAGGAACATGGGCAGGCGAGTGCATGCTCACAGCAATGCTCTCATTACAAATGTCTACAGTGCATCCAGAAAGTATTCATAGCACTGCATGTTTCCCACATTTATGTTACAGACTCATTCCAAAATGAAGGAATTTTTTTTTCTCAAAATTCTACACACAATACCCCTTAATGACAATGTGAAAAAGGTTTTATGGAGATTTTTTTACAAATTTATTAAAAATAAAAAAAACCTAACAACTCACATGTACATAAGTATTCACAGCCTTTGCCATGAAGCACAAAATTGAGCTCAGGTGCATCCTGTTTCCACTGATCATCCTTGAGATGTTTGGACATCTTAATTGGAGTCCACCTGGGGTAAATGCAGTTGATTGGACATGATTTGGAAAGGCACACACCTGTCTACATATAAGGTCCCACAGTGACCCGATCCCGGATAAGTGGTTGAAGTTGAGTGAGTGAGTGAGTGAGTGAGTGAGTGAGTGAGTGAGTGAGTGAGTGAGTGAGTGAGTGAGTGAGTGAGTGAGTGAGTGAGTGAGTGAGTGAGTGAGTGAGTGAGTTGACAGTGTATGTCACATCACAAACCAAGCATGAAGTCAAAGGAATTGTGTGTAGACAATTGTCTGTAAACATTTCTGCTGCTTTGAAGGTCCCAATGAGCACAGTGGCCTCCATCATCTGTAAATGGAAGAAGTTTGGATCCACCAGGACTCTTCCTAGAGCTGGTTGCCCATCTAAACTGAGCGATCGTGGGAGAAGGGCCTTAGTCGGGGAGGTGACCAAGAACCCGATGGTCACTCTGTCAGAGCGACGACCACAAACAGGCATATGACGTGGAGACGATGACACCTAACCAATACGGAAAATAAGGAAACACGGGGTTCAGACAGAGCACTGCTGAAATAGTGAGCTCACAGGATTGCTAAGCAACATGGAAGCATCTGCACATCCAGAGCGGTGAGTGGAGAGAATCCATAACAGATGCAAACTACACTGATGGACTGTGACAACAATCCAGAACCAGGGGAAATCAACATTAACAAAAATCACTCAGGTGATGTGGAGGGAGGATGTGAGGGAAAACACATACATGAAGGTAACGGAGGGCAAAAGGAGAGTTGAGACAAAACTAAACAGAAAACATCGCACCGCAGCACATGGACAGAGACAGCTACCACAAGGAGCTTGTGTTTTCACTTGCATGTTGGCAAACACCTAAAAAATTGTTGTGTTTTGCTTGGAATAGAACCCATAAACTTGTGGATCAAGACAAGCTAATTTTTAGAATATGCAGTGAAAGGTTTTAGCCAATCCTGGAATAGATGCTGTTAGATTTGGGTGCAGATACACATAATGGGCCCTGTCTTGAAGCTTGATGGTGCATGATCTAAAAATAAACAAAGCAAATGTGTTTAGAGCATTGTCCAAATTATTGTCACTAACTTGTCAGTGTGTAAACTGAGTTCAAAGGTGGGAAAAAGTTATTTTGGTTCATTTCTCATGGGTGTTTTGTATGCCTAGTATTATGAAAGAATTTGAGCATCACCTATCAAACTGTAGCACAAGGTGCAAAGTCATGTGGTATTCATGTAAGTGTAAGATGGAAAAAAGATTTTCTGGCGAGGAAAAGGATCTGTGAGGACAGAGCAAGAATCAGCTGGAAAAAAATGACATAACGCTGGACGCTGCCGTGACAGCTGGATTAACACCTGTTCATGTGCAGTGTGAAGGGTGTCCTCTGAGCACCTTGCATCATACACAAGGTGCAGCTGTTTCTAATGGACTTTGACTTGGACCTCACATGCAAATTGGATCAAGCTACCAACACCTCTTGCCCACAGTACTGCTTAAGGTAAGAACTTTTCATCTGTTTTTAAATGTTGTGCATGCTTTTGCGCATGCTGTCTGTGCACTGTGAAGCAGTTGGACTGTGCCTCCTTTGCCTGTTATAAGGTTTGAATGTGTGATTAGTATTTGTAATGTGTTTTTGTTTCAGAGTACAGATTGTTATGCTTCTTATGAATGTACTATCAGCAAGTATATTTTCATTTCAAAACGTTTAAAATTTCAACAACCTGTGAAAACTGAAGCTCCCCTGTTTGCCCATACAGTTACATCCTTGGAGATCCATGGTTGCCCATGAGGATCCACAAGCTCTAGATTGGGTAGTGTTTATAAAATAGGGAGCTGTCATTTTTCAAGGGTGGTAATAAATTATGCAAATTTTCTATAATGAGTTGGAATGGAGTCCAGAACGTCTATTTCCTGTTAATTATGTAATTTTTAAATGCTAATTTGATGCCTTAGTGTATTTATAATTTTTTAGGTTCTTTTTATCATATACACACTATTATTGTCATTGTTATTATTATTATCAGTATTATCATTTTATTTTATTTTTTTATTACTTCTATTCTGTATTTGATTTTTAAGTGGACCACAATGAAAATAAGTGTTTTCACTTTTTTGTGTTATCCATGTACTTTTAACATATTTACAATTATATTATGTGTTTACATTGAACATACTAAATAAAATCATGCATGCACACACCCACGCTTGTAATATATAGATGAATTACTGCCCCCTGCTGGAATGGCGTGTGAGTCCAGAATCTCGTTATCAACATCCATTGTTCAGTGCGTGTTGTTAGATAATAGCCATAGTTTCTCCAAAAATATTAGCCCTATCAATGTTCTATTTTAGCAGTGTTCATCCTCGACCCAAAATACATAAGCATACCAAACGGCAAAGGTCAGCTGTCCCCAGTTTGTTCGTGATCAAAGTTATATGCACGCACACACGCACGCACGCACAGCTTTTGTTTTTTCTGCATTCTGCCACATGGAGGTGCTTTTATTTTTACACACCCACAGAGACGCTGGCAGAAGACATCAAATGCAGTTCACTTCTCACTCATGGTAATGGCACTGACCAAATCAACTGAACTCCAAAAACACTAACATCACTGTTAAACTAATGTGAACCACAATAACAACATTTAAAACCCAAACTCCCATGATGCATTGCAGCACAACATCCGTTGTTCACTGTTTCTCCAAGAATATTAGTCCTATCAACTTTCTGTTTTCACAGCAGTCATCCTTGACCCAAAATACGTAAGCATACCAAATGGCAAATGTCAGCTTTCCCCAGTTTCTCAATGATCAAAGCCATACATACGCATACATGCACACAGAGGCCACTTGGCTATTATAATATAGATGGTACAAAGCAACGCTACAAAAGTTGTATTTTTTATTTGCTATTGTTTTTGTTGTTTATTGCAATTCAGTTTCATGTTCATCTTATGCACTATTACAGGTACATCTCAATAAATCAAAATACCATTGAAAAGTTAATGGCAGCACAGTGGCTTAGTGGTTACCACTGTTGCCTTGCAGCAAGAAGGTTATGGGACAAAATCCCACCTGTGGCCTTTCTGTGTGGAGTTTGCATGTTCTCCTCGTGTTTGTGTGAGTTCTCTCTGGGTGCTGCAGCTTCCTCCCACTTCCAAAGACATGCAGGTTAGGGGGATTGGAAATTTTTAAATTGTCTGTAGGTGTGCGTGTGGGTGTGAATGTGTTTGTTTGTTCACGTGGCCCTGCAACAGACTGGCGTCCTGTCCAGGGTGTACCCTGCCTCATGCCCTATGACTGATGGGATAGGTTCCAGCCCCCTGTGACCCGGAATTAGAGTAAGCAGTTGAAGATGAGTGAGTGAGGGAAGAGTTCATTTCTTTCAGTAATTCAGTTCAAAATGTGAAACTCATATATTCAGTGGTGGGCACAGTTCCGCTAATCCGCTAACCACTAATTATCGAAACTAATGTTTTCATTATCGGATTAGCTTTTCAGATAATTCTGAAAACCATCAGTGGACTAATTATCTTATGATAAATTTTGGCCCAATAATTTTTGGACTGCTAACATACAAGGTCTGTCCATAAAGTATTGTACCTTTTAATTTTTTTTTAAACTATATGGATTTGATTCATATGTTTTCACGTCAGACAAGCTTGAACCCTTGTGCGCATGCGTGAGTTTTTCCACGCCTGTCAGTGACGTCATTCTGTTTGGACATGTCTAGCTTGGCTTTCAATGCTTACCAGTCCAGTAAGTATCAGTGAAATTGTGGAGAGCTGGACATGTCCAAACTTGTCCTCTGACACGCCGAAACGGAGGTGTTCCTTTGTCTCGCTTCCAAAGCGAATCGGTCGTGACGCGCGAAGCCTCTGCGCGGCTTTCCATGACAAAATCTCTTGTTAAAAGTGAAATCTGCCGGAAAATGGCTGATGTCCAGCTCTTGTGATAACCAGAGATAGAGCACACGATGGTCTCGTATCCACAGAGCCATCAGCTTAGAAATAATCCGGTGGCTTGTGCCGCGTCATCGCAGTTCGGAGTGTGGCGCGCTGAGCGTCCTTAAAGGGGTCCTTAAAGCTGTACTAATAGATCTTATTCTCTGTGAGGCCCGTAAAATTTTCACCGAAAGCCAGATAAATTTTTCGAATGATTTCCAGGTGCCAGTCTCTAACAGCTTCTGAAAAAATTCTGATGGATAAAAACCCCAAATCATTCCGCCATTTCCAGACAATGAAAATCCGACGACGGGGCGGGACCACTCCTTCCACAAAGCGTGCTCACAGGCGAATGACGTCACTGACAGGCGTGGAAAAACTCACGCATGCGCACAAGGGTTCAAGCTTGTCTGACGTGAAAACATATGAATCAAATCCATATAGTTTAAAAAAAAATAAAAAGGTACGATACTTTATGGACAGACCTTGTATTTTTGCAGGCGTGATGAGCAAAGCTCATCAGTTACAAACATTTATGAAGTCTGACATCAAAGATTTGAGTAGCTACATGTTAAATGCTTTTGGTAGATGTACAAGTATAGTTGTATCCTCTGCAAACAGAGGAAAGCTGGTTCCAGTAAAAAACACTCTCTCTGCAGACAAAAGATTATTGGTCACAGAAAAAAAAAAGCTCATTTCTTTTGTCCCATACTGACTTGCTGGCAATATCACCCAAGTCATCCAGAGGCATAGAGTTTTAACTTACGGTTAAAATTTTAAACAAACTAATTTCTGACAGGTTATTTAAATTAACGTCACTTCTGAAGTTTTATAAAGTGAAAATATCAGATATATGTTTTAAAGTAATGCACTAATTTTGAAGGTTTTAGTGTGGACATTGTGTCTCCAGACAATGCATTATGGGTAATCTCAGTACATTCACGACAGGAGAAATGCATTTGACATGCTCTGATCAGGCTCCACACGGACAACAGTATTAAACCCTTTGTATATTGTGCCTAAAACTCTCGTGAATATATTCTCTGGGTTTGTAGACGCTGTTATTGTGTTTGTTTTATCTAAAAAATGCCAGAAGAAGCCGAGATTGCTTCTCTATTATTTTCAATTGGAATCACTGTGAGCTGTAATCACTTTCTGTTTGCTCTTTAACGTCTTGCTTATGTCAAACCCTGTCTGTCCTCTTTGTTCCAGAGTAATATATATACACTCAACAAAAATATAAACGCAACACTTTTGGTTTTGCTCCCGTTTTGTATGAGATGAACTCAAAGATCTAAAACTTTTTCCACATACACAATATCACCATTTCCCTCAAATATTGTTTACAAACCTGTCTAAATCTGTGATAGTGAGCACTTCTCCTTTGCTGAGATAATCCATCCCACCTCACAGGTGTGCCATATCAAGATGCTGATTAGACACCATGATTATTGCACAGGTGTGCCTTAGACTGCCCACAATAAAAGGCCACTCTGAAAGGTGCAGTTTTATCACACAGCACAATGCCACAGATGTTGCAAGATTTGAGGGAGTGTGCAATTGGCATGCTCACAGCAGGAATGTCAACCAGAGCTGTTGCTCGTGTATTGAATGTTCATTTCTCTACCATAAGCCGTCTCCAAAGGTGTTTCAGAAAATTTGGCAGTACATCCAACCAGCCTCACAACCGCAGACCACATGTAACCACACCAGCCCAGGACCTCCACATCCAGCATGTTCACCTCCAAGATTGTCTGAGACCAGCCACTCGGACAGCTGCTGAAACAATCTGTTTGCATAACCAAAGAATTTCTGCACAAACTGTCAGAAACTGTCTCAGGGAAGCTCATCTGCATGCTCGTCATCCTCATCGGGGTCTCAACCTGACTCCAGTTCGTCGTCGTAACCGATTTGAGTGGGCAAATGCTCACATTCGCTGGCGTTTGGCACGTTGGAGAGGTGTTCTCTTCACGGATGAATCCCGGTTCACACTGTTCAGGGCAGATGGCAGACAGCGTGTGTGGCGTCGTGTGGGTGAGCGGTTTTCTGATGTCAATGTTGTGGATCGAGTGGCCCATGGTGGCGGTGGGGTTATGGTATGGGCAGGCGTCTGTTATGGACGAAGAACACAGGTGCATTTTATTGATGGCATTTTGAATGCACAGAGATACCGTGACGAGATCCTGAGGCCCATTGTTGTGCCATACATCCAAGAACATCACCTCATGTTGCAGCAGGATAATGCACAGCCCCATGTTGCAAGGATCTGTACACAATTCTTGGAAGCTGAAAATGTCCCAGTTCTTGCATGGCCAGCATACTCACCGGACATGTCACCCATTGAGCATGTTTGGGATGCTCTGGACCGGCGTATACGACAGCGTGTACCAGTTCCTGCCAATATCCAGCAACTTCACACAGCCATTGAAGAGGAGAGGACCAACATTCCACAGGCCACTATTGACAACCTGATCAACTCTATGCGAAGGAGATGTGTTGCACTGCATGAGGCAAATGGTGGTCACACCAGATACTGACTGGTATCCCCCCCCCCAATAAAACAAAACTGCACCTTTCAGAGTGGCCTTTTATTGTGGACAGTCTAGGACACACCTGTGCACTAATCATGGTGTCTAATCAGCATCTTGGTATGGCACACCTGTGAGGTGGGATGGATTATCTCAGCAAAGGAGAAGTGCTCACTATCACAGATTTAGACTGGTTTGTGAACAATATTTGAGGGAAATGGTGATATTGTGTATGTGGAAAAAGTTTTAGATCATTGAGTTCATCTCATACAAAATGGGAGCAAAACCAAAACTGTTGCGTTTATATTTTTGTTGAGTGTAAGATGTCTGAAATTCGGTAGATTAAAAGTAGTAGACATGGATTATTTGGAATATTTGTTTTAGCAGGTTTTCAGGGTCTCTACTGCCATCTCCTGGCCAGTAGTGTTCATGGCAGTATTCGCCCTAAGTATTGAGATATCTCATGATCCTTTGAGAGTTGTTGCAGCTGATGAAAAGAAATAAAAATGTACATTTTGGTTGTATAATGTTCATTTACAATTGTCGTCGTGGATTCTCTCCGTGCTGTTTAAAACGCAGCAACTCTCTGGTGCACAAAGGATTATGGGTTAGGGTCTGAGCATCTGGGCACCAGTAGATGGCAGTGTTCTATTTATTTTGTCCCCGGTTATATCACAACATGACTTTTGGCTTTTGCAAATGGCTTTTTTTTTTCTTTTTTTTTTTACATAAAAAATGGCGTATTTTACAAAAGCACATTTATATGTAAACACCAACACACACGTCACATTAACGTGTTGGTTTTTACATAGAATGAATGAGTCAACCAATCAGTGTTAGCGGAGGCTCATTTTACCCATAATCCCTTTGGCATATGTCTGTGTTTGCTACAAAACTTCAGAATTAGTGTATTATTTAAAATTAAAAGATATGTCTTATATTTTAACGTTGCACAAATGACAGAATTATCTTTAATATAGTTATTCCATCTGAATTAATTTGTTGTATGAATCAAAAACATAAGTCAAAACTGCTTTATTTTCCAAGACCTATGCCTCACAACACTGCTATATGCTGTTAAGAAATAATGATGTATTTCGTGTGCGTGTGTGCGTGTAGTTGATTTTCAGATTTCCAAACACAGCTGCTAAGCTCCTCTCAGCTGCTTCACTGCTGCAAGCTCTGTAGTAAACAGGAGCTTCCAGCAGTGGGCAGGGCGCACAAAGACAGAAGTGCTGACTCCTTGTTTGGGTTTGTGGGCGCGTTTGATGTTACCAGCAGTGATTGTGGTGTTCAAACTCAAAATCAGCTTGTTAGTGGTTGCAAGTGTACTGAGACAAAACTGAAAGTTATTGGTTAGCTGTAGCTTCCGATAATTTTTTTGGGTGGTTTATCAGTTTAGCTTCATAAAAGATTACTTTTCAGTTCACTGATTAACTGTTATCGAAGCTAACTTTTTGGTGTGCCCTCTACTGCATATATCATATATATATTCATTACACACAACAGTCTCTGTCTGTAAGCATTTATTTCTTTTAATTTTGTTGATTATGGCTTACAGCTAATGAAAACTCAAAATTCATTATTGGGGGAGGTGATGGTCTAGTGGTTAAGGTGCTGGGCTTGAGACCAGCAGATCCTGGGTTCAAATCCTCGCCTGACCGGAAAATCATTAAGGGCCCTTGGGCAAGGTCTTTAATCCCCTATTGCTCCCGGTGTGTAGTGAGTGCCTTGTATGGCAGCACCCTGACATCGGGGTGAATGTGAGGCATTATTGTAAAGCGCTTTGAGCATCTGATGCAGATGGAAAAGCTCTATATAAATGCAGTCCATTTACCATTATCTCAGAAAATTTTAATATTATGAAAAATCAATATTCTCTCTCATGGTGTCACACTCTAATCAGCTAAATAACTCAAAACACCTGCAAAGGTTGTCTAGGCCCCTTAATGGTCTCTCAATCCAGTTCAGTATGCTCCACAATCATGGAGAAGACTGCTACCTTGACAGTTGTCCAGAAGACAGTCATTGACACCCTCCACAAGGAATCTGCTGCAAACTTTGTGGACATTTGAATTTAATATTGAAAAGTTCATTTGATGTACATTTTGCATTATATCTCAATCAAAAGTGCTTCAATCACTCTCATTTGTGACAATGAAGTGTAAACTAGCACTCTCAGTGAATAAGTTTGATCCGCATCTAATCTGTATTGAGGATTTAGCAGATATTTGATTTTAACTTTTAAAAGCCCTTTTGATCTATATTTTGTAATATTTTAGCTTATGAAAAGTCACTTCTAACAGGACTTTGGCCTTGAAAATCTTTTCTATGGTAAAAATTTGGAACTGGAAACTAGTGTTGGTGGAGGTTTGTGCTCTACAAGTGCGGTGCTCTAGGTTTCAGAACGATCTCTGGTTAAAATAGATATTTGCTAGATCTTTACAACTCGGCATTTGATAAATTTCTGATAAAATACAGTAAATTATAATGTGTAAATATTTCTACTGCTTTACCATCTGTTATGATTCAAAGACCTGTCACACATAGCAAGAATGTGGAAGAACCATTCTGACACTGCAAATATTGCCATAATCCAATGCAGTCGGGAAGAAAAGAGGCGTGGTCAGCCATGGTCCGAATGCATCCGGACTGCCTCATGCACACCTGCAGGATGCAGCCCAAACATATTTCAGACAACAGTCAGATGACACAGACTGCTGTCAGATGGCAACAACATTGGAGCTGTCACTCACTCACTCACACAATCAAATCTTTGCTTGTACTCATATTCCCAACACTAAACTGACCTACGAGAGGTGGCTTATGCTTTTGTTATCTGATCGACGTTGCCAGCACACAGTGCAGCTGGATGAAAGGGACTGCATCAGCTGTCAACATTTGCTGTGGTACCGGAGGTGAGTTCCATGTTTATTTATGTCATCATGCTGGGCAAGCATTTCCACATCATACCTGCTCCAGACTTAGGAGATGAACGTGTAATATGTAAATTGTCAGACTATGTAAATTGTGGTCAGATGGTCGTCAGATTACACATGGGTCGCTGTCAGACAGGTGTCCCATCTCAATGGTGCCCAGAGAATTATGAACATGTGCGTCACACTCAGGGCCACCGACCGATTTTGACCAACTGTGTGGACTTCCACAGATGGCTGTCAGAACGTTTTAGAGCTGAAATCTGACACATTTCGGATATGCGCCGATTCATAACTCCAACAGCACTCTGCGTGATTCTGGATATGTGTGATGGGGGTATAAGCATACCACACATCATGTTCACATTTCGTGAAATATTTTTTCAGTTTTCACATTTTGCAATTCATGGTCTGTGGATATTTCAAGATTTAAAGTTCAGTGGAAGGAAAAAGTATGGTAGAAAAAGATGCACAAGCAACAGGAATAACCGCAGCCTTGAGAGGATTGTAAATATTCTAATTTTCTGAGACATTGAATTTTGGATTTTCATTAGGTATAAGCCATATTCATAAAAAATATACAAAATAAACTCTTGAAATTTATCAGTGTGTAATTAATCTATATGAGTTTCACTTTTTCCATTTAATTACTGAAATAAATGAACTTTTCAAGGATATTCCCATTTATTGATATGTCCCTGTAAATGAGTTATTAACCTGCTTATGTAAGATGCATCTGAAGTAATCTAACATCTAAGTACTACTTAAATACTACAAACATGCTACACTTGAGGTTAGACCAAGTTTTAGGCGGATTAAAGTGTAAACACCTTGCAACAGATGATAGGAACATGCCAGTTTTGTACCTGACCACAACACACTTCGAGATCAACCCCAACTGATGTACAGAGGAGTGCAAGTGGTATCTTGATCGATGCTACTCAGGAACTAAGCGTGAAAATGTCAAGTGCATTAAATGGAAACAAGCAAAAACATTTGTATTGTGTGATATTTTGTGCCAGGTGTAAGATGGTGCCAACACCAAAGCGCCAGGAAGTTTTAAAAGAAGGTTTTGACATGGGGCAGCATGGTGGCTTAGTGGTGGTTATCACTGTCACCTCAGAGTGGCAAGGTCCCAGGTTTGCTTTTGACCTGGTTCTTTCTGTATGGAGTTTGCATAGTCTCCCCTTGTTTATGTGGGTTCCCTGTGGGTGCTTCGGCTTCTCTTCCAATTGTGCTAGGTTTCTGTATTGACCAGCCATGTGTACGGGGTGGCATTATAATGAACGTAAGTTCTTTTTTCCGCCCAGGCCCATCTTGCAGAATCGAAATGGAGAAGTCAGGACACAAACTCTTTTTTTTGTGCACATTTCAACCTCAACTGTAACTTTACTCTTACCTCAACTTGAAGTTTAAAGCAAACATAGAAATCAGTTAGGCCTCATGCTTTGTCCATCGCAGCTGCTTGTGAATTCCGTATAAAAGCAGAAAAGTAGAACAATAAAAAGCCAGAAAGTGAACAATGGGAAAGTTATAACTTCTACACAGTACAGTTTGCAGTGTTAAATTATGTAATGCTGACAGTGCACATGATGTTATTCAAAATTGTGTTTGCTCAACTTTATTTAACACTAGTGGAGTTAACAGTATTTTAAATTGTCCTTATGCAAGCGCATATGGTCAAATTTCAACTTTGGAGTGTTAATTTAATGCTGCAAAATGTACGGTGTAAATGATTGCATGTTAGCAAATTCACATGCACAAGTGTGAGTCCATGACAGCGATGACACTCAATCTCTTCTGTGCTGAGCTCCTCTGTCAGACAGGGGAGGTGCATAGAGAGCAGACACCACTTATGAGCTGGCTTTCATCCGTGTGGGTGGGAGATGCCTGATATCCACCGCTGGCAAAATGACAATGAAGCGCTGCCTGAATGTTGGCTCTGCAGGACTAACCCTCCTGTTTGGCTGCTGTTTTATTTTTGGGCTGATGACTCACTCGAGGCCTTGTAAAAACTGTAGAACACATGCAACCGACATTATAATTTACCTTAATAAGGGATTTTTTTTTTAAATCCGTGCTAATTTTGTAGGCATGTTTTCTCATTTTACCACTATGTGTGTGTCATTCTGCAGCGGCAGGGAGCCTCCCCTCATGTCTTGGAGTAAGACAACAAGAGGAGGCTGATTTCAAGAGGAAAACAAGGGAGCTTGGTATTTGTAAAATATTCAAAGATGAGCAAGTGACATCATGTCTGGGTAACCCTCAGCCGGACCATCTCATTGCAGTCATAGCAGTGAAGACTTGTTGTACTATCCCACTGGACCTGGTACTTTCAGTATTTCTGTAAGGCTGATCCTCCTGCCAGGATTTTGGACACCTCCAGTGTCAAAGTTCTGGTAGCTGATCCACCAGTCAGCTCCAAACCACCAAATAAATCTCAGTGAGGATGCAAAGGTGGTGAAATGGCTGTGGGTGGGTCACACTGCAGGAGTCTGGTGTTGGGAGTGAACACCGTCAGGCAGGTGTAGATGCTCTTTAGATAGATACTCTTTAGATATTGCAATCAATCTTTTCTTCAGTCTGCAACTCTGGTATCATCCCAAGAGTCAGGAAGAAAGGATTTGTGATCCCACTCTGGAAAGGAAAGGGTGACTGTCTGGATTGCAACAAATACAAGGACATTCCACAGCTGGTAAAGCTACTTGCAGGGATGTTCTTCAGTTGTAGTTACCGGTACTTGCCACTCAGCGACTACGCAGAGTAATCAACTATGTCCTCACTCAGCCTACTGTGTATTTATTTTCACAAAGAGCTGGATTCAGTTCATCAGGTTTCTTTGTGGAACTTTCTGAGACTTTACAGGATCTCCAGTTAGCTGCCAGACATCATAGCCAGCCTATACACAGGTACTGTGGGTGTTGGGTGGAGTGGGGGAATTTTCTAACATCTTCTTGGTGAGTTCTGCCATTTGTTAAAGATGTGGTCTGGCTCCTGTTCTGTTCAGTACTTACATTGACGAACACGTCGCAAGTATTGAACACGTGCCATTTTTCTCAGTAAATATATTTCTAAAGGTGCTGTTGACATGAAGTTTTCTCCAGATGTCAGGAACAACTCAAGCAATCCACACATACAAAGAACTCAAACTACAGATGTCCATAAATTAAGTTATGTGTATTAATGTGAAACAGCCAGTGATGCCGGTGCCGATTAATACCACCTGGTTCAGTCCCAGCTGATGCCCTATAAAAAGATGTCTCATTACCAAGGTGTCACACAAGAAACATCTCAATGGGTAAAAGCAAAGAGCTCATGAGCTTTGCAAAACATACTGATGGCATTGGTTACATAAGGATTTCTAAACTTCTGAATGTTGCAGTGAGCACTGTTGGGACCACAATCTGAAAGTGGAAAGAACTTCATTTCAACATAAACCAGCCATGACCAGTTGCTCCTCACAAGATTTCTGACAGAGAGAGGAGTGAAAAGAATGATTAATTATAATAATATTATATTAATATTATAATTATAAATTAAGGTGATAAAAGCATGAAAACAATATGGAGACAAAGGAGACGTGAGGCATGGCTCCCAGCTATTGACATTCAGCCAGCATCTTCTGGCTCTTTCTACTCACAGCACCGTGGTTCTGAAGGGGCACAGCGAAGGTGGAGACAGAACACATTCATATCCTTCTATTCCAGATACTCAGCCCAAAGTTCTCTCTCACTGTGTTCTCTCACATCCCGCCCCAGGGACTAATCACTCCCACAACCCCTTGAATCGACATCCAAAGGTTACAGCTTGTCTTTGCACATTTTTACAGTATAGCATCTTCATTTTGCTCAAACCTGTGTAATCTGTCTGACATCCGCTGACTCGCTGCAACACCATTCTTTGGAAAGCTTTTGGCATTTCATTACAAGTGGACACTGAAGATCAGCAACAGGGATGGACTACACAGGAATACTTGCTATGAAGCTTTTTTCTTGGAATGAATGAAGAAATTTATTTTAATGAAGAAATTTATTTTTTTCTTTGATTGCCTTTCATTATGATTGTGGCATTGGTTAAGAATTATTTTGGTAACATTTTCAACACAACAACAAAGAGAAAATTCTGGTACATCTCATACAGACACTGAAAATTAGGTTCCACATCAAACAGTGCTGGATGACAAAAGCACCTCTGAATAACATCCACAAAGTACAATTCTATGTCTGTACATGTAGAAATTCTGATCCTATTGTCAAAAAATGTAGGCTTGAAACAGCTAGTTAGCCTCCTAAACATGGCTCTTAGGTTCTGTAGTGAAGTGCTCCATCCCCTGGACTGTAAATCCAAGATGTGAATTAGAATATTATTGGAAAGCAGAGCTTCAAACCAGAATACACACACACACACACACACACACACACACACACACACACACACACACACACACACACACACACACACACACACACACACACACACACACACACACACACACACATATATATATATCAGTGGCAGCTGCTGGTCTGTCAAAGAAGGAAGGGAAGCTCATTCTCGGCTTACATCATAAAATTTGTCAATGTATGTAAATTTAAATATGTAAAATGGTCATAACAGTCCCAAGTTGCACAAGCATTTCACAATTTATATCTCCATTCTTCTTCTTTGTCTTTTGGCTGTTCCCGTTAGGGGTCACCACAGCAGATCAATCGTTTCCATCTCACCCTGTCCTCTGTATCTTCCTCTGTCACACCAACCACCTGCATGTCCTCCCTCAGCACATCCATAAACCTCCTCTTTGGCCTCCCTCTTCTCCTCCTGCCTGGTGGCTCCATCCTCAGCATCCTTCTCCCTATATACCCTGGGTCCCTCCTCTGCACATGTCCAAACCATCTCAATCTCGCCTCTCTAACTTTGTCTCCAAACCGTCCCACCTGAGCTGTCCTTCTGATATGTTCATTCCTGATCTTGTCCATTCTTGTCACTCCCAAAGAGAATCTCAACATCTTCAGCTCTGCCACCTCCAGCTCTGCCTCCTGTCTTTTTGTTAGTGCCACCGTCTCTAAACCATACAACATAGCTGGTCTCACTACTGTCTTGTAAACTTTCCCCATCACTCTTGCTGATATTCTTCGGTCACAAATCACTCCCGCCACCTTTCTCCACCCACTCCACCCTACCTGCACTCTCTTCTTCACCTCTCTACCACACTCTCCATTACTTTGAACAGTAGACCCCAAGTATTTAAACTCATCTACTTTCGCCACTTCTACTCCTTGAAACTGCACTATTCCACTGGGCTCCCTCCCATTCACACACATGTACTCAGTCTTGCTTCTTCTGACTTTCATTCCCCTTCTCTCCAAAGCGTATCTCCACCTCTCCAGAGTAGACTCAACTTGCTCTCTACTCTTACTACAGATCACAATGTCATCTGCAAACATCATAGGCCATGGGGACTCCTGCCTGATCTCATCCGTCAAACTGTCCATCACCACTGCAAACAAGAAAGGGCTCAGAGCTGATCCTTGTTGTAATCCCACCTCCACCTTGAATGAGTCTGTCATTCCAACTGCGCATCTCACCGCTGTCACATTATTCTTGTACATGTCCTGCACTACCCTAACATACTTCTCTGCCACTCCAGACTTCCTCATACAATACCACAGCTCTTCTCTTGGCACCCTATCATAAACTTTTTCTAAGTCCACAAACACACAATGTAACTCTTTCTGGCCTTCTCTGTACTTCTCCAACAGTATTCTCAGAGCAAACATTGCATCTGTAGTGCTCTTTCTTGTCATGAAACCATATTGCTGCTCACAGATCTTCACCTGTTTTCTAAGCCTAGCTTCTGCTACTCTTTCCCATAACTTCATGCTGTGGCTGATCACCTTTATGCCTCTGGAGTTACTGCAGCTCTGCACATCACCCTTGTTCTTGAAAATAGGAAGCAGCATACTTTGTCTCCACTCCTCAGGCATCCTCTCACTTTCCAAGATTTTATTAAACAATCTGGTTAGAAATTCTACTGCCATCTCTCCTAGACATTTCCATGCCTCCACTGGAATGTCATCTGGACCAACTGCCTTTCCACTCTTCATCCTCTTCATAGCAGCCCTCACTTCTTCCTTACTAATCTCTTGTACTTCCTGATTTACTCTCACCACATCATCCAGCCTTTTCTCTCGCTCATTTTCTTTATTCATCAGCTCTTCAAAATATTCCCTCCACCTTCTCAGCACACACTCCTCACTTGTCAGCACATTACCATGTGCATCTTTTACCACTCTAACCTGCTGCACATCATTTCCTGCTCTGTCCCTTTGTCTGGCCAATCGATACAAGTCCTTTTCTCCTTCCTTACTATTCAACTTCTTGTACAGCTCGCAATATGCCTTTTCCTTCGCTTTTGCCACATCTCTTTTTGCCTTACGCCGCATCTCCTTGTACTCCTGTCTACTTTCTTCATCTCTCCGACTATCCCAAAACTTTTTTGCCAACCTCTTTCTCCTTATGCTTTCCTGGACCTCTTCAGTCCACCACAAAGTCTCCTTTTCTTCCTTCCACTGTCCAGATGTCATACCCAGTACTGTCCTAGCTGTCTCCCTCACCACATCTGTAGTATTTTTCCAGTTGTCCAAAATTGCTTCCCCTCCAACCAGTGCTAAATTTCACACAACAGTCTTCCTCCTTCAGCTTCCACCATCTGATCCTTTGTTGAGCTCTCAGCGCCGATGCTCCTGCTCTTACTTCCCTTCCACTTGGTCTTTTGCACACACAATATGTCTACCTTTCTCCTCTCCATCATATCAGCCAGCTCTCTCCCTTTACCAGTCATACTACCAACATTCAAAGTCCCCACTCTCATTCCCACCCTTCAAGTTTTCTTCTTCTCCCGCTGTTTGTGGAAACGTTCTCCTACTCTTCTTCGTCATCTTCGCCCAGCAGTAGCCCAATTTCCACCAGCACCCTGTTGGGCAACAGCACCAGTGGCGGACATTGTTAACCCGGGCCGCGACCGATCCGGTATGGAAATTCGATTCTTAGTCTGCATATTTGGTTGGCTTGTTTTACACCGGATGCCCTTCCTGAAGCAACCCTCCTCATTTATCCGGGCTTGGGACCGGCACTCAGAATGTACTGGCTGCACACCCTATGTGGCTGAGTAATTTATATCTCCGTTGCATATAGTATTTTATGATGGCACAATTACCAAGAGGTTAGTGCGCTTGGTTTCAGTGCGGAAGGTTCCTGGTTCAAAACCCACCCCTGCCACATTTCTCCATGTAATGTGGAATTACGTCAGGAAGCGCTTCCAGCATAAAACCTGTGCCAGAATCAATATGCAGGTTCACCTTGGATCTGCTGTGGTGACCCTGAGCGAAAATAAGGGACTTTTACGAGAATATTATTTATGTTTTTAAACAAAAATATCATCAAAAATTTCAAGAAGCACATAGAACCTTTATTATTAAACATATGTAACAGAGCCTGTTTCCTGACATTGTTCCATGCAAATGTGATTTTAAAGATTGGCCAGCAGATGTCACCATATCTAATTGTATCAAAGCTTCAAAACACTGAACCATTGCTTCATATTGAGTCAGTGGTTCAAAACGCTTCAGTTTGTCCGTCACTAATTTTCATAAATAAAATACATCAGCAACCACTAATTATTACCACATATGCCCGGATGGACTTATAACTATGAATACTTTGATGATGTGTTGCAAACCGGGACGTTAATTAACGTGCAACAACTTTTAAACACTTACTGAAGAACGAAGCAGAGAGTAACTTACTGAGATCTTCTCACATAACGTCTAATCCAGTGTGCTTCTCTGTGTGCCTTTAAAACAAACTGCTTCATAGCGCACGTAAAACACTTTGGCATTAATTAAAAACGCATGAATACGCAAAACTAATTCTTATTCCTATAGCTGTCAATCAAAACGGGATTTAGCCTTTCGACTGATCATCCAATCATTGTGCAGAACTCCACGTGCAGGCCCGCCCAGAGCTCCATCCACCCCAGGAGAAGCTCAGCGTCCGGGGGCGGGACAAAATCGTGGTTTTATCCAATGACCATCGCGCTTCGTGGCAATGAAAAAACCTTTCCAGGCAGTCCCATTGAAGTGAACGGACGCTCGGCTTCTACAGGAAAATGCATTGACCACAGACTGTATGAGAAAAAAGATTTATGAGAAGTTAACAAAATAGAGTCAATCGATTTGTGATAAGTAGCTGATTCTGAACTAACTTGTCTTCAAGATGAACGTGTTCTAACCTTCGATTCCTATTTACTCACTAGATGGAGGACAGCGGTGATCCGCTCATTTGCTGGCTGCTGCCAGAGCGCCACCATCTTGGTTAGCATCTAACAACCAGACATCAATAGAAATCAATGCGGGCATGATCAATGTTTTTAAGAGTTTCATGATAGCTCTGCATTTTCCGTGCTTTTACTGTGGTGTTACATTTATTCAAACCCAGTCCCACATTTGTACAGCCACTATTTGTCAAAACAAATACAGAAGAGGATCAGACTTTTTATATAATAGACTTGAATGAATTTGTTAGTCCCAGTCCAGACAGAAAATAATACCATCAGTTTGTCAAACATACTATGTCTGCCACAACACCAGATACTAGACTGATCCTTAATTAATTTCATTATGAAGTTAAGATGGGAAATAATCAGGGGTGAAAGTAAGAGCTTCACACACTCACATCATGTTAAAGATAATAATATTAAAGACTGCTCTTAACCCACCTGTGGCGCTGCTTTTATGGAGCACTTCTCCATGAAAATATCAAATAATAGAAATAAATAAATGAAACAGCCACGCCAGCCACAGCAAAAGTAAGATTATTGAATAATTTCTGGAGCAAGTTGAAAGAAATCTGAAAACACTAGACTGGAATATTCAGTATATCACAGAGAAATGAATCTCATTTGTGTACGAGGTCTGTTAGAAAAGTATCGGACCTTTTTATTTTTTGCAAAAACCTGATGGATTTGAATCGCGTGTGAGCAAGTCACGCTCCGGTCAGCCATCAACATGCTGAAATGACCAGATTATTCCAAAGTGAACGCTGTGGTGATGCGGGACCGTCGTGTGACTGTCCGAGAAATTGCGGAAGAGGTGGACATCAGCACTTTTTCAGTACATTCCACTGTGACAGAAGATTTGGCCATGAAAAGAGAGGCGGCGAAATTCATGCTGCTGCTGACGGCGGAGCAAAATCGCCTCCGTGTTGAAGTCTCACAGGACATGCTGTGACATGCCCACCTCTTCCACAATTTCTCGGATAGTCACACGACTGAAAAGTCACCGAAAGCCGCCTGAATCATCCGAATAGTTTCCACCTGGCTGTCGCCCAGTTTCTGGCAAAATTTGATGCGGCGCTGCTCCAGTCGTTCCGTCTTTTTCCTTGCAATGAAAATCCGCCGAGCGCACAACACATGTCCCACACAAAGGCTGCTTACCAGCAAATGATGCAATCGACAGGCGTGAAAAAGTTCACGCATGCACACGAAGGTTCAAGGTTTGCTCATGCAAGCACACGTGATTCAAATCCATCAGGTTTTTGCAAAAAATAAAAAGGTCTGATACTTTTCTAACAGACCTCATATATTCTTATATTAGCAGAATATACAAAGTCAAAGCAACTGTCATGTGACCCACCAAATTGAGAGAAAAAGTATTTCCATTCTATGAATTTGCTCTGACAGAATATCTAAGGATGGAAAACCTGATGTGAAGAAAAAAAACATGACGATAATTAAAATGGGATAAATTGAGACTTATGAAAGTGAGACTTCTAATTGAATCGCTAAAGGAATGGTGCGATATTTGTCAGACAAAACATTCATCATCATCATCAATTTTATTTATATAGTGCCAAATCACAACAAACAGTTGCCCCAAGGCGCTTTATATTGTAAGGCAAGGCCATAAAATAATTACGTAAAAAACCCCAACGGTCAAAACGACCCCCTGTGAGCAAGCACTTGGCGACAGTGGGAAGGAAAAACTCCCTTTTAACAGGAAGAAACCTCCAGCAGAACCAGGCTCAGGGAGGGGCTGTCTTCTGCTGGGACTGGTTGGGGCTAAGGGAGAGAACCAGGAAAAAGACATGCTGTGGAGGGGAGCAGAGATCAATCACTAATGATTAAATGCAGAGTAGTGCATACAGAGCAAAAAGAGAAAGAAACACTCAGTGCATCATGGGAACCCCCCAGCAGTCTAAGTCTATAGCAGCATAACTAAGGGATGGTTCAGGGTCACCTGATCCAGCCCTAACTATAAGCTTTAGCAAAAAGGAAAGTTTTAAGCCTAATCTTAAAAGTAGAGAGGGTGTCTCTCTCCCTGATCCGAATTGGGAGCTGGTTCCACAGGAGAGGAGCCTGAAAGCTGAAGGCTCTGCCTCCCATTCTACTCTTACAAACCCTAGGAACTACAAGTAAGCCTGCAGTCAAAGAGCGAAGCGCTCTATTGGGGTGATATGGTACTATGAGGTCCCTAAGATAAGATGGGACCTGATTATTCAAAACCTTATAAGTAAGAAGAAGAATTTTAAATTCTATTCTAGAATTAACAGGAAGCCAATGAAGAGAGGCCAATATGGGTGAGATATGCTCTCTCCTTCTAGTCCCCGTTAGTACTCTAGCTGCAGCATTTTGAATTAACTGAAGGCTTTACAGGGAACTTTTAGGACAACCTGATAATAATGAATTACAATAGTCCAGCCTAGAGGAAATAAATGCATGAATTAGTTTTTCAGCATCACTCTGAGACAAGACCTTTCTAATTTTAGAGATATTGCGTAAATGCAAAAAAGCAGTCCTACATATTTGTTTAATATGCACTTTGAATGACATATCCTGATCAAAAATGACTCTAGAGGTCAGGGTAATGCCATCCAGAGTAAGGATCTGGTTAGACACCATGTTTCTAAGATTTGTGGGGCCAAGTACAATAACTTCAGTTTTATCTGAGTTTAAAAGCAGGAAATTAGAGGTCATCCATGTCTTTATGGCTGTAAGACAATCCTGCAGTTTGGCTAATTGGTGTGTCCTCTGGATTCATGGATAGATAAAGCTGGGAATCATCTGCGAACAATGAAAATTTAAGCAATACCATCTAATAATACTGCCTAAGGGAAGCATGTATAAAGTGAATAAAATTGGTCCTAGCACAGAACCTTGTGGAACTCCATAATTAACCTTAGTCTGTGAAGAAGATTCCCCATTTAGATGAACAAATTGTAATCTATTAGATAAATATGATTCAAACCACCACAGCGCAGTGCCTTTAATACCTATGGCATGCTCTAATCTCTGTAATAAAATTTTATGGTCAACAGTATCAAAAGCAGCACTGAGGTCTAACAGAACAAGCACAGAGATGAGTCCACTGTCTGAGGCCATAAGAAGATCATTTGTAACCTTCACTAATGCTGTTTCTGTACTATGATGAATTCTAAAACCTGACTGAAACTCTTCAAATAGACCATTCCTCTGCAGATGATCAGTTAGCTGTTTTACAACTACCCTTTCAAGAATTTTTGAGAGAAAAGGAAGGTTGGAGATTGGCCTATAATTAGCTAAGATAGCTGGGTCAAGTGATGGCTTTTTAAGTAATGGTTTAATTACTGCCACCTTAAAAGCCTGTGGTACATAGCCAACTAATGAAGATAGATTGATCATATTTAAGATCGAAGCATTAAATAATGGTAGGGCTTCCTTGAGCAGCCTGGTAGGAATGGGGTCTAAGTAATTTTTTCTCTAATAGTTAAAATTTTATTACCAAAGAAAGTCATGAAGTCATTACTAGTTAAAGTTAAAGGAATACTCGGCTCAATAGAGCTCTGACTCTTTGTCAGCCTGGCTACAGTGCTGAAAAGAAACCTGGGGTTGTTCTTATTTTCTTCAATTAGTGATGAGTAGTAAGATGTCCTAGCTTTACGGAGGGCTTTTTTATAGAGCAACAGACTCTTTTTCCAGGCTAAGTGAAGATCTTCTAAATTAGTGAGACGCCATTTCCTCTCCAACTTACGGGTTATCTGCTTTAAGCTGCGAGTTTGTGAGTTATACCACGGAGTCAGGCACTTCTGATTTAAAGCTCTCTTTTTCAGAGGAGTTACAGCATCCAAAGTTGTCTTCAATGAGGATGTAAAACTATTGACGAGATACTCTATCTCACTTACAGAGTTTAGGTAGCTACTCTGCACTGTGTTGGTATATGGCATTAGAGAACATAAAGAAGGAATCATATCCTTAAACCTAGTTACAGCGCTTTCTGAAAGACTTCTAGTGTAATGAAACTTATTCCCCACTGCTGGGTAGTCCATCAGAGTAAATGTAAATGTTATTAAGAAATGATCAGACAGAAGGGAGTTTTCAGGGAATACTGTTAAGTCTTCAATTTTCATACCATAAGTCAGAACAAGATCTAAGATATGATTAAAGTGGTGGGTGGACTCATTTACATTTTGAGCAAAGCCAATTGAGTCTAATAATAGATTAAATGCAGTGTTGAGGCTGTCATTCTCAGCATCTGTGTGGATGTTAAAATCCCCCACTATAATTATCTTATCTGAGCTAAGCACTAAGTCAGACAAAAGGTCCGAAAATTCACAGAGAAACTCACAGTAACAACCAGGTGGACGATAGATAACAACAAATAAAACTGTTTTTTGGGACTTCCAATTTGGATGGACAAGACTAAGAGTCAAGCTTTCAAATGAATTAAAGCTCTGTCTGGGTTTGTGATTAATTAATAATATGGAATGGAAGATTGCTGCTAATCCTCCGCCTCGGCCCGTGCTACGAGCGTTCTGGCAGTTAGTGTGACTCGGGGGTGTTGACTCATTTAAACTAACATATTCATCCTGCTGTAACCAGGTTTCTGTAAGGCAGAATAAATCAATATGTTGATCAATTATTATATAATTTACTAACAGGGACTTAGAAGAGAGAGACCTAATGTTTAATAGACCACATTTAACTGTTTTAGTCTGTGGTGCAGTTGAAGGTGCTATATTATTTTTTCTTTTAGAATTTTTATGCTTAAATAGATTTTTGCTGGTTATTGGTGGCAGTAAAGCTGAACTCAGTACAGAATACAGAGCGACACAAAAATAAATAATTTTCTAACCTTTTTCAGCAATTTCCGTCATTTCCCCACATCATTAATATTACATATAATACACACTTATGAAAGCTCACATCACAATTTATTATTATTTATTTTTATCTATTTACCCTTGATTTAACCAGCTGACAAACCTTTGCGCTGTACTCGAAGGCTGCACAAAACAGCGTTTTCAGATCACTTTAACCCAAGTTTAAGTCAGCGCATTATCATATTTCTATTTAATATAATGTCTGATGACGCAGAATAACACTAAGCAAGATGGCGGCTGCTGGCAACAGCTCACAGGCTGCATCCGCCATCTAGTGGATTAAATAGAAATCGATGGTTATAACGCATACCACTTAATTTTTTTTTTTTTTTTTTTTTTTGACATTTTAGGGAAAGCTGAGCTTCCCTTGCAGTCTTAAAGAAACTGTCTCATATATATACGAGGTCTGTCCATAAAGTATCGTAACTTTTTATTTTTTTTTTAAACTATATGGATTTGATTCATATGTTTTCTCTGTTGTCAGACAAGCTTGAACCCTTGTGCGCATGCGTGAGTTTTTCCACACCTGTCGGTGACATCATTCGCCTGTGAGCACGCCTTGTGGAAGGAGTGGTCCCGCCCCGTCGTCGGATTTTCATTGTCTGGAAATGGCGGAATGATTTGGGGTTTTTTCATCAGAATTTTTTCAGAAGCTGTTAGAGACTGGCACCTGGAAACCATTCAAAAAATTTATCTGGCTTTCGGTGAAAATTTTACGGGCTTCACAGAGAATAAGGTCTGTTAGTACAGCTTTAAGGACCCCTTTAAGGACGCTCGGCGTGCCGCGCTCCGAGCTGCGACAACGCGGCACAAGCCACCGGACCATTTCTAAACGGATGGCTCTGTGGATACGAGACCGTCGTGTGCTCTTTCTCTGGTTATCACAAGAGCTGGACATCAGCCATTTTCCGGCAGATTTCACTTTTAACAAGAGATTTTGTCATGGAAAGCCGCGCGGAAGCTTCGCGCGTAAAGACTGATTCGCTTTGGAAGCGAGACAAAGGAACACCTCCGTTTCGGCGTGTCAGAGGACAAGCTGTGTTACAGAGGGACTTTTCTTCACTATTTTAGACACTGTTTTCGATAGGACTCTTTATGTGGATTATTTTCTTCATGAATCCCACTGAAAGTAACGGGTAAGAATTTATATTTACTACGTGTCTTTTACTCTGCCAATCAATGCATTAATGGACGTATTTCAGTTGTTTAAGCCACAGGGTTCAAAATGTGTGAAAAAAGCAGCAGATTTTAGTTTGTAAATGACGGTGAATATAATACTGAGATAAACTGTGACTTCTAACACTGTGTTTTACTGGTTTTGAAAGATGATGACAGTGTTTGGGTTTTTTTTTTTATTCATTCATTTTTCGTGCGTTCTTTTTGTGTTTGTGATCCTTGAATTTACCCAGCAGCCCCTGCGGTGCTTAAAGTGAAACTGGTTTATCAGAAGCCGACAGTATAATCTGATGTGGCCGCATCCGACTCACTACTAAAAGTTATTGGTTATCTGTAATAAAGATACATTTTTTAGCAGTTTATCAGTTTAGCGTCATAAAAGATAACCCTTCCTGATGCAACTCCACATTACATGGAGAAATGTGGCAGGGGTGGGATTTGAACCCAGAACCTTCTGCACTGAAACCAAGCTCATTAACCACTTGGCCACCACCCCTGCTCTTATATATATATATATATTACTTTAAAAATGTATTCCGATACAGTTACTAGTTACCTGTTGAAAAATGTAGTCAGTAAAGTAATCCAAGTACCATAATATTAAAGTAATGTAATTTGATTACTTTCAATTACTTCTGGATTACTCCAATATCAAATATGCTAATACAGACAAAAGAAACTAAATATAAATAGTCTTGACCACATAGTACAGTTTATTAAGCAAAAATAAAACTGTTTCTTTTACATGACATGCTCTGTTTTACTTCACATTATGAATTAAGAGCACCCACAATATTGTTTTAAACACACCCAGTGTTCACCTGCTAAATTTTCAACAAAAAATGCCAAACAAATGAAGGATAATGAAAACTAATTAAAAGTGGCTTGCAGAACAATATACAAAAAAAAAAAAAAAATTCTGCTACTTGTTCAGTAAACATAAAATTATCTTACTTTAGTCTTTCACATGGCATTCACACCATCTTTAACATATCAGTCCACTTATTGAACTTTCAAAATAAGAACAAAAGCATAATGAAAACCATTAAGTAAATACTGTCAGTAAGGAGACGTGATCTCCATTTTAATTTTGAGCAAGTTAGTGATTTGCGCACATAGAAGTTCAAGAAACAGGTGGAATATGCCAGAAAGCTGCGCATGTTGGCAAAGCCAGAAATGGAGGAACAAGGGAGACAATATTTCCTTACATAAGTAAGTGGTTTTGGTTCTTCTTGTCACTTTGTCCGTGATATTTGGATGATAAACAGCTGTATGTCTCCTGCCGTACCTGTGTCGCCCGATGACACGAACCATTAACTCTTCACTTATGTCTAGTTGATATTTTCCACTGCTAGACCAATGTCTAGTTAAAATACTTGTCATTAGTGACTAAAATTGTTCGACAAGACTGGGGATTTATTTTTTTAATTTGTACCTTAAAATAATGAGAATATAATGACCCGCGCTGTGCCGCTCACAGTCACACCCACACATAGAGATTTGTACCCACACCACTGACTTCATGAATGAAACTCGGTCAATAAAGGATAATTGTGTAAAAATATAATATGTATATAAATGTATTGTAATGGTTTTAGGAGCCGCGCTGCATTGAACACAGCAGCAGCTGCAGGACGCCTCAGATCAGCAGCTTGAACAGCGCAGATCCGTGTAACTTTCAACACTACTATTTGGGAATGTGTGAGTGTCAGAGTAAGTTTAATACTTTCCTGACATAATTTAATGTCATTTAATTTTACAGGCTCGATATCCACATTTTAACACGTATTTTGCGAGCATTTTTCTTGAAAATGCATTAACATCCGGGTACTTCATCAATATTTTGCCAGTTAGAAGACATCATGTCGCTGTCCATGAAGGGACGTTTTCGTTTCCAACAAAAAAAAAAATATTATATACAGATAATATCATAACATGCCTTAAAATTGTAATCCTGCGAACTAATCCCCATTTTTACTAAATATACCTGTAATCTGAATACGTCTTTTTTCTGTAACTGTAGCGGAATACAGTTACCTTTTTTTTGTATCCTAATTACGAAACGCCGATACATGTATTCTGTTACTCCCCAAGCCTGTATATATATATATATATATATATATATATATATATATATATATATATGGACATGTCTATCTCGGCTTTCAGTGCTTACCAGTCGAGTGAGTATAAGAGAACTTGTGGAGAGCTGAACATGTCCCAACTTGTCCTCTAACACTCCGAAACGGAGGTGTTCCTTTATCTCGCTTCATCAGTGAATCGGTCATGGCGCGTGAAGCCTCCGCGCGGCTTTCCATGACAAAATCTCTTGTTAAAAGTGAAATCTGCCGGAAAATGGCAGCTCTTGTGATAACCAGAGAAAGAGCACACGAAGGTCTCGTATCCACAGAGCCATCAGCTTAGAAATGATCCAGTGGTTTGTGCCGCGACGTCGCAGCTCGGAGCGCGGCGCACCGACCGCCCTTAAAAGGGTCCAATAAGCTGTAGTTAAAGTCCTTATTCTCCGTGAAGCCCGTAAAATTTTCACCAAAAGTCAGATAAATTTTTCGAATGCTTTCCAGGTGCCAGTCTCTAACAGCTTCTGAAAAAATTCTGATGGAAAAAAAGTCCTTTTCATTCCGCCATTTCCAGACAATGAAAATCCGACGAGGGGGCAGGACCACTCCTTCCACAAGGCGTGCTCACAGGCAAATGACTCACCGACAGGCGTGGAAAAACTCACGCATGTGTACGAGGGTTCAAGCATGTCTGACGTAAAAACATATGAATGAAATCCATATAGTTTAAAAAAAAAATAAAAAGGACCATTACTTTATGGACACACCACGTACACTGGACAAACTGAAGATAGGGAAGTGTGAGTTGAGCTGGTTGGTCGACTTTCACCATGACCCAGACACGGATAAATGGCAGAAAATGAATGGATATTGATAATAACAAAAAACTTTGTTTTCAAGACCTGCAGTTGTCGATATGAAGCCCATATCTGGGTGTCACCATGTTGGCAGCGTTGGTGTGACTGGTATTGCAGTGGCGAAAAGAAATGAGGCAGGACAACACCATGTCAATGTCTCAGAGTTTTCTCTGCAGTTATGAGAAAGTCCACAAACATCTTAAACTAAGAAGTTAGAAAAAAAAAACCATCCCCATTCAGTTGTCATGGAGGGGGAAACTATCTATAGAAACTAACACCGCTTTTTGTACCAGGCTGTAAACATGGTTATTTCTGCTCTAAAGTTGGATATTTTAACATGGTGTTGAATGAGAACTTACTCGCTTTTGGAGCCTGCCTCAAGTGGCTAGTCAAGGAACAGCAACTTATTCTTTTTCCTTTGGGCTTCTGGCCATCAAAGTCTGTCACTTGGTCCAATGATGGAACCTAGATTTTACACTATAGTATATTGCTAATGCCACAGTGAACCATCTATGCTATGCTTTAGCCTGTCCATTAAACAATGATGAAGTTGATGTCTGAGAACAACATTTATAAGGTACATAGGACAGCATTTACCTCCTCTGGTTGGAAACAGTGACCACAACATATTTTACATTAACCAGTTGCTGCTTGTAAATTTTTATACTCATTGAAAGACATGCATGAAGTTCAGAGGAAGGCAGGAAGTGAATTCAGCACAGGTTTGCTGCAAACAGAATTTTTGTTGTTGTTGTTGCTTTGTAACAGAATTAAACAATATTATTTATCGGTTACCATTATTTTAAAAAAAAAAAAAACAATTTTTCTGGAATACTGAAAAAATATGTAGTTTTAGGTTTCATTTTTGTTCCTATAGTGACATATCAATTATGTCCAACTTTTGTTTTCATTCCAGTTTAAAGCCTTGCTGGAAACTGAATATTTTATTTTGCAAAATGTACTGTATGTTTTTGTTTTGAAATACCAAACTGTCACTTCATTTAAAAAAAGTAATTGTTCATTTCTACAAGACTGACACAAGATCCAGGCAGCTTGTACAAACAAAGGTTCAGATTATATTACATGTCAGGGTTAGGTTAAATTTACTTTAACATTTGAGTCATTGCTCCCATTAGTCCTGACCATTTTTGTGACATTGATGCACAATTGCTATTGGTCATGTGATAATTTTATTGGTGTCCATGTGGTGTCAGAACTCCTTGTCCTCTTCCTTAAACAGCATTTTTGTAATTGTACGAGGTCTATTAGAAAAGAAACCGACAGTTTTATAAAAAAAAAAAAAAACTATATGGATTTGAATCACGTGCGATTACATCAGACATGCTTGAACCCTTGTGCGCATGTGTGAGTTTTTTCACACGTTGGTGACATCATTCGCCTGTGGGCAGGCTTTGAGTGAGCACTGGTCCAGCCCTCTCGGCTTAAATCCTTTGTCTGAGACGCTGCTGGAGACGGCGCGCGTTGCTTTATCAAAATTTTTTCAGGACCTGTGAGGGATATCCGTGTGGACACTATTCGAGAAATTCTGCTGGTTTTCGGTGAAAAGTTTAACGGCTGATGAGAGGTTGTGGAGTTTCTTTCGCTTTAAGGACAGCTCACAAAGCGGATCGGTGCGGCGCGGTCGGAGGTGGCGTCCGTCTGGCTGTTTCGAGCTGAAAACTTCCTAATTTAAGTCTCTGTTCACCCAGGACGACGTCAGAGAACAGAGACGTTTCAGAAGAAGTCGGCATGAGGAGTTTATGCGGACATTCCACTGTTAAAGGAGATTTTGTAATGAAAGAACGTGCAGGCAAATTCGCCGAGTCGGTTCCGTGATGACGACGCAAATCCGTCTGTGCCGCGACAGGAAAAACACCTCCGTGTTGAAAACTATTTGTAAAATTCAGGCGGCTTTTGATGGCTTTCAACAAGTGAGTATCTGAGAAATTGTTTAACAGCTGGGCATGTTCCAACTTGTCCGTTAAGGTTTCCAACGGAGGTGTTTTTCCTGTCGCGACCCCCCGCGGTCGGGTCCGGCCCGACATGCGAATCTGCCCGCACGTTCTTTCATTACAAAATCTCCTTTAACAGTGGAATGTCCGCATAAACTCCTTATGCCGACTTCTTCTGAAACTTCTCTGTTCTCTGACGATGACCTGGGTGAACAGAGCCTGAAATGAAGAAGTTTTCAGCTTGAAACAGCGAGACGACGCCGCCTCGGAGCGCAGATCGCCATCAGGCGCCGTGGGCTGAACTTACGGCGACAGTAAAACTCCAAAATCTCTCATCATCCGTTAAAATTTTTACCGAAAACCAGCTGAATTTATCGAATGGTGTCCACTCAGTTGTGCCTTACAGTTTTTGAAAACATTTTTATCAAACAAAGCAGCAGTCTCTGAGCCATTCCTAAACAATGCAAAAATCGACGAGAGGGTGGGCGACTCCTCACTCAAAGACTGCCCACAGGCGAATGACGTAACCGACAGGCGTGAAAAAAACTGTTGCATGCCCACGAGGGTTCAAGCTTGTCTGATGTAATCACACGTGATTCAAATCCATATGGTTTTTGAAAAAAATAATAACGTTGGATACTTTTCTAACAGACCTCATATTTTCTCACAATGCTGCTGTGGACATTTTTATCAGCTTAGGATAAACTGTATAACACAAACAACAGTCTTGAGTGGCGCCCTCTTGGGAGCAATATGTGAGCATTTTGACAGCAAATCAGCAACTCCATTCAACAACAAAAAAGACATGAATATTAACAGAATGAATCACTGAAAAGGGAGATGAAGGGGTTGTGTAGTTCTTCACAGTAATGTTTGCTTGCGGCTAAGTGAGAGTGCGTTTAGTATGTCCGTGTGTGTGCTAATGTGTGTTAACGTGTGCGAGCATAAGCTAGCTAAAAGTCAGACAGGCCACACAAAAACAGGCTCCTGTTTTTTAGCTGACTCATGCCACCTTAAGCAAACATGGAGCACAGACGAGTGCCTTGTCCTGACACTCGCGCAAGCAGAATGTAACACTAACAAGTCAACATTTCACAAGTCTAAACAGCATCTCTGGTTTCTGTTTTGATACACACAGTTCTGTCTACTTCACAAATGACCCACTGCAAAACTGTACCTGTGTGCTGCCAGGTGAAAAACCAACATGAACACATTTAATGGGTCATCTGGAGGGGGAAAAAAATGAATGTGAAAGTACCCACTAAGGTAACGTCCACTAACAGAACTCCATTGTTTCCTACAGCCTGTAAAAGCAGAGGAAGGCAGCGAGGGATTGACGCACTGAGACAAGCAAGGATTTTAAAATGAGAAATGAGGATGAAAATCAAGCATGAGCTGAACAGAAAGAAAGCTTTCAGGAGTAATTATGTTTTTTCGGGGAAGGTGAAGTCCAGAGAGCACACAGAACGTGTGGATTTTGGGGTGGGGGGAGCCTCTGGGGAACCTTGCAGGAAGGGACGCCTCAGCCACATGAACACTTATTTCCTGTTCTACGTCAGACACAGAGCTTTGGATCATTGTGTACATCTGTGGTCATGAAAAAGAGCAAAAGCAACAGGATGGCCACTGGATGTGATGGCAAGAATTCAAAAAAATCTGATCTAGTCAACATCAACAGTCCCACATGTCAACCAGCATGAAGGGACGGGGGTCAGGAGCCGGGCAGTGGCGAGGGTTGGGGTAATAGCCCACAAACTGTTTGGGTCATAATGCTCTCATTGCCATGACAACCTCAAAGGTCATTTCCCATTTTGTTTAAGTGCCTGTTGCTCTTGTGTTGTTGCCCATCTGCTGTCACACAGCCTTTGGTGAAAAAAAAATCCTGGGTGACCCCCCCCTCCAAAAATAAGTACATCAAACCAAATCCTTTTATAAAATTTAGTAAAAACTGTAGTTTATTGTAATTTTTTTCTTGTCCATAATGTAATGTCTTATATAATTCGAATTTCTTGGTTAATAGAATACAAATAGTGATGTTTACGTTCAATGGTTAGTTCAATGGTACAAATATTTCATGAGGTGACGTACCATTCAATGAGGCAAAATTGAATGGTACGTTCCATTTTTCACCAAATGAAATATTCATTCCACTGAAAGAATGGAAAAACATTCATGATTTGTTTTATATAATGGCAAAAATAGATCCTTGTCATTTCTTATTTTATTAATTTCTAAACAACAGAAAAGCGACTTACATTTTGGTGTTCCTCACTGGTACTTAACAGTCCAACATGAACTAGGAGTCAAAAATTGTTTTCAGTAGTCCGTGATGCCATGCACAGACTTCGTGTACAGACTGCTGTCTGTTTTCCTCACTCCAGCGAAAAATCGCTTCAGAAATCTGTCCAGATTTTCATCCTAACTTCATCCTAACAGCTCTTCATGCCTCCAGATGGCTCACTGAGTGGTGGATTTGTTTTTGTGTGTGTGTGTGTGTTAGAAGAATTAGCAGCATCAATTAGCTCATTCAAATCGATGTCTGCCAGCAAAACAAACTCCGCCATGTTTAGCTAAACACCACCCTGGTAGTGTGAGCATGCGCAGTGGTCAGGGCGTGCAATAGCACATTTCACATAGTACCAAAATTGCAAGCTAAAATGTACTATTGCACAGTCAGTGCAAGGGAATGGCAAATTTTATGAATAATCCATGTCACGTGACGAGTCCAGTCTCATTTTTTTGTCCTTCCGTCACAAAATGAGCATATGTGCTTTTGTAAACTATGTCATTTTTTTCAATTGTATATAAAAAAAGACATTTTCACGATCCCGCTAGACAGTGCCTAAGCGCACATGTGATGACATCACAACTCTATCCAGTTAGGGAGACGAGGTTTCTTTCAATAACAAGAACTGTCAAAAAACTGTCTTGTGTGTGGTTGGAGTTGTGTGGCGATAGGAATCGCCTTATGAATGCTTGAATAACGATGTCATTCGCACAAAGAAATCAAACAATAGTGAAAACATGTTCATTGCACCCAGAATGTTGGTATTTTGGTCATTGAACTTTGCAGTGCGGTGTCATAACGCATCAATCAGTTGCTCCTTGAGGCATCATAACATCCGATCAGTTAGCGGCTCGGTGCGGTGTCATAATGGATCAATCAGTCGCTCCGTGAGGCGTCATAACATCTTATCGGTTAGCGGCTCGGTGCGATGACATAACGGATCAATCAGTCGGTCCATGAGACGTCATAACATCGAGCCTGGTTCACATGGCAAGACAATTAGTCTGAAATCGAACCCGATCTTCCCCTTCCAACAATCTTAAGGACACCCCAACACCAACACACTTTACATTGATTCACTTGTGTTAGTTTTTACATAGAATGAATTAGTCAACCAATCAGTATGAACGGAGGCTAAGTTTACCCATAATCCCTTTGGGTGTGTTAATGTTCAAATCTTCAGAATTAGTGCATTATTTTAAAATTAACAGATATGTGTTATATATCCACTTTGTACATTTTAAGAGTTTACATTAATGTAGTTATTCTATCTGGAATAATTTTATTTATAAAGCAAAACCATAAGTGAAACCTCCTTCCCATTTCAAGACCTCCGCCTCATCGCTGGACTACTGTATAGGGTTAAGAAATAATGGTTGTGCGTGCATGCGTGCGTGCGTGCATGGGAGTGCGCGCCAGCCAGCCAGCCAGCCAGCCAGGTCCTTTCTTCTGGGGGCAGAGTTGAGCTCAGCTCCTCTTAGCTACCTCACTGCTGCAAAATACATAGCAGACAGGAGCAAAAGGGTTTATAAATTCTTTTCAAGTTGCTAACTATTTAAAAAATGAAATTTTAGCGGTCTAAAAGTTATCAGAACTAAATTTATCAGGAGATAATTGGTCCGATAATGTTTTTAAAACTTATCTGAAAAGCTAATCTGCTAACAAAAACATTAGCTACGATAATTATCTGTTATCGGATTAACTGAACAGTGCCCACCACTGCACAGGAGGGATGAAAAAATAAGCTTGAAAAAACTCACTTAACATTAAAATTAAGGTCAGCAACAAATTTAAAGACAAGCATTAAAGAAAATAGCCTTGAAAAGGATGAGAGAATACTGTAAGCCCCTTCCATTACCCATCCCTTACCCCTTCCCTTATTTTCACTCGGGGGTCCCTACAGCATCTGAGGTGGATCTGTATGTTGATTTGGCACGTTTTATGCGGGATGCGATTCCTGGCACAACTCCACATTACACGGAGAATGGGCAGGAGTGGCCTTGAACTGTTAGCCTTCCGCACTAGAAACAAGCACACTTAACTGCTTGGGCCTCCACCCATGCTCTCCAAAGAGAATACTAAAAACAAATTACAGAAAAAAAGTAGGGGAAGAAACATACATCCATATCTTATGACAATATCTTTAGACTGAATTCATACAGTAGTATCATACCTTATTTGTACTGTACTTGTTCAACAACAGTTGTTACACATCTCTGAAAGAGTCATAAATGAGGAGTGACTGTGAAGTGAAGCAGAAAAGCTGTACCGTATGACTGCACCTCTGTGTCTCATTGAAAACTGGTCAAGGCTACTTGTGTAAAACTGACTAAAGAGCAGAACAAATGTGGTGTAATAATCAAGTTTCTCTGTTCTTGTCACAAAAATATTGTCAAAGGAAATCGGAAGGGAATTGTAAAGCGTTTGGAATACAGAAGTAACAGCCATAACAGCCAGTACACATCCTGAGTTTTAATTAAAACTCTTGTAGTTGTATTTGGAACCATTTGTACTGTATATACAACATGTGTTCACACTTGCCATATTTTCCGTACCATATTAGTTACTGTCAAAAAAAAAAAAATGCATCATGAGATGTTGAAAAAACATATCTAAGTTGTTCTGGTCTATCAGTTGCATTTATTTTTTTAATTGTCATGGTAATGCTACATGCCATAAGAAGCAATATGTCGTGGGCTGCCTTTTGTCTGCCTCTTTCCCCTCCCTTACTCTCCTCTTGTGTGTTGTTTGTCTGTTTTCCCTCCAGGTGGCGCGCTGCAGAGCCGAGGTGCACCTAAAACTCATCATCTCCTCACACCTGAGATTCATGAGCTCCTGATCATGAGCAGCTTACTTAAACCTTGGCTTTGAGCTCAGTCTTCTAGATTCTACCCAGATGCTACCTTGATTCAACCTCGTCATATGAGGCTTCCATGCCTCTGCTTCCATGTGGTCTGACTTCTGAGAGATTTCCCGGAGACGCCCTGAGTGCGACTTCTGAGCTTTCCACAGCTCCTCTCAAAGGTAACCTGCCCTCTCTATTCTCTGCAATAGCGTACTTTGACCTTTGGTGTTTCCAGACGCTTTCCTGCACAGCTTCCATGCTGCAACGTCTCCTGGCTTCCACGCCACTGCCTGCACTACAACGTCACTTTGGAATTTGCAGTTGTTCACTCACCTTCGTTCTCCTCATCTTGTCAGAACGTTCCTCCATCCTCAGCTCTGTGCATTCCACCTGGCTACAATTCCTGTCCCATCTGTCCTGGATTTCAACCAACTCTCTTACTCCCAAGCCTGGCTGGCTCCGGTTGCACTGTAGCTCCCAACTTTCCACCGCTACAAGTGGGTCCTGTCTTGGCTCTGCAGGCACCATCTCCAGCTTCAGCACATTTAATCCTTTGTTATTCATTACTGTAAATAAATCTTCTTTCTTTCACACCTGTTCTCATCATTGCTCCCAGCATTTGAGTCCATCGCCTGAACTGGTCCAGTCTCATCCGGACCTTTAACCATAACACAAAACTAATATAATCAATGCAATATTTATTATTATATAACAGCTGAGTGGATCCTTGTCATTTGATTGGTGCTTTATATGTCACGTGATATGGATTATTCGTCCCATTTGTGTTGCATCACATTTAGAGTGCAATTTGGTTCCATTTAGTGTGCAAATTTGATTCCATGCATTTGGTACCATTGCACTCTGCACACACACGCACGCAGGCTCACACAAGCGGGATGATGCTTAGCTTTAAAACAAACATGGCAGAGTTTGTGTTCCTGACGGACGACAATTTATTCCAACACACACACACACAAACACATACAAAATCCACTCAGCTGTAAGCCATCTGGAGGCAAAAGAGCTACACGTCACAATTTGGACTCCTATTTAAAGTTTGTGTTGGACTTTAGCCGCACTGGAACACCAAAATGTAAGTCCCTTTTCCGTTGTTTATAAATTAATAAAATATCAAATGACAAAGATCTATTTTACCCGCTATATAAAACAAATAATGAATGTTTTTACATTCTTTCAATGGAACGAATATTTAATCCAGTGAAATATTCGTACCATTGGACTCATAAACATTCATTATTTGTACAGTATATTATAAAACGGCTGAGTGTACCCTTGTCATTTGATTGGTGCTTTGTATGTCACATGACATGGATTATTCGTCCCGTTTGTGTTGCGTTGCATTTAGTGTGCAATTTGGTTCGATTTAGTGTGTAAATTTGGTTCCATACGTTTTGTACCATTGCACACTGCGAACCCTGCCCACTAGTGGGAACGGCGTTTAGCTAAACATGCGGAGTTTGTTTTGCTGATGGACAACGATTTGAAGGAGCTAATTGACAGTGCTAATTCTTCTAACACACACACACAAACAAATCCACTACACTGTCTATGTAAATTTTATTTGATCAAGATTACATTTTTTATTGCCAGCAAATAACATAAAATTAGACTTATTTATATTTAACGATAATTTGTTAACTTTGAACCACATTGAATAATTCAAGAGATCGTTATTTAAACTTTTAACCAAACCATGTATATCTTTGCTGGAAATAAAAAGAGTAGTATAATTAGCAAACAACAATGGAAATGTTGTGGCAGAAATGGATGCAAAATCCTTGATATATAAATAAAAGTGGTCCCAAAATCGAACCTTGAGGAACTCCACAATCAATAGAATTAATTTCAGATTTCAAATTAAGAAAAACATATTGTTTTCTCTCTAATACAAAATTACTAAGCCATTTATAAACAACAGCTTTAAATCCATATTTATTTAACTTAGAAAGCAAGATTTTATGATTTACTGTATCAAACGCTTTCGAAAGGTCTAAAAACACACCAATTCCAAATTCATTGTTATCTAAGGCAGCATAAATTCTATCCATCAGTTCAATCAGGGCCATATATGTTGAATGATTTTTCCAAAATCCATATTGATAGTTATATAAAATTGAATTCTTAAGCAAATGATCATTTAGTCTTTTATAAACAAGTTTCTCTAAGATCTTTGAAAAACATGGCAAAACTGAAATAGGATGATAATTTGAAAAAAATGCTGGATCACCTTTTTAAACAACGGTATGATTTTAGCAATCTTTAAATCAGATGGTACTATGCCCGTTTTCAAGGACAATGAAAAAATATATGTAAGTGGTTAAGAAATTTCATGTATGACACATTTTACAATAGATGTATTTATTCCATCATGACCAGCTGCAGATGGACGTAGTCCAGCGATAATTTCACAAACCTCAGTGGAATTTGTGGGTTCAAATTCACTCACAGATGGAAATGAACCTTTAATGTAATCAACCGGATTAATATTTGTGGAATCAATTTTTTTTTGCAAGCGAAGCACCAAACTTTGAAAAAAATTATTAAACTTACAAGTAATGTCAAAGGGATCAGAAAAGCTTTTAGATCCATCTGAAAAAGTTGACGGATATTTTGATGAACATTTTTTCTTCTTAAGTAGTTCATTAATTATTTTCCAGGTCCCTTTGATATCATTTATTGATTTTTGAAAATGATCACTAAAATATTTCTTCTTTGCAGCCTTAAGAAGAGAAGTGTATTTATTTTTATAGGAATTATAGGTATATAAATTTAACGGTGAAGGAGATGATAAATATTTTTTAAACAACTTGTTTTTTATGAATGGGGATTTTTGTAGTCCCCTAGAAAACCATGGGGTTTTCTTTTTGGATATATCACCAGATAATTTAATGATTGGAAATGATTTTACATAAACTTCATTGAACATTTGCATGAACACCTGATATGCTAAATTGGGGTCTGTTTCCATATATGAGGTCTGTTAGAAAAGTATTGGACCTTTTTTAAAAAGAATAAGCTGACTCTTGACTAACAAAGCTACGATACAGAGTTACTGATTGATATTTTAAAATATCAAGATAGGATTTCATAAATTTTGAAGCAAAGATTGTAGATGAAGCACTTTGGAATATTGAAATTTGAATTGATGCTTTGAATCACATCTAGAATCACAGGCTGGATTCAAAACAAGAAGCCAGTTAGCAGCTGAACAACATCAAACTCCAACAGCTTCATCAGACAATGAGATTTACAGCATGTCCATGGTTCCACTACATTAAACATAGCACAGTCAGTCTGCTCTGTATAAGGCTGATCCTGTCCGATCTCAGAAGCTAAGTAGTATGGGGCCTGTTTAGTACTTGGATGGGAGACCTCTTTGGAACACCAGCGGCTGTGTGTTTCTCCAGGTAAACCTGGAGCTGCATCAGGAAGGGCATCTGGCATAAAACTTATGCCAAATACCAATGCAGATCTGGCTGTATCCACTGTGGCCACCCTGAACGAAATGGGAGCAGATGGAAGGACAGCGTTAAATATACTCCAATGTAGCCAAGCAGAGTTATAATAACATGCTGTGAAGGGCCGCCTGAACAGTTTATAGTGGTTCTACAATGGGAACCACTATAAACACGGGCAGAACATGCAAACTCCACACAGCAAGGCCATGGGAATTGAACCCACGACCTTCTCGCTGTGAGGCAACAGTGCTAACCACTAAGTCACCGTGCTGCCCTTCATTAAATACATTGATTGATTAATTATTGTCATCCAATGACAGGTGATACTATGTGCATCTATAAGTGTGTGTGTGTGTGTGTGTGTGTGTGTGTGTGTGTGTGTGTGTGTGTGTGTGTGTGTGTGTGTGTGTGTGTGTGTGTGTGTGTGTGTGTGTGTGTGTGTGTGAGAGAGAGAGAGAGAGAGAGATAGAGAGAGTTGGCAAGGTGACTCTATTTGGCTACAAATATACAACCCCAATTCCAATGAAGTTGGGACATAAAATGGTGTAAACTGTTAAGAAAAACAGAATACGATAATTTGCAAATCCTATTCAACATATACAATTGAATACATGACAAAGACAAGATATTTAATGTTCAAACTGATAAACTTTATTGTTTTTGCTCATTTTGAAATGGATGCCTACAACACGTTTCAAAAAAGCTGGGACGGTGTTATGTTTACCACTGTGTTACATCACCTTTCCTTCTAACAACACTCAATAAGCGTTTGGGAACTGAGGACACTAATTGTTGAAGCTTTGAAGGTGGAATTCTTTCCCATTCTTGCTTGATGTATGACTTCAGTTGTTCGTCTGGGGTCTCCGTTGTCGTATTTTGCGCTTCATAATGTGACACACATTTTCAGTGGGCGGCAAGTCTGGACTGCAGGCAGGCCACTCTAGTACCCGCATTCTTTTCCTATGAAGCCACGCTGTTGTAACATGTGCAGAATGTGGCTTGGCATTGTCTTGCTGAAATAAGCAGGGACGTCCCTGAAAAAGACGTTGCTTGGATGGCAGCATGTGTTGCTCCAAAACCTGGATGTACCTTTCAGCATTAATGGTGCCATCAATCAATCAATCAATTCAATCAATTTTTTTATATAGCGCCAAATCACAACAAACAGTTGCCCCAAGGCGCTTTATATTGTAAGGCAAGGCCATACAATAATTATGTAAAAACCCCAACGGTCAAAACGACCCCCTGTGAGCAAGCACTTGGCTACAGTGGGAAGGAAAAACTCCCTTTTAACAGGAAGAAACCTCCAGCAGAACCAGGCTCAGGGAGGGGCAGTCTTCTGCTGGGACTGGTTGGGGCTGAGGGAGAGAACCAGGAAAAAGACATGCTGTGGAGGGGAGCAGAGATCGATCACTAATGATTAAATGCAGAGTGGTGCATACAGAGCAAAAAGAGAAAGAAACAGTGCATCATGGGAACCCCCCAGCAGTCTACGTCTATAGCAGCATAACTAAGGGATGGTTCAGGGTCACCTGATCCAGCCCTAACTATAAGCTTTAGCAAAAAGGAAAGTTTTAAGCCTAATCTTAAAAGTAGAGAGGGTGTCTGTCTCCCTGATCTGAATTGGGAGCTGGTTCCACAGGAGAGGAGCCTGAAAGCTGAAGGCTCTGCCTCCCATTCTACTCTTACAAACCCTAGGAACTACAAGTAAGCCTGCAGTCTGAGAGTGAAGCGCTCTATTGGGGTGATATGGTACTATGAGGTCCCTAAGATAAGATGGGACCTGATTATTCAAAACCTTATAAGTAAGAAGAAGAATTTTAAATTCTATTCTAGAATTAACAGGAAGCCAATGAAGAGAGGCCAATATGGGTGAGATATGCTCTCTCCTTCTAGTCCCCGTCAGTACTCTAGCTGCAGCATTTTGAATTAACTGAAGGCTTTTTAGGGAACTTTTAGGACAACCTGATAATAATGAATTACAATAGTCCAGCCTAGAGGAAATAAATGCATGAATTAGTTTTTCAGCATCACTCTGAGACAAGACCTTTCTGATTTTAGAGATATTGCGTAAATGCAAAAAAGCAGTCCTACATATTTGTTTAATATGCGCTTTGAATGACATATCCTGATCAAAAATGACTCCAAGATTTCTCACAGTATTACTAGAGGTCAGGGTAATGCCATCCAGAGTAAGGATCTGGTTAGACACCATGTTTCTAAGATTTGTGGGGCCAAGTACAATAACTTCAGTTTTATCTGAGTTTAAAAGCAGGAAATTAGAGGTCATCCATGTCTTTATGTCTGTAAGACAATCCTGCAGTTTAGCTAATTGGTGTGTGTCCTCTGGCTTCATGGATAGATAAAGCTGGGTATCATCTGCGTAACAATGAAAATTTAAGCAATACCGTCTAATAATACTGCCTAAGGGAAGCATGTATAAAGTGAATAAAATTGGTCCTAGCACAGAACCTTGTGGAACTCCATAATTAACTTTAGTCTGTGAAGAAGATTCCCCATTTACATGAACAAATTGTAATCTATTAGACAAATATGATTCAAACCACCGCAGCGCAGTGCCTTTAATACCTATGGCATGCTCTAATCTCTGTAATAAAATTTTATGGTCAACAGTATCAAAAGCAGCACTGAGGTCTAACAGAACAAGCACAGAGATGAGTCCACTGTCCGAGGCCATAAGAAGATCATTTGTAACCTTCACTAATGCTGTTTCTGTACTATGATGAATTCTAAAACCTGACTGAAAGTCTTCAAATAGACCATTCCTCTGCAGATGATCAGTTAGCTGTTTTACAACTACCCTTTCAAGAATTTTTGAGAGAAAAGGAAGGTTGGAGATTGGCCTATAATTAGCTAAGATAGCTGGGTCAAGTGATGGCTTTTTAAGTAATGTTTTAATTACTGCCACCTTAAAAGCCTGTGGTACATAGCCAACTAACAAAGATAGATTGATCATATTTAAGATCGAAGCATTAAATAATGGTAGGGCTTCCTTGAGCAGCCTGGTAGGAATGGGGTCTAATAAACATGTTGATGGTTTGGATGAAGTAACTAATGAAAATAACTCAGACAGAACAATCGGAGAGAAAAAGTCTAACCAAATACCGGCATCACTGAAAGCAGCCAAAGATAACGATACGTCTTTGGGATGGTTATGAGTAATTTTTTCTCTAATAGTTAAAATTTTGTTAGCAAAGAAAGTCATGAAGTCATTACTAGTTAAAGTTAATGGAATACTCAGCTCAATAGAGCTCCGACTCTTTGTCAGCCTGGCTACAGTGCTGAAAAGAAACCTGGGGTTGTTCTTATTTTCTTCAATTAGTGATGAGTAGAAAGATGTCCTAGCTTTACGGAGGGCTTTTTTATAGAGCAACAGACTCTTTTTCCAGGCTAAGTGAAGATCTTCTAAATTAGTGAGACGCCATTTCCTCTCCAACTTACGGGTTATCTGCTTTAAGCTACGAGTTTGTGAGTTATACCACGGAGTCAGGCACTTCTGATTTAAAGCTCTCTTTTTTAGAGGAGCTACAGCATCCAAAGTTGTCTTCAATGAGGATGTAAAACTATTGACGAGATACTCTATCTCACTTACAGAGTTTAGGTAGCTACTCTGCACTGTGTTGGTATATGGCATTAGAGAACATAAAGAAGGAATCATATCCTTAAACCTAGTTACAGCGCTTTCTGAAAGACTTCTAGTGTAATGAAACTTATTCCCCACTGCTGGGTAGTCCATCAGAGTAAATGTAAATGTTATTAAGAAATGATCAGACAGAAGGGAGTTTTCAGGGAATACTGTTAAGTCTTCTATTTCCATACCATAAGTCAGAACAAGATCTAAGATATGATTAAAGTGGTGGGTGGACTCATTTACTTTTTGAGCAAAGCCAATAGAGTCTAATAATAGATTAAATGCAGTGTTGAGGCTGTCATTCTCAGCATCTGTGTGGATGTTAAAATCGCCCACTATAATTATCTTATCTGAGCTAAGCACTAAGTCAGACAAAAGGTCTGAAAATTCACAGAGAAACTCACAGTAACGACCAGGTGGACGATAGATAATAACAAATAAAACTGTTTTTTGGGACTTCCAATTTGGATGGACAAGACTAAGAGTCAAGCTTTCAAATGAATTAAAGCTCTGTCTGGGTTTTTGATTAATTAATAAGCTGGAATGGAAGATTGCTGCTAATCCTCTGCCCCGGCCCGTGCTACGAGCATTCTGACAGTTAGTGTGACTCGGGGGTGTTGACTCATTTAAACTAACATATTCATCCTGCTGTAACCAGGTTTCTGTAAGGCAGAATAAATCAATATGTTGATCAATTATTATATCATTTACCAACAGGGACTTAGAAGAGAGAGACCTAATGTTTAATAGACCACATTTAACTGTTTTAGTCTGTGGTGCAGTTGAAGGTGCTATATTATTTTTTCTTTTTGAATTTTTATGCTTAAATAGATTTTTGCTGGTTATTGGTAGTCTAGGAGCAGGCACCGTCTCTACGGGGATGGGGTAATGAGGGGATGGCAGGGGGAGAGAAGCTGCAGAGAGGTGTGTAAGACTACAACTCTGCTTCCTGGTCCCAACCCTGGATAGTTACGGTTTGGAGGATTTAAGAAAATTGGCCAGATTTCTAGAAATGAGAGCTGCTCCATCCAAAGTGGGATGGATGCCGTCTCTCCTAACAAGACCAGGTTTTCCCCAGAAGCTTTGCCAATTATCTATGAAGCCCACCTCATTTTTTGGACACCACTCAGACAGCCAGCAATTCAAGGAGAACATGCGGCTAAACATGTAAGCTGCCCATGCCATGGGCACTAACACACCCCATACCATCACAGATGCTGGCTTTTGAACTTTGCACTGGCAACAATCTGGATGGTCTTTTTCTTCTTTTCTCTGGAGGACACAATGTCCATGATTTCCAAAAACAATTTGAAATGTGGACTCATCAGACCACAGCTCACTTTTCTACTTTGCGTCTGTCCATTTCAAATGAGCTCGGGCCCAGAGAAGGCGGCGGTGTTTCTGGATGTTGTTGATGTGTGGCTTTCACTTTGCATGGTAGAGTTTTAACTTGCACTTGTAGATCTAGCGACAAACTGTGTTAACTGACAATGGTTTTCTGAAATGTTCCTGAGCCCACGCGGTAAGATCCTTTACACAATGATGTCAGTTATTAATGCAGTGCCGCCTAAGGTTGGTTTTCGGCCTTGCCACTTACGTGTAGAAAGTTCTCCAGATTCTCTGAATCTTCTGATTACATTATGGACTGTAGATAATGGAATCCCTAAATTCCTTGCAATTGAATGTTGAGAAACATTGTTCTTAAACTGTTGGACTATTTTTTCATGCAGTTGTTAACAAAGTGGTGATCCTCGCCCCATATTTGCTTGTGAACGGCTGAGCCTTTTGGGGATGCTCCTTTTATACCTAATCATGACACTCACCTGTTCCCAATTAACCTGTTCACCTCTGGAATGTTCCAAACAGGTGTTCTTTGAGCATTCATCAACTTTCCCAGTCTTTTGTTGCCCCTGTCCCAGCTTTTTTGAATTGTGTTGCAGTCATCCATTTCAAAATGAGCAAATATTTGCACAAAAAAAAAAAAGTTTATCAGTTTGAACATTAAATATCTGGTCTTTGTGGTGTATTCAATTGAATATATGTTGAAGAGGAATTGCAAATCATTGTATTCTGTTGTTATTTACATTTCACACAACGTCCCAGCTTCATTGGAATTGGGTTGTACAGTCATTTGCCAGTTTATCAGCTTGACCTTGTGAAAATGTAACTGTAAGAATGGCCTAAGCAGAGGGTCACCCCTCTGAGTCTGGTCTGCTTGAGGTTTCTTCCTCAGTATCACCAGAGGGAGTTTTTCCTTACCACTGTTGCCTGTGTGCTTACTCTAGGGGTTGGTAAGGTTAGATGTTACTTGTGTGAAGCACCTTGAAGCAGCTTTGTTGTGATTTGGCGCTATACGAGGTCTTTGAGAAAAGAAACAGACCTTTTTATTTTTTTCAAAAACGATATGGATTTGAATCACGTGCGATTACATCAGACAAGCTTGAACCCTCGTGCGCATGCGTGAGTTTTTTCACGCCTGTTGGTTGCGTCATTCACCTGTGGGCAGGCTTTGAGTGAGCACTGGTCCACCCCTCCCGTCGGAATTCCTTTGTCTGACTACTTGCTGAGAGACTGGCGCTTTGCTTTATCAAAATTTTTTCAGAAACTGTGAGGCAGATCCGAGTGGACACCATTCGAGAAATTCAGACGGTTTTCGGTGAAAATTAAGGGCTGATGAGAGATTATGGAGTGTTACTGTCGCTTTAAGGACTACCCACGGAGCCGGACAGTGCGCCGTGCCCCGAGCCGCCGTCGTCAGCCTGTTTCGAGCTGAAAACTTCCAAATTTAAGCCTCTGTTGACCCAGGACGTCATGAAAGAACAGAGAAGTTTCAGAAGAGGTCGGGATCAGCAGTTTATCCGGACATTCCACTGTTAAAGGAGATTTTGTAATGAAAGACGTGCGGACGGATTCGCGCGTCAGCACCTAGCCGCTCATGGCGCAGGGCCACAGCAAAACACCTCCGTTGGAAGCCTTACAGGACAAGTTTGAACATGCCCAGCTGTTAAACAATTTCTCGGATACTCACTCGACTGAAAGCCATTGAAAGCCGCCTAAATCTTACGAATGGTTATCAACACGGAGGCATTTTCATGTGGCGCAGCGTGATGAGTGGCTGCGTCCCGCTGCGCGAATCCGTCCGCACGTCTTTCATTAATGGTTACTTTTTTAGACCAAGCAGAGGGAAAAAAATATGGAATCACTCAATTCTGAGGAAAAAATTATGGAATCATGAAAAACAAAAGAACGCTCCAACACATCACTAGTATTTTGTTGCACCACCTCTGGCTTTTATAACAGCTTGCAGTCTCTGAGGCATGGACTTAATGAGTGACAAACAGTACTCTTCATCAATCTGGCTCCAACTTTCTCTGATTGCTGTTGCCACATCAGCTTTGCAGGTTGGAGCCTTGTCATGGACCATTTTCTTCAACTTCCACCAAAGATTTTCAATTGGATTAAGATCCGGACTATTTGCAGGCCATGACATTGACCCTATGTGTCTTTTTGAAAGGAATGTTTTCACAGTTTTTGCTCTATGGCAAGATGCATTATCATCTTGAAAAATGATTTAATCATCCCCAAACATCCTTTCAATTGATGGGATAAGAAAAGTGTTGAAAATATCAACGTAAACTTGTGCATTTATTGATGATGTAATGACAGCCATCTCCCCAGTGCCTTTACCTGACATGCAGCCCCATATCATCAATGACTGTGGAAATTTACATGTTCTCTTCAGGCACTCATCTTTATAAATCTCATTGGAACGGCACCAAACAAAAGTTCCAGCATCATCACCTTGCCAAAATGCTGATTTGAGATTCATCAATGATTATGACTTTCATCCAGTCATCCACAGTCCATGATTGCTTTTCCTTAGCCCATTGTAACCTTGTTTTTTTCTGTTTAGGTGTTAATGATGGCTTTTGTTTAGCTTTTCTGTATATAAATCCCATTTCCTTTAGGCGGTTTCTTACAGTTCAGTCACAGACATTGACTCCAGTTTCCTCCCATTCGTTCCTCATTTGTTTTGTTGTGCATTTTCGATTTTTGAGACATATTGCTTTAAGTTTTCTGTCTTGACGCTTTGATGTCTTCCTTGGTCTACCAGTATGTTTGCCTTTAACAACCTTCCCATGTTGTTTGTATTTGGTCCAGAGTTTAGACACAACTGACTGTGAACAACCAACATCTTTTGCAACATTGCGTGATGATTTACCCTCTTTTAAGAGTTTGATAATCCTCTCCTTTTTTCAATTGACATCTCTCGTGTTGGAGCCATGATTCATGTCAGTCCACTTGGTGCAACAGCTCTCCAAGGTGTGATCACTCCTTTTTAGATGCAGACTAACGAGCAGATCTGATTTGATGCAGGTGTTAGTTTTGGGGATGAAAATTTTCAGGGTGATTCCATAATTTTTTCCTCAGAATTGAGTGAGTCCATATTTTTTTCCTCTGCTTGGTCTAAAAAAGTAACCATTACTGACTGCCACAATTTTTTTCCTGATTTCTTATAGTGTTTCTTAAAGCCAGATAGTTGCCATTTGAAATGACTTTAGTTTTGTGTCATGTCTGTGATCTGCTTTTTTTCTACAAAATTAAACAACTGAATGAACATCCTCCGAGGCCGGTGATTCCATAATTTTTGCCTGGGGTTGTATATTAGCAGCACGGTGCCTTAGTGGTTAGCACTGTTGCCTCACAGGAAGCAGGTCATGGCATTTGATTCCCACCTGTGGCCTTTCTATGTGGAGTTTGCATGTTCTCCCCGTGTTTGCGTGGGTTTCCTCCTGGTGCTCCGGTTTCCTCCCACATTTAAAGACATGCAGGTTAGGTGAATTGGAAACTTTATAATTTCCTAGGTCTCCCTTGGAGAAGAGATCTTTATCTCAATGGGACTAACCTGGTTAAATAAAGGCTAAATTGAAATTACTCTGGAACAAACAGCACAAACAGTGTTGTAAAGGACAATAAGCAGAGCGTGAAGAGAGCATTCTTCACTTTCCCCTACAATGACAAGAAAAAGATGAGATCGTGGCTCAAGGCAATTCACATTGTAAATAATGATGAAATCACTTGAGATTCTTGTATGTTTACATAATACAAACACAATAACAACGTCTATAAACCTAGATAATATAGTCACAAGAGTTCTAGGCACAATATATAAAGAGTTTTACCTGCGATGTTGATGCTATCGTACACATGCAGCAGTTAAAAAGCAGCGTTATCAGAGCGTCTTACAGCAGTTCTCCATTTTGTTGACATCTTGCAGTGCTGCCACCTCTCTGAGATTTTATGAGGTTTGCATGAGAATTGAAAGCTCAATACGGTGAATGAAGGAGATCATGCCTGATATGTTACATGCCCACCATCAGGAAAGAGCTCATAGTCCTTGTTTGGCACCGCTGTGATTAAATGTATCTGTCTGAGTCTAGCGACTGAGATGGAAAATGAGCACATGAACTTCTAGTCTGATGAGTCTTATGTCTCTGTACATTATCAGCCTAACAGAGGCTACAGAGCCACCGTCAGGCTGCACCTATCTCCATGTCCAATCTGTTTCTGTGGCAGGTGGGAATGAGCCTATTCTCAGTTGCCGGCCTTCTCTGGTTCTCTTCAGACTGGTCTGTCAGATAGGACGGTGCCGCCTCCTGCCCTATCTCTACAGACAACTAATGATGTCCTCTCATACACACACTGCACCCTGTTGATAATAGCTGTCGTGAGTAAGGTGAGACAAAAAGCAGCTCAGTCCAGGGAACAATTTTCTGAACGCTCTTTCTAGTCGTGCCATTGTGATTGTAGGCTACTGCGGGTAAGTCAGTGTAGCATGTAGCTCATTTCACACTGTGATCGTCCAATCTAGATGTGCCTGCTGCCAGATTGAGTTAAGAACAAGACAATTAAGTGCTTTTTTTTTTTGGATGGTGGGGGGTGGGGGTCAGATGTGATGAGAAGAGTTATAGGATTGGCTAACTTTCCTCTGCTGTGTTTCCAACGGCGGGAGTCACACTTCAATCAAACTCATGTACGAAACAATAACTTTTAATGGTGCGTTTGCACATAGGCAAGATGCGTTGTGAATGTCATAGTTGCGTCATTCTTGGCAAATTCCTGACATTCTTAACGTGATTTAACACATCTGAATAGGTTTTTTAATAGTGCGTGTTGGTGCGTGATATTCATAATTTTTGTGTAGCATGTTTTTGGTTGTCAAAAAATCTTCCACGAATGTCATGCACCACCCTCATTTCGCCTCATGTCATGGAGGTCCCAACTGAGCATGCTGATCTGTCTTGATTAGTGGTGATCCTTAATAGAGCCTGACAGCGTTCTTCTCTGACATGCGCACAATTAAACCCTGCTGCACTGCATTCAGTTTCATTGCTGCAATATGCCAAAGGACAGTGATGCCAAGTTGGCTAAAGTTTTGTTCCAGTGCTCATCAGCGTGCTCCTGCAGGTGTTCCACCTGCTGCACGTGCCTGATGTTTGGGAAAATGAACGAGAGAAAAGCCGCATGGAGCCACACATCTGGCTCTCAGTCTCCTCCTCCTCTCTGCGCCAGTCCATGGCACAGAGCCCAACTAAGCAAGCAGTCACAAAATTTCTTTTGCTGTGGATTTTGAGGAGCAAACTGGAGCAATCTGAATTGTTCAGCAGCTGATAGATGAATATGGGGGTGTGTGGAGACAATTTGCCTCATTCACAATGTGACAGAACTTAACGATGCGCTGTTACGCGCAATAGCGCGCAATAGCATGCAACATTATTCTTGACTGTGCGTAATGGTTATAGACAGTGGTGGGCACAGATAACCAAAAAATTAACTTTGATAACAGATAATCAGATAACTGAAAAGTTATCTTCGATAAAGATAAAACAATAAACCACCCGAAAATGTATCGGAAGTTACAGATAACCGATAAATTCCAATATTGTCTCTGGTACATTTACAACTACTAATAAAACGAATTTAAGTTTTAATGCCACAATAGCTTCTAGTAATATTAAAAGTAACAACAGACCCAAACAATGAGACCACACTTTTGTCTTTGAACATTCTGCCCCTGCTGGAAGCACTTGTTTACTACAGAGCTCCCAGTACAGAGGCACTCTGAGAGCAGCCATAAACCCAACTCTCTATCATCACAATGCTCCGGTCAGGCGGAGGTCTTGAAAAATAAAGTCATGCTGACTTATGGTTTTGATTTATAAATAACATTAATACCGATAAAATAACTCCATTAATGTCAATTCTGTCATTTGTACAAAGTTAAACTATAGCATATATCTTTTAATGTTGAATAATGCACTAATTCTGAGGTTTTGTAACAAACACAGACAGATCGCAAAGGATTCTGGGTAAAAGTGCCTCTGCTAAACACTGATTGGTTTAGTCATTCATTATGTAAACCAACACATTAATGTGATGTCTGTCGTGTGTTGGTGTTTACAGATAAATGTGCTTTTGTAAAATATTCAATTTTTTTATTTGTAAAAACAGGCATTTTTACGGAGCCCTGGAAGTGTCATCGCAAAATGTTTTGCATGTGGAGAGAATGTGCGCACGTTTTATGATGTTGTAAAACATGCTTTACACTGTGCGAGATGATTTTTCATGCAGGAATTTTTTGGACCGAGTTTCAGGTTAATCGCGCATCCTGCATCGTGTAGTGTACATGGAGTAACAAGCTGCATTTAACATCTCAGGACCACTCCTGATCACCGATCGTATGGTCCAATGAAAATCAAACCTGTTTGATATTATTCTGGTCGGCCGTCGTGAGGGTATCCTGCTGCTAAAAAGCTACAAGCGTCTATCTGTTACAAAACTTTTAACAGGTAGGTGCTTAACTGATTTTAAATTTTAAAAATGCTTGTCGCTGTTCAGCTTTGTTTACTTTATCGGTCTAAAAGTTATCGGACAAAAATTAATCGGAAGATAATTGGTCCGATGATGGTTTTTAAAGTTATCTAAAAAGATAATCCGATAATGAAAACATTATCTTCGATAATTATCTGTTATTGGATTATCGGAAGTGTGCCCACCACTGGTTATAGATAATTCTCCAGCAACACGTGCCATTAATTGTAACGCATGGTAACAGGTTGCAGCCGTTTCTGAGGACACCTGACGCCTCTGCCTCAAATCATCACATTTGTGATCAGCAGAAGAATGCAGAATGTATACTTCGTGCCATTCGTGACTTGCCATTATTATGTGTAAACCCAGCTTAAGGCTCCTCTGTAAAAGAATAATTTTTTGTTTCTTTTTGCATCCCTCATTTGCAACTGCCAATTTTGTTGTAGTTTGATAAAGGAACCCATTCCAATGACCTCAATGTTCCAGAGAGCTACTTCTCCACTAACACCGGGGGAGCCATGTGGATCGAGGTACTTCAAAGTGTACACATGCAAACAGACCCAATGCATAATTCAGCCTGACTGGCTTTGTACTGCGATGTGTGCATGCACGTATGCTTCCCTACTGTGGACCTGCTCAAGAGAAAAAAGGAGTGGAAAAGCCAATTAAAAGAAAGATCACTTGAGTGTCTGCTGGAGTGTCTCTGAGAGCCTCTCAGGGTTAACCTTTTCAGCTGGAGAGTCAGGAAACGAAAGTGGAGTGAGGGACAGGATGGAGAGCAAAACCGGCCAGATCAGGCGTTTCGATGTTAATGGTCCCTGAGTGTTGAAGTGAAGGTGCTTAATTTGCCTTCTTTTCCAGGTGCTGCAGGAGTAAGAAACACGTTCTGCAAAGAAATAGTGCAGGACTAATAGTGATGTCAGATAAAGTGTGTGCTAGCAATGTACATGTGGGGGAGGCTTCTGTAAAAGGTTTTAAGATACACTTTACTCACAGTGCTGCCCTAAAAACAAGAAGAAAACTCAGCTGAGCACAAACACACCTGCCCCCACAGTCCTCTTTAATGTAACATGAACTGTTAACCCCCAAAACGTGAATCAGCTGCAAATCATAAATTATCTGCAAACCGTTAATTGCAAAACATGAATATGGAAAAAATATTTCCCAAAACGTGAACGCAGGTCTCACAAAACGTGAATACCATTCATAATATATGTATGTTTTTCAGTTGAATTAATTTATGGATTTCAGTTTACAGATCAATTACTACATGAAATCTTGATCACAAACCCTGTCACCGCAAAAATGTTTTTTTGTTTTTTTCTCATTTTTGACTTTTGGCCTGGGGGGGTCCACTACAGCCGATGAGGTGGTGAGGTGATCCGAGCAGCTCTCGCTTCTGTTGTCAAGCACCCGGTCCTGCTGGGCCGGTCCTGCTGGGTGTGTCCCGCTCCGGGGACAGTGTCAGGTGAGGAGTTTGACTGGGACAGTCCACATGCCAAACTCACAGAGGAGAGAAACCTCCCCGTCCGGTAAATGGCTCTACAGTCTTAAGAAAAACGTTGTAGAAAAACAAACAACACTAGATTCTAACCTCAGGAAGGTAGACAACCTTATTTCAACCTTATTTTTATCCATATGAACCGTCCTCTGACCTGGAAACATAATACTGACCTTAAGAGCAGACGGCGGAGAAACAGAAGTGTAGGGACAAAGTGCAAAAACAAGACACCAGAAAAATATTCAATAAATTCAGGTGAGATGTCACCACATTCACTGATCACATCAGTGGTCTCCTGCTGGTTTTACCACAGCACTCAGTTTTGAAAAATGTGCAAAAATGGAATTTTAGTGATTTTTTTTTAATCATTAAGATAAGTCATAAAATGAACAATAAAATTCACTAATTCACTAAAATTCAATTTTTTCACATTTTTCTAAACTGAGTGCTACTTGACTTAATTAACACTGGGTGGAACAGGGAGAGCTGGAAAACATGCAGGGCACGTCCTGTCCAGGAACAGGGTTGATGAATCATGAGTGAGGCATTCATGGGATCCTGAGCACTCACCTTTCATCTAGATCTGACTTGATCTGACTTCCTAACCTTTGCTTCCGAGTGCTAACCTGTGACCCGCTTCTTGACGATCTGGATCTTCATCATCTTTGAAACTGATTGCTGAATTTTGATCTTGATCACTCATCTTTGAACTTAAACACATTTTTTTTATTATTTTAATCCTTTAGTTTAATCCTGATAACTCACTGATCATGTTTTTGACCTTTCATAGTTCACACAGAGCATTGATCTTGATTGCTGATTGCTTTGATCTCGCATTAAGGAACAAAATTAGAACCCTCACCTTGATGGGATGCCAAAATTTAAAGGACTATTTCTTTGAGTTTACCTATTCTTTGATACAGTTATATGTAAACGTTTGGGCACCCCTGATGATTTCCATGATTTTCCTTTATAAATCATTTGTTGTCTGGATCAGAAATTTCAGTTAAATATATCATATAGCAGATAAACAGTGATATTTGAGAAGTGAAATGAAGTTTATAGGATTTACAGAACGTGTGCAATAATTCTTTGAACAAAATTAGGCAGATGCATGAATTTGGGCACCCCAACAGAAACAAATACATCAATATTTAGTAGAGCCTCCTTTTGCAGAAAAAAAAAACAGCCTCTAAATGCTTCCTATAGCTTCCAGTGAGAGTCTGGATTCTGGTTGAAAACATTTTGGACTATTTTTCTTTACAAAACATCTCAGGTTTGTTGGTTTCTGAGCATGGACAGCCCACTTAAAAATCACACCACAGATTTTCAATAATATTCAGGTCTGGGGACTGAGATGGCCATTCCAGAACGTTGTACTTGTTCCTCTGCATGGCTGCCTTAGTAGATTTTGAGCAGTGTTTAGGGTCGTTGTCTTGCTGAAAGATCCAGCCCCAGCGCAACTTCAACTTTGTCACTGATTCATGAACATTGTTCTCAAGAATCTGCTGATATTGACTGAAATCCACGTGACCCTCAACTTTAATAAGATTCCCAGTACCTGCACTGGCCACACAGCCACACAGCATGATGGAACCACCTCCAAATTTTACTGTAGGTAGCAAGTTTTTTTCGTGGAATGCTGTGGGTTTTTTTCAGCCATGCATACTGCCCTTTGTTATGTCCAAATAACTCAATTTTAGTTTCATCAGTCCACAGCACCATATTCCAAAATGAAGCTGGCTTGTCCAAATGTGCTTTAGCATACCTCAAGCGATTCTGTTTATGGCATGTACGCTGAAAAGGCTTCCTCTGCATTACAGCATCTCCTTGTGCAAAGTGCGCTGTATAGTTGAACGATGCACAGAGACACTATCTGAGCAAGATCATGTTGTAGGTCTTTGGAGCAGGTCTGTGGGTTGACTATGACTGTTCTCACCATCCTTCACTTCAGCTTATCTGAGTTTTTTCTTGGCCTGCCACTTCGGGCCTTAACTAGTACTGTGCCTGCGGTCTTCCATTTCCTCACTATGTTCCTCACAGTAAAAACTGACAGCTGAAATCTCTGAGATAGCTTTTTGTATCCTTCCCCTAAACCATGATGTTGAATAATCTTTGTTTACAGGTCATTTGAGAGTTGTTTAGAGGCTCCCATGTTGGCACTCATTAGAAGAGATGCAAAGAGAGGAAACATTTGCAAATGGCCACCTTAAATACCCTTTCTCATGATTGGATTCACCTGTGTCGGGAGGTCAGGGGACAATGAGCTTACCAAACCAGTTTAGTGTTCCAATAATTAGTGCTCGTGGTGAAGAGAGAGCTGAGTAGGGGAGCAAAGCTCTCAATTTACTGATCGATCTACGTTCCGATCCTCACCTATGGTCATGAGATTTGGCTCATGACCAAAAGAACGAGATCGCGAGTACAAGTGGCCGAGATGAGTTTTCTCCGCAGCGTGGCTGGGCGCTCCCTTAGAGATAGGGTGAGGAGCTCGGTCACTCGGGAGGAGCTCGGAGTCGAGCCGCTGCTCCTCCACATCGAAAGGAGTCAGTTGAGGTGGCTCGGGCATCTTTTCCGGATGCCCCCTGGACGCCTCGCTGGAGAGGTGTTCCAGGCACGTCCCATTGGGAGGAGGCCCCGGGGAAGACCCAGGACACGCTGGAGGGACTACATCTCTCGGCTGGCTTGGGAACGCCTTGGGGTTCCCCCGGAGGAACTGGGGGAGGTGTGTGTGGATCGGGAGGTCTGGGCGGCTTTGCTTGAGCTGCTGCCCCCGCAACCCGACTCCGGATAAAGTGGAAGAAAATGGATGCATGGATGGAATAATTAGTGCTCAATGTATTCAAATCAATAAAATGACAAGGGTGCCCAAATTTATGCACCTGCCAAATTTTGTTTAAATAATTATTGCAAACTTTCTGTAAATACTAGAAACTTCATTTTAATTCTCAAATATCAGCATGTTCACCTGCTATGTGATATATTTAACTGAAATTTCTTATCAACACAATATATATATATATATATATATATATATATATATATATATATATATATATATATATATATAATTTTCATGAATTTCCATGAATTTATACTTTCATGAATTTATATATATATATATATATATATATATATATATATATATATATATATATATATATATATATATATAATTTTCATGAATTTCCATATATATATATATATATATATATATATATATATATATATATATATATAATTTTCATGAATTTCCATGAATTTATATTTTCATGAATTTATATATATATATATATATATATATATATATATATATATATATATATATATATAATTTTCATGAATTTCCATGAATTTATATTTTCATGAATTTATATATATATATATATATATATATATATATATATATATATATATATATATATATATATATATATATATATATGATGTCTATTAGAAAAGTATCCGACCTTATTATTTTTTTCAACAACCATATGGATTTGAATCACGTGTGATTGCGTCAGACAAGCTTGAACCCTTGTGCGCATGCTTGAGTTTTCCCACGCCTGTCGGTTGCGTCATTCGCCTGTCAGCAGGCTTTGAGTGAGGAGTGGTCCAGCCCCCTCGTCATCGTTTCATTGCCAGGTAATGGCGGAATGATTTGGGCTTTTTTTCCATCAGAATTTTTTCAGAAACTGTTAGAGACTGGCAGCTGAAAACCATTAGAAAAATTTATCTGGCTTTCGGTGAAAATGTTACGGGCTTGGTAGAGAATAAGGAGTGTTACTGTCGCTTTAAGGATGGCCGCCAGCGGCTGTGGGGCGCACCGCGCTCCGAAGCCGCCATCGACAGGCTGAACAACCATTTCATTTCTAAACGGATGGCTGTCTGGATCCGTGACCATCGTGTGCCATTTCTCTGGTTATCACAAGAGCTGGACATCAACCATTTTCCAGCAGATTTCACTTTTAACAAGAGATTTTGTCATGGAAAGCGCATCACGATGGATTCGCTACTGGAGCGAGACAAAACCACCTCCGTTTTGGTAGCGAATCCATCGTGATGCACAAAGCCTCCGCTCGGCTTTCCATGACAAAATCTCTTGTTAAAAGTGAAATTTGCCGGAAAATGGTTGATGACCAGCTCTTGTGATAACCAGAGAAATGGCACACGATGGTCACGGATCCAGACAGCCATCCGTTTAGAAATGAAATGGTCGTTCAGCCTGTCGATGGTGGCTTCAGAGCGCGGTGCGCCCCACAGCCGCTGGGGTCCGTCCTTAAAGCGACAGTAACACTCCTTATTCTCTGCCAAGCCCGTAACATTTTCACCAAAACCCAGATAAATTTTTCTAATGGTTTCCAGCTGCCAGTCTCTAACAGTTTCTGAAAAAATTCTGATGGAAAAAAAGCCCAAATCATTCCACCATTTCCTGGAAATGAAACAGCGACGAGGGGGCTGGACCACTCCTCACTCAAAGCCTGCTCACAGGCAAGTGACGCAACCGACAGGCGTGGAAAAACTCACGCATGCGCACGAGGGTTCAAGCTTGTCTGACGCAATCACACGTGATTCAAATCCATATGGGTTTTGAAAAAAATAATAAGGTCGGAAAATAGTGGTGTTGTTTTTAGGCACCAAAATATTCTTGATGTGGTGAAAATGGGGAAATATATTTCAGGAAAATTTCCTTGCAAAAGACAAACTTTTCATTTCCCAAAACAAACGTGATGTCACACGTCATGCAACTGACATGACTGGTTCCAATTCAGGACACGGGTAGGTAACATGTCCGGGAATCAAACTCAGGTCTACATATTGGTAGCCAAGCCCCTGTCCCATTCAGCTACCTAGTTCTAAATTTAAAGTGCTTTCTTGGCCTTTACGTACTTCAACCCAATTAGATTAAAACTGGTTCATTAGTTTGTTTGTTTTTTCATAATCTTGCTGTACAAAGCACACAACTAAACAGATGGTGTTGATCACATAACCTCCTTGACGGACGTAATAAATGTTGAGTAATTCTGCCTAAGCTGTTGTTGCTGCCTTCAATTTTGTGAGAAAGCAGTTTGCATGGTTGCTGTGTGAGCTATTGCTATCCAAGCATACGTGCTACACCATGCATCAATGCAGCTGAAGGCAACACAAAATTAATGGGTATGTGTGAGTGCATGCAAGTGTGAGTGTGCATGATTGGGGGGCAGAGCTGCAGCTGACAGTGTGTGGCAGCATAAATTGGGGTTAGATTAATGCGATGCAGATCTGCCTCTGTGCTCTGACCCTCATCAGGGCAGAGATGAGCTGTGTGTCTCAATTAACCTCGGCAGTACACAGAAGGCGTACATACAAACACACACAAATCTTGTGTTACTGCCAACATAAAGCACACAAAATACTCAAACACGACATGTATGCATGCATAATCATTCAAGAGCAAAAGACTGACCTCAGATTTAAGCTTCAACCCCACAATGATCTATTTGTTTTGAAACCATTCATATCACTGCTTAAACATACAGATGATATTTTGGTTGAAAAATAAAAGTTGGCGCCACGTGTCACATGCTGTAAAGAAACCAAGACATGTGCTACATGTTGCAGAATTACACGGGTCCATCACTTTGTTATGGTTACAAGTACTCCAGCTTGTAGCTTATAGAATGTGTCAAAGTAGGAAGAACAAGCGCATAATTGCAAAACTGGATTTTGTTCACCTCTTAAAGATAATGGCTGGGGAACATGAGGATTTTCCAACTTGGATCTTATTTTTGGATGCTTTTGGGTTAAATTTTTTTAGTCTGGATAAAAACAGTTGTAACCAGTCCCGCATTAACCTTTAATGTAAACTCTGTCAATGGCTAAACAGCTATTCGATGTAAAAACATCAGCACTAAATCTCTTCTTGTGGCTACTGAATAGGCAAAAGCATCATTACAAGTGTCTGATAGCATGGAGAGGATTCTGTTTTGGCAACAACACTCCACACTAAGCCATTACAAGTAAAGTGTCAGTTGGCTTTGTTCTTCTGCTTATACCAGGAATGAGCCCCTCATGGACAACTGACTTGTAATGACTCAGTGTAGAGTGGTGGCACCAAAACAGAAGTATAAGTTATGATGCTAATTGTATGATCAGTGTTTGTAAAATAATTTTTTTAACATTTCCTCAGGTTAACATGCACAATTGTACCTCTGTCTGTATCCTCTTTACACAGCCAGACAAGTTTAATGACATTGTCATCTATTCAGTGGTAAGAAGTTCAAGTGATGTTCCTCATCTGAGTCATTCTCCAGAGAGGGAGGCAATGGTGTGTTCCTCACGCGCAAGTGTGCGCGTGCCACTGGGCACCTTTGCTGAAAGTTTGCTGACAGTGGGCCAAGCAGTCACACCATGCATCAGACGCAGCCTTTCCAGTGATCTTTAATTTCTTTTTTCTTTTTTACTTACTTCAGGAGCACAACACAACTCTGTCATGGTTATTTGCAGTACACAGCAGCTAGGTGAAAGGCTTTACAGTACAGGCTGTGGTTTGGATCCTCTGCGCTCTGCACGTCCTGGTTCTGTGCTGGAGGTGAGTTTCATGTTTAATAATGTTGTCACGGCCGGGTGATACAGTTCCACGTCACACCTCCTACAGAGTTAGAAGGTGATCTAGTAATCATATGTATATTACAGCGGTGAGATCTGTTCAGCTCTGTGACTGATGTGCGCTGTGACACATTACTGTGCATGAGACCACGGAGGGGCGCAGTGGCACATGGTACTTTCAGTTTGATAGCGTGCTGTTCACATTCACTGTACATGATGAATGTGTGCCACATACATGTTATTACATATCAACATTTCCTTTGCCCTCCCTCCAGCACAACATGCCGGCAAGCTTTGCTGTCATTGATCGATCTCAGAGCTCAATCAACTGCGATCAGATCATTTCAGATGCTGTTTTGATGCTGTCAGAATATGTAGACTGTGATCAAATGACACAAAAACTGTGCATAGACCACCATCAGTGTGCCTCCCATCTCAATGGCGCCAGGAGCTTTTTGAACATGTGCAACACATTTGGGACAGCCGAGTGAGTGGGACCAAATATGTAGAGTGCTCATTACATCTTTATCGGTGTTGCATATGTATGAACACGAAACATATCGATCCTTTCATTGATTTGCATCCCTCCACATATTGCACTACGCAATTTATTTTGTGATATGACCTGTTTGTTTCAAATGAACTTGACTTCAGTTGAAGCTGGTGTGTAGAAGTCATTCATTTATGGAACAAATAACAGCTCTGAGACATGTTCCACCTTACAGGTGAGCAAGTTGGTATTTGTAATCGAGTGCCAAAAATGCACCAAGGGGAAAGCCCGAAAGAATCAGCAACAGAGTTGTGACAATACACATTTTGGGCATGATTCCTTTTCAAATCTAATTGAAGGCTTCTGCACGGTAGAGAAGTACATCTTCCTGTCTGTGTTTAGGTCATGGCACAGCTTCAAGAAAAATGAAGGCCCAAAAATATCCTCTTGTCTGCTCTTTAATTGCATGCAGAGCATGTCGATCTTGGTGCACTGCTACGATGATTGCAATTAAAAAGAATCCCTCCTTCTACCTCCCTGTGCTGATCTAACACATACAGTCCTCAAATCCTTCATGGTGTAAAGTAGCACCACCTCCCAGACTGGAGTGGTCTTAATCAGAGTGGAGAGCCACAAATCTCTCTCCTCCTCCATCCCTAATTCACTGTCTTCTGTCTGCCATCTGCCACTGGTTCATCCGTCTCTCCTAGAGCACAAGATACAAAGAAAAACATGAAATTTATCAGCTCTTTCAGAATACATTGTAATTTCATTGTTGCTGCATCACAACAGATGATGAGCAGCAGTGCACACAGCTAACCTTAATGTTAGCTTCAATAACCACTAATCCACTAATTGAAAAGTTAACTCCGATAAAGCCAAGCCAATAAGCAATTTACCTGAAGCTACCAGTAACTCTCAACTTTTATTGTATGAAGTTAGAATTTAGCTTTGGTTTGTCTTTATTTATTGCTCTTAAACCTTGAATAACAGGGCTAAAGAGCTGAAATTTTAATATGCTGAAGTGTAGATATGGGTGTTGACAAAATCTGAGATATGGATACGGTCTATTTTTCTGATACTGGTTTTTACAGTTAGCTGGCAAGCTAACTGTAAAAATAGACCTTATCCATATCTCAGAAGCAGACCTGCTTCTGAGATATGGATAAGGTCTATTTTTCTGATACTGGTTTTTACAGTTAGCTGACAAGCTAATCTGCTAATGACAGAGTTAGCTTTGCTAATTACCTGTTACCTAATTAGCTAAAATATGTCAACCACTGACAATGAGACGTGTCTCTGTGCAGTTTGTGCACATCTGTTTCTTCTTCACATCAATGAAACTCCATTGTGCGTGCAGCGTTGTGGAAAAGCCTTAAAGTGGTCAACTTCTACCTGGTTTTATCAGGTCACTAGGTTTATTAAAAACAGAAATTAAGGTACACTAAAAACACCAAGCTGATTTGTCCTAAAACTATTTTCAGGTGTCTCTGTATCTGTTTGTGTGTCTGTGTAACCTGGAAACCAGACAAATCTGAGATCATGTTTCATTTGTTTTGGCGGATCCATTTGGCCTCACTCCTATTCAATCATAGAGATCTTCAGAATCTACCACAGGTCAGTAATAGTGAATGTGATCCGTAAATGAAATCAGATCAGGGAAGTGACCAAAATGGGACTCATGACCATGTAGCTCACGGATCCATGATGAGACCGAAATCCCCAACACATGCCAGCATTTATTTGGTAGACCAAGTCCTAGCTGCAGGTGACAAGACTTGACACTGAATGTTGGGAATGTATGGATGTTTGTCATGACAACCCAACAACATTCAGATAAAACCTGATTTTACACAATATAACATACTAGTACTTCTGTATAAATGTGTTTTTGTTTTGTTTGTTTTGGTTTGTTGGTGTTGTTGTTTGTTTGTTTTGTTTTGTTTTGTTTTCGGTTTTTGGCTTCAAATTTTTTCCAAAACTTAATATATTAACAAACAAACGAACAAAAGACAAGGCCACAACAACACAGTATTGACATTAAAGTTTTTTGTTTTGTTTTGATTTTTGCCTCATGCGTTCACATACTGCGTGTAGTTGTGTCAAACTCAGGATATCATAAGAAAAGACAGTGCCCCTCCTACTGGCAGGAGGCAGCATTACAGCAGGTTGAAGGAGTGAGAATGATGAATGTGGTGCACATTGCTCCTTGACAGACAAGTTATAGGATCATGTGACATAAAATCAGATGCAAATGAATCCAGGAATTCTCCAGGCTGTTTTTTTTCCTAAATGTCATACTGGTGTTAATTTACCTGTTGCGTTTGTCCAGTGTTTTAAATGAGAGTTTAAGAGACTGACAGAGCGTTAGTGCCGGTATTACCCTCTGTGCTTCTGTCCTGCTGATTGGTGCAGATGTTGGCTAATTAACACCGGTGTTAAAGACACTCTCGATCTGGGTGATTAACTAATCAAATAATTAATTCATTAACAGATGCTTGCAGGGCCTCTTATGATCTCTGACATGCAGCCTGTGAGAGCGATGAGGGGAGGAACATGTCAGAGGTAGACACATTTTATCCACTTCACACCAAGCGCACAGTGCATCTGGTGGCGGCAAGCGAGTCATATTTCCCATGGTGCAAAGCTCTCATCAAACAGATTACAGAGCCAGGCGGCTGTGGCTCCATAAAATGGTCATAACTCCCAAAACCCAACACGCACACATGGCCCGCTGTATTTATATGTTTCATTATCTTCCAAGGCAAATGAAATGAAACAAAGAGCCAAACGTGGTGGAAGAAAAAGTTATTTGGTGCGAGTGTGGTGGAGAGAAAGACCATTTGTCTGAGGGAACATTGCTCCCTGTTAACACCACCGGACCAGACAGATAGATGGGCCTCAGATATGAGCTGATGGAAGCCAGGAGGGAGGACAGACACACACACACACACTCACACACACTCACACACACACAGGGAAGAAAAGAGGAATGAGGACTTTAATCCTGGCTGTTTCCGCTGGCGTAAGGCGGTAACATCAGCGGGGCAGGACGGAGGGTGTGGGGGCCAAACAAAGCCACGTAGGCTACCTCACACACACACACACACACACACACACACACACACACACACACAAAAGTCCATGCTTCCTCATTTTAAACACTCCTTTAGCCATAATCATTTTCATATAATTCACTTTCATACAATTCCTTCTCCTAATCATTATCAGGCCCACTAACGTCTTAATGACTTCATAAATTTAAGCTATAAAAAGTAATGGAGAAAGACAAATGAGATAATTAGGAATAAATCTTAGTGGAAAGCCATTTATCAAAACATGGAGAGGCCCTGAATATTCCCCACCATTAGGCTCTGCTGTAATTAACACAGGCTCTCAGTTATGAAGGAAACCTGGTAGCAGAGATATTAAGATCCAAAAGCCTCACTGTTATTAAATTGACCGATGAATCTGCGACGTATAATATGATGTGGATTATTAGGATCCTTTTTAATTAAAAAGAGCGTTGAGGTTTTTTTTTTTTTCTTTTTCTTTTTTTGTATTTAAATTTTTAACGCTTTAATGGTGGCTTGAACTCATCTTTCTCTGGTTATGGGGCAATGAGATGGAGAGGGGGGGGGGGGGAGCAGTCCCTCAAATGTTCATGCTCTTCTTTAGTGAAGACTGTGTAAGTACATGAGAGAAAATGGTCTTCTAATTTAACAAACTCTGAACTAATGCATATATACGCACTAATGGAGACAAGTTATTAATTCATATTATCTTTAAAATTGTAAAATCTAATGTAATAGTTTGCTCTGATTAGTGACAATGAGAATCACATTCAGTGATTTTTTTTTAAATTAAAAACTATATTTATATCCCTCAGCTCCCTCACTCACTGTGTGCCTCTCTCTCTCACACACACACACACACACACACACACACACACACACACACACACACACACACACACGCACACACACACACACTTTATCTCCTCTGTCTTCTAAGAACAATCAGCCTCCATTCTTTCAAAAAGATGTGGTCTAAAAGTAATTTTTTTTTTTTTTCTTGACCTTCAATCTGGTTGATGCTCTTGAACAGTGGCAGCCTTTTAAACCTGAGCACATCTCCACTGATTTTCATTTTTTTAAAAAGAGGGGGGTTTTTTTGTCACTCTTTAAAAATCCTAGAATGAATGCAGCATATTTAGTGGAATGGTTATCCTTATTCAAACTCATTTTATCTTCATCACAGGTGTCGCAAAATGTTCAAAAGTGTCATCTTTACATATTTAGGCTGGTACATTAAAATGAAAATTTTAAACTATGTTAGTAGCAGTTTAAGGATTTGATAATACAGCTGTTATTTAATTTTATGCATTTATTTATTTATTCTGCTGAGGCAGGTTAGCTGATTACTGGTGGTTCTCCCCTCAGATTTCAAGCATGAAGCAGATGAGAGTCTATGACTCCACTTGGACAGGACGCCAGGCCATCACAGGTTATTTCCACAGCCAAGACTAGCTGGGGCGGCATGACCCCACATTATTAAAGATCTGCTTAAAATGTCTCAAATTATTTTGAATTATTGTCAGTTATGCAGACCATGAAGTCTTAAATGCCAAAGGAATGATGGAATTTAAACCATTTGGAGAGCCTTCTGTCTTGTTCTGCACTTGCAGCATTTGAATCGTAGATGTGCAGGTGCTCAGAAGCAGAAATTCTCATTGGGAGAAGATTCGCTTCAGTCTTCAGCACATACAGTGCGTTTAAGACTTCTGAGCGAAGTTGTCTGTTGCCTTATGCAAATGATTTTCATATAAATGATATGTCAGCCTCCAGTCACTGACCAATTAATGACCTTCAGGGGCATCTTGTGACACATCTTGGGCACTAATTTAGACTTGACAGGTCCCCTATTGTGCCAAGCAGAGAGAGAGAGAGAGTGTGTGTGCGTGCATGCGTGGGTGCGTGTGCCTGCGTGTGCATGTTCCCCTTCTGCCCCATTTAAGCTCATTACCATGGAAGCCCAGTTCAAATATGTGATTTTGTGTCACCAAAGTGTCCTTGTCACCTCACACTGCTCGTGTGCTTTTAATTCTGTTTGTATGTGCAATGACATTATCCAGTGCATGTGCACATGCCTGTAATTATGCATGTTTTAGGAACAGAGATCCTGCTCCACATCTACTTGTGGGCACATACTTCTCCCTTTAGGGGATATAAAAGACAGTCATTTTTATGGTTAAGACTGGGATTCTGGTTTTAATGTCTGGGTTAGGTTAGGTTGTGTCGGCTTCCAAAAATTATTTTAATAATAAAAGCAATTTTTTTAATGTTCTTGAAATGCTTTGTTTATAATATGACACAAACTGCAAAGGTGCCGTGTCACTGCAAATGAGGTGCACAAAAATGCAAAGTGAAATTTTTGCAATTTATTTGGAAGCACAAGTCCAAACCATCCTGGTCCTTCAGGGACGATCAGTACACAGGTTAGGCAGATTCATTCAGAAAAGTGTGCGTTGTAACTAATCAGTCCCTCCAGAAATTTCCAATGCTGGGATTTCAACAATTAAATCAACAAATAATTCAAACAAGAGATATAAATATAGGTGCATTCATCTTTTTCTCTCCATATGTACATCTGTTGAATTCTTTGTTGAATTCTGGCATTACAAATTCCTGGAGGGTCTGATTAATGACACTAATTAATGTGGGCATAATAGAAACATAAATAAATAAAATAAAGCAAAAACATACAGTTTATTTCACCATGAACACATTTGATGTTGAAATAGAATCACAACAGAAAGTGTGTGAATGTTGTCACATTTTCTATAATGATATCAACACGTGATGAATATTAAATTGTTGTTTTACTACTACGTATAAAGTGGATCATTAAAAAATCAGAATGAATGATTTTGACAGAAATATATGGATGGAACACTTGGTGATGGAGAAAAAAAAAAAAAAGTTCATCCAACAAATATGTCTGTAAAAAGCAAAAGCTTGTAAAGTTGATGAGCATCAGCATTATGGTAATCCTGGTAACACAGCTTACATTTTTAATCTTCAACATTTATTTGTGAAGGCCAAATGGTGTACTTTAACTGGTGATTGATCATTCAAAATACACCAAATAAGGAAATCATTGTACGTTTGTCAAATTGTTTAGATAAAACACATTTAATACCCATATGTATTAGAAATACATATACAACCCCAGTCTGGCAGAGGCCTGAAATGGACGTGAGCAAAACGTGGTTATTTTGCAGGTTTCTAGTGAATACCTGTTGTTATGTACTCGTGCACACTAAATAGTATCTGATGACCAGATATTGCTATACCAGCAAAGACGTCATGAAGGACATGTCCTCAGAAAGTGGTGTGACTGGTAACCATAACCACAATGTGCTGTCCTGATCTTTTGCGGTCACATAAATTGTCAAAGAGGTTTCTGTTAGCTGCTGTAGGTGAATCATGGGTCGATTGTTGAAGCTAGAAAGTTGGATTTTTTTTTTTTTTTTTTTTTTTGGCTCATGACCCATTACAATTTTGTTTTCAGTAAGTAGGACACCTACTTGTCTAGACCTGCAGAGCAGCAGTTGAAATGTCTGCTGGATTATTCACTGCTTCATGCTTTCTGTGAGGAATATAGTGAAAAGTCCACAAATTAAAGCACCAGAGTGTTGTACATTCAGAATCTTTTCTTTTTAAGAACCAAGGAGAGAATCTGTGAGAGGATGGTTTCTGAAAGGCTGGAGCTGAGAGCCGTGCCCAGAGTGGCGGCGGTTGTGATTTTGTCATGCTGTAGTGCTGGTCCAGGCTAGTGTAAATCTCCAGCAGTAAGTCAGAGACCCTGTGCATGTATGTGCATGTGTCCATGTCAGTCCACTTTGGATCACACTGATCTGTTCTGCAGTCTATCAACTCCATCAGCTTCTAGATATCCCATCAATCACTGTATTTACCACCTCTCTCTCTCTCTCTCTAACTGCCTTATCAGACTTCTGCACCACCACCTCTCATTAGAACATTAATTGAAAAAGTGTAATTAATCCTGAGAGGTGATGAGACTGGACTGTGTCCAGAGAGAGAGAGCGAGAGAGAGAAAGAGAGAGAGAGAGAGAGAGAGAGAGAGAGAGAGAGAGAGAGAGAGAGAGAGAGAGAGAGAGAGAGAGAGAGAGAGAGAGAGAACGATGGACAGGGAGCTGGATGCTTGCAGTACGTCTAACCCAACACTGCCCCCTGTTGCTTGTCAATATCTCTGCACTGCACCTGTAAGGATGCTGCTTTCCTCTTTGACACCGGTAGCAGTGCTTACAAATTATGAATTTATTTGGTTTTACCGCGTTAAATGTTACATTATAAAAAGTGTAAGTGCACATTAAAGAAAGTTTAAACCTTTTTCAGATGAATGAAAACCTAACAATTTTGTAGGTTTCCAGCTCAATACATGAATTTGCAAAGACAACAAACTGGTGATAGTCATCAAATTTATTTAGGGTCTGTTCTTTTCTCTGCCCCTTAACAAATGCAGCGTCTGTACATCTGGAGTTGATCCTCAGGCGCCATACTGTGGCTGCCCACTGGCTGGATTGTGTCTACAGTTAAGATGGGCTGAATGCAGGGGACTAATTTCATTGTACAATCATCATCATCTTCTTCTTCTTCTTCTTCTTCTTCTTCTTCTTCTTCTAATGAATCATGTGACACGAAGTTCTTGTAGAATCATGGTGCAATTCACCCTAAACAGTTCATCTTAGTCACACCAGATATTTATTTTATTTTGTCTTTTATGGTTGCACTGTAAAAAGAAAAGAAAGAAAGAAAACAACAACAATAAAGGATAATATCCTGCATACCAGGTGTCATGGACAAGCTATAGGGTGTCTTGCCCTATAGTGACTGTCAGTCACCCTCCAACTACAAAAATAAATAAATCGCAGTCTAACATGATTACAGTTTCTACAACTTTCCAATATAGATGATTCACAATAATATTGATAAACATGAAGCTGGCTTGTCCACATGTGCTTTAGCATACTTCAAGTGACTCTATTTGTGGCGTGTACACAAAAAAGACTTCTTCTGCATTACTCTCCCATACAGCATCTCTTTGTGCAAAGTGCGCTGTATAGTTGAACGATGCACAGAGACACTATCTGCAGCAAGATCATGTTGTAGGTCTTTGGAGCAGGTCTGTGGGTTGACTATGACTGTTCTCACCATCCTTCACTTCAGCTTATCTGAGATTTTTCTTGGCCTGCCACTTCAGGCCTTAACTAGTACTGTGCCTGTGGTCTTCCATTTCCTCACTATGTTCCTCACATTGGAAACTGACAGCTGAAATCTTTGAGATACCTTTTTGTATCCTTCCCCTAAACCATGATGTTGAACAGTCTTTGTTTTCAGGTCATTTGAGAGTTGTTTAGAGGCTTCCATGTTGCCACTCATTAGAAGAGATGCAAAGAGGGGAAACAACTGCAAATGGCCACCTTAAATACCCTTTCACATGAGTAGATTCATCTGTGTAAGGAGGTCAAGGGTCAATGAGCTTACCAAACCAATTTTGTGTTCCAATAATTAATGCTAAATGTATTCAAATCAATAAAATGACATGGGTGCCCAAATTTATGCACCTACCTAATTTTATTTAAATAATTATTGCACACTTTCTGTAAATACTAGAAACTTCATTTCACTTCTCAAATATCAGTGTGTTCGTCTGCTATATGATATATTAAACTAAAATTTCTGATCCAGACAACCAATGATTTATAAAGGAAAATCATGAAAATTATCAGGGGTGCCCAAACTTTTGCATACAACTGTATGTGTTGACTACTGGACCTAGCTGTGAAAGAGAGCGAGAAATGAAAAAACTATGCTGAACTAAAAGACATATACAGCATTTCTTTAATGAAGGACCACAGAGGGTCCAAGAAGAGACTGAAAGAGGGAGCGAAAGAAACTGTAAATTTCACCATTATGAATAACTCACGTTGGGTATAAGTTGTGTGTCCTGCTGGTAACAATAATAAACAGTCTCTAGAGAATGTTTCGCCTGTACTTGTATTTGGTGCATAAAGGAGGTACATGACATTTTTAAATCCTGTTCAGTAGCCCAATGTTGGAGGTGCATTTAAACTGCACTCACGTGTGTCTAGCCTGAGCTTGCACTACAGCCCTGTGCTTTGTTCACGTGAGTCAGACAGGAGAAGATTGCTCTTTCCTTCTCAAACTGCGTTATAATTGCATATTTAACAGTTCAAATTTTTAAATATCCCAGGGGAGAAACCCTCAATTAAATAAGACTTTGCACTTCTGGCTTAAAAAAGTGCCCCCTCAGAACAATGCAAGGCCCCTTTGCAAATCTGTGTCTGGCACCAGAGCTCATATCCTGGCAGAAAATTACTAGGACGTTTGCCATTAAATTTACAGACTTTTCTTTCAATCCTAAAATGAAATGCAAACCTATTATCATGTTTTCAGGTCATAGTCACGATTACGAATTTTAGTTGAGCCACAGATATTTCAGAAAAAAGTGTCCCACTGTACATAATATCTAGTATGCCATTCCTTGTCTCACTGACACTCCCTTTTTAGTCATAAGAGCTCATTCGAACCACCCAGGTGCACTACCAACACACCCACTGTGCTGTTTGTGAGCGTGAAGATGACTTTACAAAGCTTGTTTGTTTTTGTCTGAAATGTCTTTCTCAGCACAAATCCATAGATGAATAATTCATATGTATAACAAGATGCGACTGTGTTATGTAACCCAAAATATGGGCAACACCACCCGGAGATTCCTTCACATGGACCATATTTGTATGGACTTTTCTTATTTCAGGATGTTATTCTTTATCAGAGATTACTTGATATTTAGAATCTTTTCAGTCTTTTTTTCATCATTTTTGCATCATTAAAATTTTTGCACACTGTACATGTTATCAGCATAGAATAACCAGAATATTCGTTTCTAGACACAATCCACAATTACAACTGTGTATGTTTCAAATCTAACATAAGGGACATTTGAGAATTTTTTTCTTTTTTATTTCCTTTAATTTTTCTTTTTGACTGAAACATTCACACACATAAATGACAATCACAGAACTATTTAACAAAGTTTCATTTTCAAATGTGACAATATACACGAGGTAAGCCACATAAAATATATTTGCTCCATGTCCAGTTTTAGGGTAAGGAATTGTAATTTATCTGATAAGTTTTTGCAAAATTAATAGAGATATTCACAAAATAATGTTGGAACATGCTTAATAACATTAAAACACTTTATATGCACACTGCAACCTTCATCTTTTTTTTTTTTAATCAGAAATAATGTTTTGGGAGGGAAGACTTGTATCCATGTCGTGTTAATAATAACATGGATATATGTATAGAGAGAGCTGAATAATGGAGAAAAAAATGACAAACGGTGTCTGTGCCCCCTGCAGGGAGGAGGATGGAGAGCAGCCCGCTGAAGGCTGCTTCTGTTATTCTAATCCTGGCTTGTGTCTGGGTGACCTTTGGAGGGATGATTGTTTCTCATTTAGGCGTGCGAGGTGTGATCTTCCCACCCGTTTGATCCCACTCACCTGACCTTTGTAAATTGGCTGTTAAAGATATCGCGGCTTGACCGTCGTGCCACGCACGTGGCCGGCTAACACACAGAAACAAGGCCACAGGCAAGAATTTAGGCTTCTTTTTACAACATCACCCTTTGTTCTGGAGTCTTTAAAATGACAAAAGTTGTTGCCACACCAAACCACTGACTAAATATCTCATCACAAGTTATATATAAGCAGACATTCCAGTTGAAGATTGACTTAAACAGATACCAGTAAAAAAAAAAAAAAGAAGAAGAAGAAAACTTGGTTAATGGGTGGCAGTGCTGAATGGCATCGCAGTGCTTTTTCCATCAGACTGATGAGAGGAGAATTAAAGCCCACAGCTTGAGGTCTGCAGCACCATTACAGAAGGAAGAAGGTCTGAATTCATTTGGCCTGGCCACGATTCTAATTAACAACTCAATCCCACACTGGCACAGACAGAGAAAGAGTGCGAGAGGAGGAGGGGGGAGCCTACATTGTGTGCAGCCATCGCTCCCTTCTGAAGAAATGTAAAAAAAGACTGGCTCATCTTTAATCACACACCTTAGAAATGTGCACCTTTTAGACACATTCTATTCTTTCCCAAACTGTTTGCCTCTGAATGTGGAAACGTGCTCCTGCGTCCGCACTGTGAGCCGGTTTCATCTGGCCCTGCGCTGTCCGCGGAGCATCCTGTGGTTCTCCAAAGCTGCAGGCTTACAGGGGACATTTTTCTGGATTAAAAGGATGATTTCATTAGCCTCCACGGGTGTCGGGTTTCATTCTGGGGATTAAATCCTGCAGATTAGAGGCCAGAGCTATTCTCCAGCATCTCATTAATATCTAATAGCACAGGAAATGTAATTTGGAAAGCTCGTCTTTCTGATTACTAAGCAAATGTATGCTTTGCTCTTTAAGACCATAAATTGGGCTTTGAACACCATCTCTGTCCAAGGTTTAGAGCTGCTTCCTCGCCGCCCCTGCCTCCCCAGCAGCGCCACGTAGGGCTCACAGCTGGCTGTGGCCTGTGAAGGTCACAGCGTGTGCAGCAACTTGTTTCTTGCTGCAAGCAAGGTTGATCAATTTTTATTAAATTACAAACTTAAATGTTTGGAATTATGTCATTAAAAAGGCATTAAAAGGGTCACCAAGCTAATCTTTGTGAGGCAGTGCAGCGCCAGTTGCTGTTGGCAATAGACACGGCAAAATATTCTGGTTGAAACACAAATTGAAGCAGCATTCACAGAAACACACTTCAGGAAGAGCCACAGTTACACTGAAAGAAAAAAAAGAAAGACAATCTACTTAAATTTCTTCAACTGGAATCACTCAAATGAATTAAGTTTATCCAGATTACACAAGTTGTTAAGTTAAATTGGATCAATCTAATTAATTTGAGTGTTACCAATTGAAGCACTTTATTATGTTGGCAGAACAATTATTTTCATTGTTGTTGTCCAGTGTACTTTGATGGCCTGGACAACAAAACAAAATAATTGAGTGAAATCTGAAAACATATTGATAACTAACATTTCAAGATCCCTGGAACACTGACTCATATTATTGCAGCATTCATGTATTTTTATGTCAGGTATCTACAGTGGGGCAAAACAGTATTTAGTCAGCCCCTGATTGTGCAAGTTCTCCTACTTAGAAAGATGAGAGAGGTCTGTAATCTTCATCATAGTTACACTTCAACTATGAGAGACAAAATGAGAAAAAAAAAAATCCAGAAAATCACATTGTAGGAATTTATTAATTATTAAGAATTTATTTGTAAATTATGGTGGAAAATAAGTATTTGGTCACCCACAAACAAGCAAGATTTCTGGCTCTCACAGACCTGTAACTTCTTCTTTAAGAAGCTCTTCTGTCCTCCACCTGTTACCTGTATTAATGGCACCTGTTGGAACTCGTTATCTGTATAAAAGACACCTGTCCACAGCCTCAAACAGTCAGACTCCAAACTCAACAATGGCCAAGACCAAAGAGCTGTCGAAGGACACCAGGAAGAAAATTGTAGATGTGCACCAGGCTGGGAAGAGTGAATCTACAATAGTCAAGCAGGTTGGTGTGAATAAATCAACTGACAGCAATTGTAAGAAAATGGAAGACATACAAGACAATTGATAATCTCCCTCAATCTGGGGCTCCACGCAAGATGTCATCCCGTGGGATCAAAATGAACATGAGAATGGTGAACAAAAACAAAACGGAGGGACCTGATGAATGACCTGCAGAGAGCTGGGACCAAAGTAACAAAGGCTACACACTACGCAGAGAGGGACTCAAATCCTGCAGTGCCAGGAATGTCCCCGTGCTTAAGCCAGTACATGTCCAGGCCCGTCTGAAGTTTGCCAGTGAGCATATGGATGATCCAGAAGAGGATTGGGAGAATATCATGTGGTCAGATGAAACCAAAATAGAACCTTTTGGTAAAAACTCAACTCATCGTGTTTGGAGGAAGAAGAATGCTGAATTGCATTCCAAGAACACCATATCTACTGTGAAGCATGGGGGTGGAAACATCATGCTTTGGGAATGTTTTTCTGCAAAAGGGACAGGACGACTGATCCGCGTTAAGGGAAGAATGAACGTGGCCATGTATCATGAGATTTTAAGCCCATACCTCCTTCCATCAGTGACAGCACTGAAGATGCAATGTGGCTGGGTCTTCCAGCATGACAATGATCCCAAACACACCGCTCGGGCAACGATGGAGTGGCTCCGTAAAAAGCATGTTAAGGTCCTGGAGTGGCCTAGCCAGTCTCCAGGTCTCAACCCCATAGAAAATTTGTGGAGGGAGTTGAAAGTCGTTACCCAGTCATTTCCTGGAGCCTATCCTAGCAGTCATAGAGCTTGTGATGAGGTACACCCTGGACAGGACACTAGTCTCTTGAAGGGCCACATATAGACAGACAAATACATTCACACCCAATTTGTGTCCCTAGGTTGAATAACAAGTCTGTGGGTCACAGAGCTTTCTCTTATCCTGCCCCTGTTCTATGGAATGATCTCCCTGTATCAATAAAACAGTCAGATTCTGTAGAGACTTTCAAGTCCAGACTTAAGACGCACTTATTTTCCCTTTCGTATGGCTAGCATACTGGCATAGTATGTTTCTATGCTTCTTACCCTTTTAAATTGATTTATTAGTAAAGAGAGTGGGCCGTTTCCTCAACTTTATCTGAAGTCTGGGTCTTTTAGTGAAGCTTAGGGCTAGTGGCCGGCGATCACCTTAGTATTTCTTCTGTTTTTCTTGTTGCTTAATGCTGACAAATTATACTGTATTTGTTGTCTTTCTGATGCCTGATTCTGTTTTTTTCTCTCTCTCTCTCTCTGTTTGAGGTGCGGCTCCATCCAGAGATTAGAGTAGGTGTCTTCTTCTACAACCTTCCTGTCCTGTGTACCGGCATGGATGCCCAGAATTTCCTGTATATTCATTTTGTCAGTTGTGTCGGTAGCATGGCCCAAGCAGAGGGTTGCCCCTTTGAGGCTGGTCTGCTTGAGGCTTCTTTCTCAAATCATCAGAGGGAGTATTTCCTTACCATTATCGTCTGTGTGCTTGCTCTGGGGGTTGGTAAGGTTAGACCTTACTTGTGTGAAGCACCTTGAGGCAAGTGTGTTGTGATTTGGTGCTTTATAAATGAAATAAATTGAAATTAAAGTTTAACCAGGGGCCTGTTGGACAAATGTCAAACTTTTTCTTAAAATAACTGTATTTGCATGTCTCTTAGAATCTCAGTCAGCCCTGTCTTAACAAACGTACACTTTGTTAAAACTATGTAAGAGTAAGTACACCTCTTTTTACATCCCACCTTCAAACACAGCCTCATATGTCCATCCATGAAAAATCTACACTTAAGCTCACAATTTTCTATAAGAATACAAACTTCCTATGGGCACTCCACTAGTACAGTAAAATTTACAGTATTTTCTGTTAAGGTATTTACAAATTTTTTCTCAGAATTATTCTAACAGCTCCAATTGACATTTTGGGTTTTTTTGTGAGTAAAAACAACAGAATTTTGATCTTGTATTCCTTTTTTTATAGTGTTCAGGTGTCTGATATGAAACGCAAATAATATTTAACTACAGAAGTAGATAAAAAATAAAGTCAAAAACAGCTGCACCGGGTCAACTGAGTCACACCTGGTCTCGAGGCGGGGTGCTTGTCTCCGACCGACCCTGACGTCGGCGCCGTGAGGATGCTGAGCGGGCGGGGCTTGCTCCGGACAGGTCCAGGCCCGACGGAGGCTGGGAGCCTCCTGTCAGTCACAGTGGCCCTCAGCGGCCTCCCTCACTGATGAAGAATGGACTACGAAGAACAAGGTGGGCACAAGGGAAGCCATGCTGACTTAATGAGCCAATTTCTCAGATAATAAGATTGGTAGATATGCTAATATTTCTACCTTAAGGAGATAATTACGATGTAGAAGATAGAATATTTTATCTTAAAGGAACAGTGCACTGGTCCCAAAACTCTCTGTTTTTTTCTTAAGAGTTTAGGATGAAGAGAGGATGTGGGGGGTGACGATGATCACTTTTGCGTGTTTGAGCTGTGGGACAGCAGAAAAACAATGCCGACAGAGCCTTGATGCTTTCTGAGTGAGCCTTTGATCATCCTGATCGTAATGACACAGGCAGGGGACTTGCAGCCTTCATAAATATTTATCTCATTACTCTGGGCTAAAACAGCCACAGAAGAAAGGATAAGGAGATATCAATTGATCTTTATTGTTAATTGACCCAAAAGTATATACAGTTAAAAACCAAACAACAAAAACATTGTTCGTTGCCTCAACGCCGCCGCTCCCTCCCTCTGTGCCGCCACTGAACTTTTTCCTTCCTCAGGCTCTTATAACAACTTGTAATTTTGTTTTTGTGTTTAATTTTCTTATCGACACAAATTCTCACCTATTCCCTGAACATAGCATGGTGCGCCACTTTGCTGTGTAAGGAGATGTTAGATAATAGAATGTTTTTCAAATGTCGACCCGCTGATTATGGCAGAATGTCTCGGCCCATCCCAAACAGCCGACGGCGGACACGTGGAGAGAGAGAGAGATTCCTTCTGGTTTGACAGTTTAATAAGGAGGAGGGAGTGTGAGAGAGAGAGAGCAGCACTCGCTCTCCCTTTGCCCTGTTTTACCAAATTAATTAGACCATAACAAGCTCAATCATGTAATTAAGAGCTCAGCTGGACCACAAAACACTTCAGCCATTAGCCCCGGCCAGCCCAGATGATCCAGCAGCTGCTGAACTCAAGCAGAAATGCAGCAACAGACAGACGTCCACATATGGAAACAGCGGCAATGAGTTTGGAGGATTGCGGGTTGAATCCCCACTCAACATATTCCACGTATGAGAGAGTAGTAACTATATGTTTAGAAACTTTATTCTCAATTAAACTACTGCTTTTGAAGTAACATTGGTGTTTTAAAATACTCAAAAACACTAAACTAATTGCAGCACAGAATGACTGGGTTTCAGGTCAGGTCTGGTGCTGCATCCACCACGCTACAAAACCACCATGGTTCCTGGATAGCGATCATCCAGACAGACCACTGGTCCATTCCCACGCCTTGAAAACAACCGTCTATCTGCCATAGGCAGGTGAAACACCAGTGTCCTCTTGGCCTTCTCCAGCTCGTGGGTTCCTCAGTCCTCAGGCACCTGAGGTCAGTCTATGACGAGAGAAGCGCAAATGTCGCAACAGATGTTCCCTCACCATGCATGATGAGGGAAGCCCGTCTGACACAGGTGTGTGTGTGTCTGTCTGTCTGTCTGTGTGTGTGTGTGTGTGTGTGTGTGTGTGTGTGTGTGTGTGTGTGTGTGTGTGTGTGTGTGTGTGTGTGTGTGTGTGTATATATATATATATATATATATATATATATATATATATATATATATATATATATATATATATATATATATATATATATATATATATATATATATACAGTTTAAAGTATATAGGTCATTTAAAGTATTCCATCCACCTAAACTGCGTGTTTTTGGCTGTGGGAGGAAGACTGAGCACCCGGAGAAAACCTACGCAATAATATAATATGTTGTGCTCAAACGTTTACATATTCTGGCAGAATGTTTGTTTTTTCAGAATTTTTCAGAGAATATGAATGGTAACACCAAAAACTTTTTTTTCACTCATGATTAGTGGTTGGATGAATCCATTTACTGTCAAACAACTGTGTTTACTCTTTTTAAATCATAATGACAACACAAACTAACCAAATGACCCTTATCAAAAGTTTACATACCCCTGTTCTTAATACTGTGTATTGCCCCTTTAACATCAATGACAGCTTGGAGTGTTTTGTGGTGGTTGTGGATAAGCATTGTGATGGTAAAACTGCCACTGAATATGTCTTGGACTTTATTTACATCAATTACAAAGAAATATAAACAATATGGCACTCTATGGTAAATCTGCATGGAGTAGAAATTTCTCAAAAACTGAGTGACTGTGCAAGAAGGAGAAGAGTGAGGAAAGCCACCAAGACACCCAGACAACCCAGGAGAAGTTTTGGGCTCATGTGGCTGTGATTGGAGAAATTGTGCACAGTGCAAGCTTTGCATTTTGTATCACCAGTTATACCATGGTCAGTGAGAATTCCATGTCTAACTGGCGTGCATTATTTTCGTGTATACGCACACGTAGTTCGGCGAGTTAAGTCACTGTTATAATCACTCCGCTCTGGTCAGCTGTGTTTTGACAGGTGAATGACAGAAACGCGATAAAACATGGATTTCCAAGTGAATTTTAATATTTTTGGCCAAAATAAAACGTTTGAGGAATGGAAAGGGGAGGAGAGCAGACAAGAAGAACAGCAAAAGCAACGGCATAAAGATTTAACATCGGATGAACTGGACAAGATTGAAGACAGGAAAGAAGAAGAGAACCTCTCTCAGTGGCCACGGAGCTCTGCGGCTGCGGTTACCGAGACCCTGCTGCGCTGTGGATGTTTCCGCAAGAAGTCTATCCTTGCAGGCTGCCAGAGCACTCCAGAACAGAACAGAAGAGCAGAAGAGAAACAGAGAGCGTAGTTTCTGGACCTGTTGCCAGAGTTGGCCGTAGCTCCACACAGCAGAGAGGGGGGCGGTGAGAGTGGCCTGCTGCGGCGCTTACCGAGCCCGCAGATGTGGTAAGCGCATCGGAGGTAAAATATCTTCAATCAATCAATCAATCAATTTTTTTATATAGCGCCAAATCACAACAAACAGTTGCCCCAAGGAGCTTTATATTATAAGGCAAGGCCATACAATAATTATGTAAAACCCCAACGGTCAAAACGACCCCCTGTGAGCAAGCACTTGGCTACAGTGGGAAGGAAAAACTCCCTTTTAACAGGAAGAAACCTCCAGCAGAACCAGGCTCAGGGAGGGGCACTCTTCTGCTGGGACTGGTTGGGGCTGAGGGAGAGAACCAGGAAAAAGACATGCTGTGGAGGGGAGCAGAGATCGATCACTAATGATTAAATGCAGAGTGGTGCATACAGAGCAAAAAGAGAAAGAAACAGTGCATCATGGGCAGCATTTTGAATTAACTGAAGGCTTTTTAGGGAACTTTTAGGACAACCTGATAATAATGAATTACAATAGTCCAGCCTAGAGGAAATAAATGCATGAATTAGTTTTTCAGCATCACTCTGAGACAAGACCTTTCTGATTTTAGAGATATTGCGTAAATGCAAAAAAGCAGTCCTACATATTTGTTTAATATGCGCTTTGAATGACATATCCTGATCAAAAATGACTCCAAGATTTCTCACAGTATTACTAGAGGTCAGGGTAATGCCATCCACAGTAAGGATCTGGTTAGACACCATGTTTCTAAGATTTGTGGGGCCAAGTACAATAACTTCAGTTTTATCTGAGTTTAAAAGCAGGAAATTAGAGGTCATCCATGTCTTTATGTCTGTAAGACAATCCTGCAGTTTAGCTAATTGGTGTGTGTCCTCTGGCTTCATGGATAGATAAAGCTGGGTATCATCTGCGTAACAATGAAAATTTAAGCAATACCGTCTAATAATACTGCCTAAGGGAAGCATGTATAAAGTGAATAAAATTGGTCCTAGCACAGAACCTTGTGGAACTCCATAATTAACTTTAGTCTGTGAAGAAGATTCCCCATTTACATGAACAAATTGTAATCTATTAGACAAATATGATTCAAACCACCGCAGCGCAGTGCCTTTAATACCTATGGCATGCTCTAATCTCTGTAATAAAATTTTATGGTCAACAGTATCAAAAGCAGCACTGAGGTCTAACAGAACAAGCACAGAGATGAGTCCACTGTCCGAGGCCATAAGAAGATCATTTGTAACCTTCACTAATGCTGTTTCTGTACTATGATGAATTCTAAAACCTGACTGAAACTCTTCAAATAGACCATTCCTCTGCAGATGATCAGTTAGCTGTTTTACAACTACCCTTTCAAGAATTTTTGAGAGAAAAGGAAGGTTGGAGATTGGCCTATAATTAGCTAAGATAGCTGGGTCAAGTGATGGCTTTTTAAGTAATGGTTTAATTACTGCCACCTTAAAGCCTGTGGTACATAGCCAACTAACAAAGATAGATTGATCATATTTAAGATCAAAGCATTAAATAATGGTAGGGCTTCCTTGAGCAGCCTGGTAGGAATGGGGTCTAATAAACATGTTGATGGTTTGGATGAAGTAACTAATGAAAATAACTCAGACAGAACAATCGGAGAGAAAGAGTCTAACCAAATACAGGCATCACTGAAAGCAGCCAAAGATAACGATACGTCTTTGGGATGGTTATGAGTAATTTTTTCTCTAATAGTTAAAATTTTGTTAGCAAGAAAGTCATGAAGTCATTACTAGTTAAAGTTAATGGAATACTCAGCTCAATAGAGCTCTGACTCTTTGTCAGCCTGGCTACAGTGCTGAAAAGAAACCTGGGGTTGTTCTTATTTTCTTCAATTAGTGATGAGTAGAAAGATGTCCTAGCTTTACGGAGGGCTTTTTTATAGAGCAACAGACTCTTTTTCCAGGCTAAGTGAAGATCTTCTAAATTAGTGAGACGCCATTTCCTCTCCAACTTACGGGTTATCTGCTTTAAGCTAAGAGTTTGTGAGTTATACCACGGAGTCAGGGACTTCTGATTTAAAGCTCTCTTTTTTAGAGGAGCTACAGCATCCAAAGTTGTCTTCAATGAGGATGTAAAACTATTGACGAGATACTCTATCTCACTTACAGAGTTTAGGTAGCTACTCTGCACTGTGTTGGTATATGGCATTGGAGAACATAAAGAAGGAATCATATCCTTAAACCTAGTTACAGCGCTTTCTGAAAGACTTCTAGTGTAATGAAACTTATTCCCCACTGCTGGGTAGTCCATCAGAGTAAATGTAAATGTTATTAAGAAATGATCAGACAGAAGGGAGTTTTCAGGGAATACTGTTAAGTCTTCTATTTCCATACCATAAGTCAGAACAAGATCTAAGATATGATTAAAGTGGTGGGTGGACTCATTTACTTTTTGAGCAAAGCCAATAGAGTCTAATAATAGATTAAATGCAGTGTTGAGGCTGTCATTCTCAGCATCTGTGTGGATGTTAAAATCGCCCACTATAATTATCTTATCTGAGCTAAGCACTAAGTCAGACAAAAGGTCTGAAAATTCACAGAGAAACTCACAGTAACGACCAGGTGGACGATAGATAATAACAAAACTGGTTTTTGGGACTTCCAATTTGGATGGACAAGACTAAGAGTCAAGCTTTCAAATGAATTAAAGCTCTGTCTGGGTTTTTGATTAATTAATAAGCTGGAATGGAAGATTGCTGCTAATCCTCCGCCCCGGCCCGTGCTACGAGCATTCTGACAGTTAGTGTGACTCGGGGGTGTTGACTCATTTAAACTAACATATTCATCCTGCTGTAACCAGGTTTCTGTAAGGCAGAATAAATCAATATGTTGATCAATTATTATATCATTTACTAACAGGGACTTAGAAGAGAGAGACCTAATGTTTAATAAACCACATTTAACTGTTTTAGTCTGTGGTGCAGTTGAAGGTGCTATATTATTTTTTCTTTTTGAATTTTTATGCTTAAATAGATTTTTGCTGGTTATTGGTGGTCTGGGAGCAGACACCGTCTCTACGGGGATGGGGTAATGAGGCGATGGCAGGGGGAGAGAAGCTGCAGAGAGGTGTGTAAGACTACAACTCTGCTTCTTGGTCCCAACCCTGGATAGTCACGGTTTGGAGGATTTAAGAAAATTGGCCAGATTTCTAGAAATGAGAGCTGCTCCATCCAAAGTGGGATGGATGCCGTCTCTCCTAACAAGACCAGGTTTTCCCCAGAAGCTTTGCCAATTATCTATGAAGCCCACCTCATTTTTTGGACACCACTCAGACAGACAGCAATTCAAGGAGAACATGCGGCTAAACATGTCACTCCCGGTCTGAGACTGGCATAAAATAGTCCCAAATACTTACGCAGTTTTATCAAATTCTGTTAACTTAAATAAATATTTGTGTGTTAGCTCACTGTGTGGGACCATGGTATAAGCGGATTAAACAACTCGAAGCTTCGCGTCGTGGTGTTTTAGACTCCGCGTTGTGCATTCGAACCGTATAATGCACGGCTTCTCGTTGTTTAATCCTTACTTATACCATCTTCATGATGAAGTGGTATACAGGAGGATTTTCTTCAAAAGAAGACCTGAAAGTTTAGCTACAAATTGCCAGAAGGTACATCTGTGATGCAAGCCTAGATTTGATCTGTTTTGGTGTAAGAATATCCTTCTCCACTCTACTCCACCATGAAGCTAAAAGTAGTGAAGCAAAATACATGGTCTCTTGCACACACAATGGGCCTCATGTATCAATGTTGCGCACTTGTGGCGTAAATTTACGGCGTAAACTTGAAATACACCAAAGTCGCCGTGACATGTATCAAGCAGTGCGCACCTGCCCATTTCTAGCGTACGCCTGACGTGATCTTGATAAATGCGGCAGGTGGAAATGACGGTAATTATAATAAACACGCCCATAAATATTCAGACTCCGCTTCAGACACACCCTCATTTTATGACATGGAAGCCAGGAAGACGGCAATGAAAAAGAACTCCACCAATCACGATGCGTGCCAATAGAGTGTCAAAAGCGGCCGTCGTATCAATTGTTTTGTAGTATATAATCAATAAAGTGTTACAGTGGTCCCTCATTAATTGCTGGAGTTACGTTCTAAAAAATAGCCAGAAATACGCGAAACCGCGACGTTAGGCAGCGTTTTTTTTACAATTATTATAGACGTTTCAAAGCTGTAAAACCCCTCACTACACAGTTTATTCACTTTCTCAATCAGGCATGAACATTTTCTCACTTTTCTCTCATTTGTAAACACTCTCAAAGTTCAAATCTTAGTAGGAAAATAATACCAAACTGTTTTCAGGCCCAAACTGTTGTGTGGACCGCTGAAGAGGAGGTACTGCTGGCCCACCACCAGAGGGCACCCTGCCTGAAGTGCAGGCTTCAGGCACGAGAGGGCGCAGCCGTCTAACGGGAGCAGCCGGGAGTGACAGCTGTCTCTCATCACCACCTGACAGCTGTCACTCATCACCACCTCATCATCATCTCCATAAAAGCCGGGCAGCAACTCCACCTCCCTGCCGAGATATCTTCAAGCCAAGAAGCAGTACCAGATCCGACAGCCGGAGACGGTGACCACCTGGGGACTCGGGACTTGGCAGCTCCAGGATTCTCCGGGTTCGGTGGCAGTGGAAATCATGTGGGTTCCAGCTCCTCTCTGGACAGACGTCTTCTATCCTCGAGCCTGCCCACATGTCACCTTTGTAGATTGACTACATACAAACTTCTGTAATTGTCTGTATTTTGTTGTGCACATTCACAACAGTAAAGTGTTCTATTTTCGGCTCATTCATTGTCCATTCATTTACGCCCCCTGTTGTGGGTCCGTGTCATTACACTTTCCCAACAGGATATCTCGGCCAACGTCATGGATCCCGAGGGGCGTCAACCATCTGTTGGACAACCAATGGGAGAGCAGGGTGCACAGGCGTCTGCAGGAGGCGTGATTGGTGAGTTGCAGCAAATCCTCACCGCCTTTACTGCTCGGTTGGATCTGATGACCGAGCAGAATGTCATCCTCAACCGCAGGATGGAGGCTCTCACCACGCAGGTGGAAGCGCACGCTCAGGGCGCTGCTGCAGCTCCTCGTCCTGCTGACCCGGTGCCGAATATAGACGTTCCACTGGTCATTCAACCACCTCCCCCTACCATTCCCTGAAGCATACATAAGTCCCCCAGAGCCGTACGGAGGTTGTGTGGAGACGTGGGCTGACTTCTTGATGCAGTGTTCGCTCGTCTTTGCACAGCGTCCCATGATGTACGCGTCAGACTCCAGTAGGGTGGTTTATGTGATTAATTTGCTTCGAGGTGAGGCACGCGCTTGGGCTACGGCGCTTTTGGAGCAGAATTCACGGCTCCTTACCTCTTATACTGGGTTTGTGAGGGAGTTCAGAACGGTTTTTGATCACCCTAACAGAGGCGAGACCGCTTCAACCGTGCTGCTGTCTATGAGACAGGGGCCTCGGAGCACAGCTGAATATGCAGTCGACTTCCGCATTGCGGCTGCGAGGTCCAGCTGGAATACGACTGCGCTCCGTGCCGCCTTCACAAACGGACTGTCGTCGGTCCTGAAGGAGCACCTGGTGGCTAAGGATGAGCCGCGGGACTTGGACGGGCTTATTGATCTAGTTATACGATTAGACAATTGGTTAGAGGAACGCCGTCGGGAGCGAGATGAAGGACGTGGCCGGGCACGCGCCATCCCTCTCCCTTCCAGGTCCGAAAAGGTTCCGCCCTCCCTACGCTCCACAGCCTCGGCGCTCCATGTGGCAACAGCTCCCCCTGCTGACGATGGTATTGACACGAGCAGGGCCAAATTAAGATCATCTAACAGACAGAGGAGACTGGCCCGCGGGGAGTGCTTTTTCTGCGGCTCAAGTGAGCATCTGCAGAGAGACTGCCCCAAGCGGTAAAACACAAATGCCCGCCCTTAAAAACTGGGTTAAGGTGGGCCAAGACATTCACGTGGGACATACATGTATTTCTACACGTCTCCCAGTTACGATCCTGAGCGGGGATTTAACCCTTCAAGCCCCAGCACTGGTGGACACGGGGTCAGAAGGGAATCTGCTGGACAGCAGATGGGCAAGGGAGGTAGGGCTCCCTCTGGTGGCGCTTCCTTCACCATTGAAGGTGCGGGCGCTAGATGGCACCCTTCTCCCTTTAATCACACACAAGACACAACCAGTAACTCTGGTGGTGTCTGGGAATCATCGGGAGGAGACTGAGTTTTTTGTTACTCCTTCTACCTCCCACGTGATTTTGGGCTTCCCGTGGATGGTAAAACACAATCCCCGGATTGATTGGCCGTCTGGGGTTGTGGCTCAGTGGAGCGAAACCTGCCACCGGGAGTGTTTAGGATCCTCGGTTCCCCCCGGTTTAATTGCTAATGAGGAGGTTAAAGTCCCCCCCAATCTGACGGCGGTGCCGATCGAGTACCACGATCTTGCTGATGTTTTCAGCAAAGATCTGGCGCTCACCCTTCCCCCGCACCATCCGTATGATTGTGCCATTGATTTGATCCCCGGCATTGAGTACCCGTCCAGCAGGCTGTACAACCTCTCACGTCCTGAGCGCGAATCAGTGGAGACCTACAACCGGGACTCGTTAGCTGCCGGGCTGATCCGGAACTCCACCTCCCCGATGGGTGCTGGTTTCTTTTTTGTGGGCAAGAAAGGCGGCGGACTCCGTCCATGCATTGATTACAGAGGGCTGAACGAGATTACGGTTCGCAACCGATACCCTTTGCCCCTGTTGGATTCAGTGTTCACGCCCCTGCATGAAGCCCAAATTTTCACCAAATTAGATCTTAGGAATGCGTATCACCTGGTTCGGATCCGGAAAGGAGACGAGTGGAAGACGACATTTAACACCCCGTTAGGTCACTTTGAGTACCTGGTCATGCCGTTCGGCCTCACTAATGCCCCCGCGACGTTCCAAGCTTTGGTAAATGACGTCTTGCGGGACTTCCTGCACCGATTTGTCTTCATATATCTGGACGATATACTCATCTTTTCCCCGGATCCTGAGACCCATGTCCAGCATGTACGTCAGGTCCTGCAGCGGTTGTTGGAGAATCGGCTGTTTGTGAAGGGCGAGAAGTGTGAGTTCCACCGCACTTCTTTGTCCTTCCTGGGGTTCATCATCTCCTCCAACTCCATCGCCCCTGATCTGGCCAAGGTTGCGGTGGTGAGAGATGGGCCCCAACCCACAAGCCGTAGGAAACTGCAACAGTTCCTCAGCTTTGCAAATTTCTACAGGAGGTTCATTAAGGGCTACAGTCAGGTTAGTAGTCCCCTGACAGCCCTAACCTCCCCAAAAGTCCCCTTCATCTGGTCGGATCGGTGCAAGCCGCGTTTAGGGAGTTGAAACGTCGGTTTTCGACTGCACCAGTTCTGGTGCAGCCCGATCCTTGCCACCAGTTTGTGGTTGAAGTGGATGCCTCTGACTCAGGGATAGGAGCCGTGCTGTCCCAGAGCGGGGAGTCCAATAAGGCTCTTCACCCTTGTGCCTACTTTTCTCACAGGTTGACGCCGGCTGAACGGAACTATGAAGTGGGCAATCAAGAACTTCTTGCGGTGAAAGAGGCTCTTGAGGAGTGGAGACACCTGTTGGAGGGAGCTTCGGAGCCATTCACGGTTTTCACAGACCATCGGAACCTGGAGTATATCAGGACCGCCAAGCAGCTGAACCCCAGGCAAGCCCGCTGGCCACTGTTCTTCGGGCGTTTTGACTTCCGGATCACCTATCGCCCCGGGACCAAGAACCAGAGATCGGATGCCTTGTACACGAAGACGAAGTCAAAACAGGGCTGTCGGATCCACCGGAGCCCATCATTCCTGAGTCCACTATCGTGGCCACCCTCACCTGGGACGTGGAGAAGACCGTCCAGGAGGCCCTGGCACGGAGCCCGGACCCAGGAACCGGTCCGAAGAACTGTTTGTACGTCCCACCAGAGGCCAGAGCTGCTGTCTTGGACTTCTGTCATGGTTCCAAGCTCTCCTGTCACCCAGGGGTGTGAAGAACCATGGCAGTGGTCCGGCAGCGCTTCTGGTGGGCGTCTATGGAAACCGACGTCTGGGAATATATCCAGGCCTGCACCACCTGTGCCAGGGGCAAGGCGGACCACACTAAGACTCAAGGACTCCTTCAACCGCTTACGGTGCCTCGTCGCCCCTTGTCCCACATCGGCCTGGATTTTGTCACGGGCCTCCCGCCGTCCCAGGGCATGACGACCGTCCTCACAATAGTGGACCGATTCTCCAAGGTGGCCCACTTCGTGGCCCTCCCGAAGCTCCCAACGGCCCAGGAGACTGCAGACCTCCTGGTCCACCACGTCATCCGTCTGCATGGGATACCAACTGACGTTGTCTCGGATCGTGGTCCTCAGTTCTCCTCACAGGTCTGGAGGAGTTTCTGCAGAGAACTGGGGGCCACCGTGAGCCTCTCTTCCGGGTATCACCCACAGACGAATGGACAGGCAGAGCGGGCCAACCAGGAACTTGAACAGACCCTCCGCTGTGTGACATCCGCGCACCCGATGGCCTGGAGCACCCATCTGGCCTGGATCGAGTACGCTCATAACAGCCAGGTGTCTTCTGCCACTGGCCTCTCCCCGTTTGAGGTGTGTCTGGGGTACCAGCCCCCATTGTTTCCCGTGGTGGAGGGAGAGGTCGGTGTGCCCTCGGTCCAGGCCCACCTGCGAAGATGCCGTCGGGTGTGGCACACCACCCGTTCTGCCTTGTTGAAGGCCCAGATGAGGGCTAAGGCCCATGCAGACCGCCGGCGTTCCCCGGCCCCTGCATACCAGCCCGGGCAGGAGGTGTGGTTATCTACAAAGGACATCCCTCTCCAGGTAGACTCCCCGAAACTGAAGGACAGGTACATTGGCCCCTTCAAGATCCTCAAAGTCCTCAGTCCGGCCGCAGTGAAGCTCCAACTCCCAGCTTCACTGCGGATCCACCCGGTATTCCACGTCTCCAGACTCAAACCACACCACACCTCACCCCTCTGTGCTCCCGGACCGGCGCCGCCTCCTGCCCGGATCATCGACGGGGAGCCGGCTTGGACGGTCCGCCGGCTCCTGGACGTCCGTCGGATGGGCCGGGGGTTCCAGTACTTGGTGGACTGGGAGGGGTATGGACCTGAGGAACGCTCCTGGGTGAAGAGGAGCTTTATCCTGGACCCGGCCCTCCTGGCCGACTTCTACTCTCGCCACCCCGACAAGCCTGGTTGGGCGCCAGGAGGCGCCCGTTGAGGGGGGGGTCCTGTTGTGTGGGCCACTGAAGAGGCCCACCACCAAACGCCTAACGGGAGCAGCCGGGAGTGACAGCTGTCTCTCATCACCACCTGACAGCTGTCACTCATCACCACCTCATCATCATCTCCATAAAAGCCGGGCAGCAACTCCACCTCCCTGCCGAGATATCTTCAAGCCAAGAAGCAGTACCAGATCCGACAGCTGGAGACGGTGACCACCTGGGGACTCGGGACTTGGCGGCTCCAGTATTCTCCGGGTTCGGTGGCAGTGGAAATCGTGTGGGTTCCGGCTCCTCTCTGGACAGACATCTTCTATCCTCGAGCCTGCCCACACGTCACCTTTGTAGAATGACTACATACAAACTTCTGTAATCGTCTGTATTTCGTTGTGCACATTCACAACAGTAAAGTGTTCTATTTTCGGCTCATTCATTGTCCATTTACGCCCCCTGTTGTGGGTCCGTGTCATTACACTTTCCCAACACAAACATTTGTTTGAGAAATAAAAATAGAACGTTTTCCTATAAATAATTATGATGGCATTTAGAACTAACAAATTAATTTTAACGATCAACGAAAGAGGTCGGACACATAAGAAATTATTAATAGTGACTGACCAGTATGTCACAGATCGCTCCTCTGCGTCCTGACGCCGCGCCTTTTTCCACTCACACCTGGCTGCAGGTGTTTGTTTCTGTGTGACAAACACAGTTAAGAGTAGTTGTTGGCGCTCTTTTCTCTTCTGGGTGACAAGATTCTTATAAACAGATACGCAGAACACAGAACACTGTAAAAAAAAGGCATGCAAAATTGGACTAAATACTCCGCGAGACTCAGAGGCCACGACAGGTGAACGGCGTTATAGCGAGGGACCACTGTATTCTCTTTTCACATGTCAATAATTCTTGACATGTGGATATTTGCTCGCTCAATTAATAAGACACGCCTAATTTGTCAGATTTCTTTATTTTTTAAATGTATTTCTGTATTTATTTTATTGTGACAACCGAATGGAGACGACAAAACCTGGTTGCAGCACGGGCGAATTAAGGGAATGACGAAACTACAGTTGTTATTATCAATTTCACAGTCTAAAACGATCACACCACATGAAGTTAAGCTCAGCACTGCTCTGGCTCCAGGCTCGAAGTCTGGAGAAAAGGGCGTGCAGCGCTGTCTTTGCAGTCAGCGCTGTAGCCACGGATCGTGCTCCATAACAATCCCGCAAAAGCGGGATTTGTATTGATTATTATGTAGTATAATCAGGAAAGTGTTATTTATGTAACATATGCATTGATTTGTATAATGGCACTGTTTATCATGTTGATCATCTTCATTTTTATGTGGATTCCAGCGCTGGTTCATTTTGGTGTATAATTTATCAATCAATCAATCAATCAATTTTTTTTTTATATAGCGCCAAATCACAACAAACAGCCGCCCCAAGGCGCTCCACATTGCAAGGCAAGGCCATACAATAATGATGTAAAACCCCAACGGTCAAAACGACCCCCCTGTGAGCAAGCACTTGGCTACAATGGGAAGGAAAAACTCCCTTTTAACAGGAAGAAACCTCCAGCAGAACCAGGCTCAGGGAGGGGCAGTCTTCTGCTGGGACTGGTTGGGGCTGAGGGAGAGAACCAGGAAAAAGATATGCTGTGGAGGGGAGCAGAGATCGATCACTAATGATTAAATGCAGAGTGGTGCATACAGAGCAAAAAGAGAAAGAAACAGTGCATCATGGGAACCCCCCAGCAGTCTACGTCTATAGCAGCATAACTAAGGGATGGTTCAGGGTCACCTGATCCAGCCCTAACTATAAGCTTTAGCAAAAAGGAAAGTTTTAAGCCTAATCTTAAAAGTAGAGAGGGTGTCTGTCTCCCTGATCTGAATTGGGAGCTGGTTCCACAGGAGAGGAGCCTGAAAGCTGAAGGCTCTGCCTCCCATTCTACTCTTACAAACCCTAGGAACTACAAGTAAGCCTGCAGTCTGAGAGCGAAGCGCTCTATTGGGGTGATATGGTACTACGAGGTCCCTAAGATAAGATGGGACCTGATTATTCAAAACCTTATAAGTAAGAAGAAGAATTTTAAATTCTATTCTAGAATTAACAGGAAGCCAATGAAGAGAGGCCAATATGGGTGAGATATGCTCTCTCCTTCTAGTCCCCGTCAGCACTCTAGCTGCAGCATTTTGAATTAACTGAAGGCTTTTTAGGGAACTTTTAGGACAACCTGATAATAATGAATTACAATAGTCCAGCCTAGAGGAAATAAATGCATGAATTAGTTTTTCAGCATCACTCTGAGACAAGACCTTTCTGATTTTAGAGATATTGCGTAAATGCAAAAAAGCAGTCCTACATATTTGTTTAATATGCGCTTTGAATGACATATCCTGATCAAAAATGACTCCAAGATTTCTCACAGTATTACTAGAGGTCAGGGTAATGCCATCCAGAGTAAGGATCTGGTTAGACACCATGTTTCTAAGATTTGTGGGGCCAAGTACAATAACTTCAGTTTTATCTGAGTTTAAAAGCAGGAAATTAGAGGTCATCCATGTCTTTATGTCTGTAAGACAATCCTGCAGTTTAGCTAATTGGTGTGTGTCCTCTGGCTTCATGGATAGATAAAGCTGGGTATCATCTGCGTAACAATGAAAATTTAAGCAATACCGTCTAATAATACTGCCTAAGGGAAGCATATATAAAGTGAATAAAATTGGTCCTAGCACAGAACCTTGTGGAACTCCATAATTAACTTTAGTCTGTGAAGAAGATTCCCCATTTACATGAACAAATTGTAATCTATTAGACAAATATGATTCAAACCACCGCAGCGCAGTGCCTTTAATACCTATGGCATGCTCTAATCTCTGTAATAAAATTTTATGGTCAACAGTATCAAAAGCAGCACTGAGGTCTAACAGAACAAGCACAGAGATGAGTCCACTGTCCGAGGCCATAAGAAGATCATTTGTAACCTTCACTAATGCTGTTTCTGTACTATGATGAATTCTAAACCTGACTGAAACTCTTCAAATAGACCATTCCTCTGCAGATGATCAGTTAGCTGTTTTACAACTACCCTTTCAAGAATTTTTGAGAGAAAAGGAAGGTTGGAGATTGGCCTATAATTAGCTAAGATAGCTGGGTCAAGTGATGGCTTTTTAAGTAATGGTTTAATTACTGCCACCTTAAAAGCCTGTGGTACATAGCCAACTAACAAAGATAGATTGATCATATTTAAGATCGAAGCATTAAATAATGGTAGGGCTTCCTTGAGCAGCCTGGTAGGAATGGGGTCTAATAAACATGTTGATGGTTTGGATGAAGTAACTAATGAAAATAACTCAGACAGAACAATCGGAGAGAAAGAGTCTAACCAAATACCGGCATCACTGAAAGCAGCCAAAGATAACGATACGTCTTTGGGATGGTTATGAGTAATTTTTTCTCTAATAGTTAAAATTTTGTTAGCAAAGAAAGTCATGAACTCATTACTAGTTAAAGATAATGGAATACTCAGCTCATTAGAGCTCTGACTCTTTGTCAGCCTGGCTACAGTGCTGAAAAGAAACCTGGGGTTGTTCTTATTTTCTTCAATTAGTGATGAGTAGAAAGATGTCCTAGCTTTACGGAGGGCTTTTTTATAGAACAACAGACTCTTTTTCCAGGCTAAGTGAAGATCTTCTAAATTAGTGAGACGCCATTTCCTCTCCAACTTACGGGTTATCTGCTTTAAGCTACGAGTTTGAGAGTTATACCATGGAGTCAGACACTTCTGATTTAAAGCTCTCTTTTTCAGAGGAGCTACAGCATCCAAAGTTGTCTTCAATGAGGATGTAAAACTATTGACGAGATACTCTATCTCCCTTACAGAGTTTAGGTAGCTACTCTGCACTGTGTTGTTATATGGCATTAGAGAACATAAAGAAGGAATCATATCCTTAAACCTAGTTACAGCGCTTTCTGAAAGACTTCTAGTGTAATGAAACTTATTCCCTACTGCTGGGTAGTCCATCAGAGTAAATGTAAATGTTATTAAAAAATGATCAGACAGAAGGGAGTTTTCAGGGAATACTGTTAAGTCTTCTATTTCCATACCATAAGTCAGAACAAGATCTAAGATATGATTAAAGTGGTGGGTGGACTCATTTACTTTTTGAGCAAAGCCAATAGAGTCTAATAATAGATTAAATGCAGTGTTGAGGCTGTCATTCTCAGCATCTGTGTGGATGTTAAAATCGCCCACTATAATTATCTTATCTGAGCTAAGCACTAAGTCAGACAAAAGGTCTGAAAATTCACAGAGAAACTCACAGTAACGACCAGGTGGACGATAGATAATAATAAATAAAACTGGTTTTTGGGACTTCCAATTTGGATGGACAAGACTAAGAGACAAGCTTTCAAATGAATTAAAGCTCTGTCTGGGTTTTTGATTAATTAATAAGCTGGAATGGAAGATTGCTGCTAATCCACCGCCCCGGCCCGTGCTACGAGCATTCTGACAGTTAGTGTGACTCGGGGGTGTTGACTCATTTAAACTAACATATTCATCCTGCTGTAACCAGGTTTCTGTTAGGCAGAATAAATCAATATGTTGATCAATTATTATATCATTTACCAACAGGGACTTAGAAGAGAGAGACCTAATGTTTAATAGACCACATTTAACTGTTTTAGTCTGTGGTGCAGTTGAAGGTGCTATATTATTTTTTCTTTTTGAATTTTTATGCTTAAATAGATTTTTGCTGGTTATTGGTAGTCTGGGAGCAGGCACCGTCTCTACGGGGATGGGGTAATGAGGGGATGGCAGGGGGAGAGAAGCTGCAGAGAGGTGTGTAAGACTACAACTCTGCTTCCTGGTCCCAACCCTGGATAGTCACGGTTTGGAGGATTTAAGAAAATTAGCCAGATTTCTAGAAATGAGAGCTGCTCCATCCAAAGTGGGATGGATGCCGTCTCTCCTAACAAGACCAGGTTTTCCCCAGAAGCTTTGCCAATTATCAATGAAGCCCACCTCATTTTTTGGACACCACTCAGACAGCCAGCAATTCAAGGAGAACATGCGGCTAAACATGTCACTCCCGGTCTGATTGGGGAGGGGCCCAGAGAAAACTACAGAGTCCGACATTGTTTTTATGTAATTTATGCCACCTCTCGACCTGGTGTATATTTTCAGCGCAGCGTACGCCAACGACCACATTGATAAATGCCAAGTAGCGCAGCCGTTTTGGCGTACACCCCACATACGCTCAAATATCGCCGTACGCAACGTTGATACATGAGGCCCAATATGTCTACCTTTCTCCTCTCCATCATATCAGCCATCTCTCTCCATTTACCAGTCCTAATGCCAACATTCAAAGTTCCGACTCTCACTTCCATCCTTCTAGTTTTCCTCTTCTCCTGCTGTCTGTGGACATGTTCTCCTCCTCTTCTTCTTATTGACCCAGCAGTAGCCCAATTTCTGCCGGCACCCTGTTGGGAAACGACAGGCAGGGATGGTGGCCAAGTGGTTTGTGCGCTTGGTTTCAGTGCTGAAGGTTCTCAGCTCAAACCTCACCACTGCCACATTACTCCTTGTAATGTGGAGATGCATCAGGAAGGGCAGCCGGCATCTATCTTGTGCCATTTCAACCAGCAGGTCTTCCTGGGATCTGCTGAGACCTTGGATGAAAACAAGGGACCAGGAAAAGGGGCTTAATTTTACTCTGTTGGGCACCAGTGGCGGTCGTTGTCAACCCAGGCCTCGACTGATCCATTATGGAAATTTGGTTTGTACTCTCCATCTTTTGTTTTTTTGTTTTGTTTTGTTTTTTTATTGTTTTACACCAGATGCCCTTCCTGATGCAACCCTACTCATTTATCTGTGCTTAGGACCAGTACTCAGAGTGTACTTTCTGCATACCCCATGTGGCTAAGGGCTTCTTCACACATAACATGACTAAAGCCGACTGGCGCATGAAGGAAGAATTGCGTGCCACTCATGAAAAACTGGAGCCACCTCAAACACCTCGTACAGCTGTTGCCACAACCATTCACACACAAGCAACCAAAAGACAGCGAATGCCCTGCGATTGCCCATTCGACCCCTCTCTCGGTAGGTGTCATCCAAAATCCAGGTGCCACACATGAGCATCTAATATAGCTTGCCAGGCACTTAGAAAAGGCGGGGCTCTTCGCACTCCTGGCACAATAGTAGACAGCAGGCAACCACATTCGAGCTGTCTGTGAAAAGTTTCTACGTGCCACACAAGTGTGGCGTAACCTAGCAGCACACATGTGGCGTGCCAGAGAGTCAGCTCCCCCTACAACACATGTGGTGTGCATGTGCCCCCCCTCCACCCAACACATGTAGTGTGCAGGGGCTCACACTTGCATGACATGGTGATATGTATGTACAGACATGATCACATGTGTGATTGCAAAAATTGTGTGTGCACTCAACCACGTCTGAGTGCACACAGCAAGGCGCCTCTCAGCTGATCGCTGCCCAGCCACACACTGACAGCTGGAAATGACGGCTCAGTGCACACAACATGGTACATTAAAACACAGAGACCACAGACAGAACAAGTATATAAATAATTACTACAATGACTGCATACACAATTACTGTACATAACAAATAACCACAATAAATAATCACAGAGCAAAGAAAAGGAGAGTGACACTTTGTTCTGTGGGCTGAATGAACAGATTGGTATGTCCGTGCGCGCCACTGCTGTTGAGATCTCTGGACATGGATGTCACAGCTCTCGAGCACGTACAGTGTTTTGAAAGACATGACCTTACAACTGTCCACCGTGAGGCACGTGTGTGTGCCTGCTGTCCTCATGTGGAAATACATAAAAGACATATATCACCTTTGCGACGGGCTGCAGCGGCCATACAACGCGCACCTCGACAGGCTGTGCCAGGTGAAACGGACTGTCAGATCATGTGTACACTCAGCAGGTGATCTGAATGTAACATTACCCACATGTGAGCTGTGGTCCACATGACGCAGTGTCTGTCCGTTGGCGCACCAATGACTGGACACACAGGGCCAGCTGGACACGCCGGGCCAGCAGATGTTTACATGATAAGAGCGCACTGCTTCATTCATGTCATTTCATGACTGTACGCCTATGACCGTGGGTCATCTACAGAGGAACAGTTGGTTCATATTTGTATTGTCCACTCGATAAAAGGAATTAAATAATATAAACTGCTGTTTGTTGTTTTATGGTGTGTGGTTTTTATTTTTTCCCCACAGCAGCAATGTCCGCAAACAAAGGGGGGTGTGTCCCCCTGTGACCTGCAGCTGTTCAGATATCTGTGCTCGCAAGTCACAGCTGGAGAACACCTGAAGTGGCTGATAGAATATGAGATCGCATAACTACACCGTGAAGCACGAACGTCAGCTTGCTGTCCTCACGTGGGAATAAATAAAAACATATCGCTTCAGCTGACTGCTGTTTCAGTGCACCACAATGCTGGTGAATATCTTGCCATGCTGAGAATCACCGCGAGGCGCATGTCACTGCGGGATTTCCCCACACTGTAATAATTAAAACACATATATCACATTTGTAATGCGGCCACCAGCGGAACACTGCGCACTGGACACGCCATGCCGGCTGATGTGTTCATGAGACAAGCGCATCAGGTAATTCATGTAAAACATAAAGGGAGAACAGTAATCCACGTCAGTTCATTACTTCCTGGTGTACATCTAGGTGGAGGCTAACTCAGTTCTTTATAACAGGAATTAAGTATTATAAAATGTGGTGTTTTATTAATTTTTTGCTCTACTACTGTGTGCGACTTTCCACGTGCTCGCACTGTGTTCGTGAGCGGAAACACAAGCGTGCACAAAGCCGCATTGCCCCAATTCCACCATTGCACGCCTGTGCAACCGTGCGTCCCTCCCGACAGCAGGTGGAATGTTTAGTGGTTCCCCATTTTGTTTTTGGTTCACGGATTTTCTTCCAGTTTCTGCATCTTTCATGTTATGTGTGAAGGGGCCCCAAGATTTGACAAATCACTGCTGCTGATCCACCGAATGCAGTAACCACTGCTGCATTTCTACCTCCTGTGAAAATGTGAAAATTTGCTTGAAGTAATGCTTGCAGCCTACACAAATATTACTAGAGACATTTTATATGACCCACAGATTCAGCCAGCTCTGTGCATTTAACAACACACACACACACACACACACACACACACACACACACACACACACACACACACACACACACACACACACACACACACACGCATGCATACTACAGAACCTTTGCAGTGACAGATGTCCCTAAATGTTTGTTTGATAGAACCCCTTTATTTTATTGTCTTTGTTCTTTAAAAGTGAGAGTGACAGCATGATTGGGATTTTTAGAATTTATTTTATTTTGTTTTTTACAGAACACAAATCTCTGTATCAGGCTGATGGATGTGTGCAGCTCTCTCGGCTCCTCTCTGTAGGTTTGAGCCTCCCTCCAGAGCCATTGGCGGCTAATTTAATTCATGTATATGTAAAGATTCTTGCATCCTATTATGTGCGATAAACTGTTTGCTTTATCACGACACCAACGCCCGGTGAGCGGGACAATCTGCCAAACACACCCCTCCCAAATCAAATTTATTTGGTTAGACCTCAATTCAAAGGCACTCGTGTAAGCTATCATGTTACACTCTGATGTGAATAATACAGGCAGCAGTCTAATTCATTTCATATTCACAGCACTGAGGCGTCCGCCCCTCTTACAGGCCCTCTATCAGTAAATTGTCAATTGCTGATGCTCTGCCACCAGATATTACAATGCAAACAAGGTTAGTTTTCAAACACCTGATTTGAATAAGCTCAACAAGAAAACATATCAGGCCGCACTGCTTCAATGCTCTTTGTATTGCTTTCCAGATGAGGCGAGGTGAGGGAGGGAGGGAGGAGTGGAAGGAGTACACTGAGGAGGTGCAGGGACACTTTTTTTTTGCAGGCAGGGTGATGCTGGGTTTGATAGCACCAGAGGAATGGCAGTTAATGTGAATATGGCACCTCAAGCCACAATGATGATTATCATCAGCAAATCGAGGAAATAAATGAGAAGAGGGGCTCCAAAAATAGCCTTTTGTGCATAGCAGGTAGGCCCGTGGGGGGGTGGTGGTATGTTCTCTAGCTCATTATCCAGGGCGCTCGGCTGAGGGAATGGCGGGATCTGGAGAGAAATTGCATTAATGTGACCACGGACACTCTTTTCATAGGCGTCTCTCTCTCTCTCTCTCTCTCTCTCTTTCTGTCCCTTTCTTTCTTGCAGTCTCGCCCTCTTTCTATATGCCCTGTTTAATTTGAACGCCAGCAGGAGGTAATTTAGCCATGCTGCTGTCGCAGAGTGGCGTGGGGAGGGTGAGAGCAGATTGAAGCTCGTGATGCTTCAGACCTTTCATTGCACCCCCCACCAACTGCCCCGCATCATCTTGTCACCTGTATCGCTTCTTCACAAATCTTGTCAGTTAAATTTCTATGTATTTCTTCACAGAACTGAATCATACTTTTTTAACCTCTTCCAACCAGATGGACCTGGGGGAGTGGCCCCATATTTTAGTATCACTAGTTCACAACAAATTGGCAACATGTGAATGTTTTTGGAAAGTGGAACCAAAGGAGTCCAAGCACGACATTTTAATCATCTTCTGATTCTGAGATAGAAATCCTCTGGTCCAATGATGTCACTTAGGGATGTGAATCGTACAACAACTCACGATTCAATTCAATTCCGATTCGTGGGGTGACGATTTGATTCAGAATCGATTTTCGATTCAAACAGCTCTGAGAAATAATTATATTACTTAAAAAATGTTTATGTTTAAGAAAATGCAGCTTTACAAGGTTAATCAAGTGATTCTAGATGTAAATTTACTTATCTGCTTTGCTCGTTCAGAGTTGACTGGCAGTTTAGCGAAGCGCTGGTCAGTCATCGGCAGATACCGCTGCTCTGCTCCTTTTAGCTCTGGGTCATAGCGTATCATGTGGGCTCGTGGAGTTGAAGTGTTTCCGAAATACTTGACTTTCATTTTGCAGATTTTGCACACTGCATAAGTCATGTCAAGCTCCTTCTTACGCAGCAAATAATAAAATCCAAAATGCGCTCAACACTTGCCTTAAGCAAAGAAGGTGCTGGGCTGATTAGCTCTTCATTCCGCCATGCTAAGCTACAGCTCACGAATGTTTGAAGCACGCCGGACCCTCCCCTCGCGGGGACGCTGTAGCATGGAAGCCATTGCCTGACATGTTGTGTGGGCCACCTGAAGAGGAGGTACTGCTGGCCCAATGCCAGAGGGCGCCCTACCTGTAGGCGGGCTTCAGGCACCAGAGGGTGCAGCCACTGCCAGGAACTTGAAGTTGACAGCTGTCACTTATCACCTCATCACACCTCACCCATAAAAGCCTGGAGAAGACACCACATCTTTGCCGAGAAATCGTCAAAGCGTTCAGGTAGACACTCAGCCGTTGTGTGTAATTCAGCTAAGTTGTGATGTATTTTGCATCTGAGCTGGTAGCTGTTGAACTGTACTTTTGAGTTTGCAGCTCTATCCACTGTCTGCCGAGTTGGAGGGAGTTGGTAAGAGTTGGCGTTCCTGCTCTACACTCTTACACTCGAGTGGAGTCTGCACGAATAACTCAAGGAAGTAGTTTTACTGGGTGTGTACACACACACCCACTATTAACTGTTTCTGTTTCCTGCCAGCAGTACCCGATCTGACAGCTGGAGACGGTGGCCACCTGGGGACTCAGGACTTGGCGGCTCCGGGGTGTTCCAGATCCGTTGGCGGTGGAAAAATCGTGTGGGTCCCGACTCTTCTCTGGACGGGCGTCTCCTATCCTCGAGCCTGCCCACACGACACCAACTTCATAATTAACTGTAGTATTGAATTGTATCTGTATCCGTTGTGCACGTTTCACAACATTAAATTGTTACTTCGTATTTCCATTGACCATTCATTTACACCCCCTGTTGTGGGTCCGTGTCATCACACTTTTCACAACATGACAAACAGTACACGCAGCGAGTAAGTAAGAAAATGTTTTAAAAAAAATGCTTTTTAAAAATCAATTCTTGGACATTTTGGATCGATTCAGAATCGTAATAAATAAGAATCATGATTCGGACGTGAATCGATTTTTTCCGGCACCCCTAATGTCACTTGTGGGAGGGCTTTAAATTTGAAAGTTCTTCTCTGTAGCTCAACAGTAGAGTAGTGGAGGATTTGAATCATTGATCAGCGAAGCTTTAGTTTAGCCACGCCAACTTGTACATGTGTAAAATTGTGGTTGTCATGGAGCAACACACATCTGTCTCAAACACAACAAAAGACAGAAGGCTTTTTTTATACAATAATCTACTTTCACACAAAATGGACATGGTGTTTGTTTTGTGCCAGATAACAGTGACAAGTGCCATAACATTTTTTTTTCTTTTTTTTCAGTTACTGAAATACCTAAATGGACTGCATTTCTGTATTTCTTATAAATCTTTCTCCAGTCAGCATATTTAGCAACATCCAAGGAGCCAACTTGTTGCATTCCTGAAGCAATGATGTTCCTTTGGACAAGCTGAAGCATGCAGCTTGTAAAATTCAGTGAATGAAGAGATAGATAGATAGATAGATAGATAGATAGATAGATAGATAGATAGATAGATAGATAGATAGATAGATAGATAGATAGATAGATAGATAGATAGATAGATAGATAGATAGATAGATAGATAGATAGATAGATAGATAGATAGATAGATAGATAGATGAGTACATCTCTACTTTCTATAACGCAAAGCCAGTAAATGTTATAATCTTGTAACTTGCAAAGTTAAACAATTAACAAATGGTTAAATGTGAAGCACCAACTCAATCCTTAAAGAGACTCTGGTCTAATTAAATAATATACCATAGGCCTGTCTGCACCTAGTGAAAACTGACACCAGCTGGATGTGCCATGGATTATACATTATACTTCTTCCTGCCCCTTTTCAGGCCCGTTGATATGAGTGTACTTGGATTCATATGTGTGTGTAGGTATATTATACGTGCAGACTATGGGTATATAGACAAGGTATAAACATTCAGAAAATATTTATTTAATTTACTATTGATTACCTTTATTTATTTTATTTGTAAATATTCACAAAAAGGAAACATGAAAATAGAAATGAGAAAAAATTTATGACTATGTGTATATGTAAATATACTCAACAAAAATATAAACGCAACACTTTTGGTTTTGCTCCCATTTTGTATGAGATGAACTCAAAGATCTAAAACTTTTTCCACATACACAATATCACCATTTCTCTCAAATATTGTTCACAAACCAGTCTAAATCTGTGATAGTGAGCACTTCTTCTTTGCTGAGATAATCCATCCCACCTCACAGGTGTGCCATACCAAGATGCTGATTAGACACCATGATTAGTGCACAGGTGTGCCTTAGACTGCCCACAATAAAAGGCCACTCTGAAAGGTGCAGTTTTGTTTTATTGGGGGGGGATACCAGGCAGTATCTGGTGTGACCACCATTTGCCTCATGCAGTGCAACACATCTCCTTCGCATCATCCGTGAAGAGAACACCTCTCCAATGTGCCAAACGCCAGCGAATGTTAGCATTTGCCCACTCAAGTCGGTTACGACGACGAACTGGAGTCAGGTCAAGACCCCGATGAGGACGACGAGCATGCAGATGAGCTTCCCTGAGATGGTTTCTGACAGTTTGTGCAGAAATTCTTTGGTTATGCAAATCGATTGTTCCAGCAGCTGTCCGAGTGGCTGGTCTCAGACGATCTTGGAGGTGAACATGCTGGATGTGGAGGTCCTGGGCTGGTGTGGTTACACGTGGTCTGCGGTTGTGAGGCTGGTTGGATGTACTGCCAAATTCTCTGAAACGACTTTGGAGACGGCTTATGGTAGAGACATGAACATTCAATACACGAGCAACAGCTCTGGTTGACATTCCTGCTGTCAGCATGCCAATTGCACGCTCCCTCAAATCTTGCGACATCTGTGGCATTGTGCTGTTTGATAAAACTGCACCTTTCAGAGTGGCCTTTTATTGTGGGCAGTCTAAGGCACACCTGTGCACTAATCATGGTGTCTAATCAGCATCTTGGTATGGCACACCTGTGAGGTGGGATGGATTATCTCAGCAAAGGAGAAGTGCTCACTATCACAGATTTAGACTGGGTTGTGAACAATATTTGAGAGAAATGGTGATATTGTGTATGTGGAAAAAGTTTTAGATCTTTGAGTTCATCTCATACAAAATGGGAGCAAAGCCAAAAGTGTTGCGTTTATATTTTTGTTGAGTGTATGTTTATATGTAGGTATGTATGTATGTGCATATGTATAGATATATTTAAATCTCTTTGGTGTTGAAGATATGTAGATGTGGGTGTATTTCTAATGTTTTTTCATGTTTTTTTTTTTACATGTCTGGAATAAATTAACCTGAACCTAACCTGAACCATGGATGGGTGAAGGGATAAATCTTATCACATGAATGATGGATATTAGGAGCCTGTGTGGTTGAGGTTACATGAAGCTTGAAATGAGCTTGTTTTTCTTTTTACTGGCCACCAAAACCACCACTGCTTGTTAAAAAAAGTATTTACTTTGTATTTACCATCATTGTTGAATGTGAGAATGTCAACTTGAAACAAACTCACTGTGCAGAAGTTTATAAACCATTTCAATCAGTTTCTATCAGTTTGTATCATCAACTCAGGAGTAAGAAGAGTTTGATTTTGGTAATGTCAGTTAGGGGAACATTGCCCATAAACATCCATAGTGTTGTGAAAGTGTCGTGACACGGACCCACAACAGGGGGCGGTAATGAACGGACAATGGATAAGCCAAAAAGTAACAATTTAATGTTGTGAATCGCACAACGAAGTACAGACAAAAACAATATGGTGGAATGTCAATTATACACAAGGTGACGTGCGGGCAGGCTCAAAGATAGAAGACGTCTGGCGAGAGAAGAGCCGGACCCCACACAGCTTCCACCACCAACGGACCTGAAGAACACCAGAGCCGCCAAGCCCTGTGCCCCAGGTGGCCACTGTCTTCAGCAGTCAGACCCGGTACTGCTGGCAGAGAACAGAAACAGTATTGATGAGTGCGAGTTCGCACACTCAGTAATCCCACAGTCTGTGTTTAGTTAGGAGGGAGCACCTCCACCTCCAATCACACACTCGTGCAGCTCCTGTTTAACCACTTATCTGGTTTGGGGTGTGAGGCGAAGCCGTCGCAGTCCACACCAAACGCCAATCCCACGGATAAGGACACACCACAGGAAAACGGCTGCAAAGAAGTTCAGATTATTACTTAATGTAAGTCAGCAGAGAAGTTACCTGAATGGTAGTTGATTTCTCGGCGAGGAGGTGGAGTCGCAGTCCGGCCTTTATGGAGATGGTTGATGAGTTGACTGAGTGACAGCTGGTGCTGATGAAGAGTGACAGCTGTCACTCCCAGTGGCTCCGGCGCCCTCTCGTGCTTGAAGCCCGCACTCCAAGCAGGTCGCCATCTGGTGGTGGTGGGCCAGCAGTACCTCCTCTTCAGCAGCCCACACAACACATAGGTCACAAAGGGTTAACTTTTTTGTCTGACATGCCCAATATCTCTGTCCCCCTGTCCTTTGGTCTCTCCCACCTTGTGTCTCCTTCTGTCCTGTCTCATTGGGAGGAGGTGCTTGTTGGTGAATCATCCCAGCAGTCGTTTGATCCAAGCAGCTCCAGGCGCTCATCTCCCAGGAGAAATTACCAGTCATTTTAATCGGACCCACGTCTCTAATTCATTACACAACCTCATCCTGAAACACACACACACTCAGTCAGATAGTTACCTTCACACAGTCACCTCCGTCTTTGGTGTCAAGCGACACTTAACATCATTGTCCGTCACACAGATTCGAGGAGAGCTGAAGGAGAGCGAGCAAGAGTGGGAAATGGGGCAGAGGGTTATTTAGTCCTACACTCATTTCTCATTGCTTTCCCACACCATCTATTAGTTCCACTTAGTCCTCCTTCTTCACCATCTTGTTCTTATCTGTCTGCTTCTCCAAATGAGTTCTCTGCTTAGTTCCCATCATCTCTCTCACTTCTTAGTGCTGCCATTCACAGTAAACTAGATGTAGTTCTACTGAAGTAAATTATAAAGGCAGTTATTTAACAAACACTTCTAGGGCAGATGTCCTTTATTGATTCATCTGTGATTTGTAATAATAATAAAAAATAATTCCTGTTTGTGAACTCTATGTTAAGACTGCTTTTCATAGTACAAGGCATGGTGGTCATGTAATTAACACTCCAATGAAGAAATTTGTTATTAATAATTACCGTTGGAAACTATTAACATCCACTAACAGGATGTAGGCAGTTTTATGGCATGCCATTGATTGGCTCCCATGGAACATGTCCTAAAATGTCACAGTTGGTGATCCCTCACAATGCAAGTGATACTTCTCATCTCATTCTCCAAAACTGCTCATTTGACACAAAGACCTTCCAAAGATCCCCAAGGATCTTCCAAAGGGGCTGGGTACCAAGGACATCCAGCTGTCACCTTAGGTCACTGGTTATTGCCCAAGTCTCACAACCATACAGTAAGGCTAGTATCTCACTGTCACACGACTGATGGAGAGGAGGCAGAGACACAAAACCGTGCAAAAAAAGGTGAAAAGGCAATAATTTCTCATGTGGAATCTCACTGAATTAGTCATCCCAATACGTACGTGCATAATGGCCGACTGTCTGCTGAATGCCGTCCGAAGAGGCAGTGAAAATTACAGCCACAAATCCCACACATTCGTGCACACAGTACTCAGGATGGATGTGAACTATTACAGTGTTATTATGTAAAAGAGGCTGTGAAAATTCCCCCGACTTTAAGCAGAAAAAGCACTGAAAATAATAATAAAATACAACCCCAATTCCAATGAAGTTGGGATGTTGTGTAAAATGTAAATAAAAACAGAATACAATGATTTGCAAATCCTCTTCAATCTATATTCAATTGAATACACCACAAAGACAAGATATTTAATGTTCAAACTGATAAACTTTATTGTTTGTGTGCAAATATTTGCTCATTTTGAAATGGATGCCTGCAACATGTTTCAAAAAAGCTGGGACAGTGGTATGTTTACCACTGTGTTACATCACCTTTCCTTCTAACAACACTCAATAAGCATTTGGGAACTGAGGACACTAATTGTTGAAGCTTTGTAGGTGGAATTCTCTGCCATTCTTGCTTGATGTACGACTTCAGTTGTTCAACAGTCTGGGGTCTCCGTTGTCGTATTTTGCGCTTCATAATGCAACACACATTTTCAGTGGGTGACAGGTCTGGACTGCAGGCAGGCCAGTCTAGTACTTGCACTCTTTTACTATGAAGCCACGCTGTTCTAACGTGCAGAATGCGGCTTGGCATTGTCTTGCTGAAATAAGCAGGGACGTCCCTGAAAAAGACGTTGCTTGGATGGCAGCATGTGTTGCTCCAAAACATGGATGTACCTTTCAGCATTGATGGTGCCATCACAGATGTGTAAGTTGCCCATGCCATGGTCACTAACACATCCCCATACCATCACAGATGCTGGCTTTTGAACTTTGCGCTGGTAACAATCTGGATGGTCTTTTTCTTCTTTTGTCTGGAGGACACAACGTCCATGATTTCCAAAAACAATTTGAAATGTGGACTCATCAGACCACAGCACACTTTTCCACTTTGCGTCTGTCTATTTCAAATGAGCTCGGGCCCAGAGAAGTTGTTACTGTATGACTCGCTTTGCATGGTAAAGTTTTAACTTGCACGTGCAGATATAGTGACAAACTGTGTTAACTGATAATGTGTTTTTGAAGTGTTCCTGAGCCCACGTGGTAAGATCCTTTACACAATGTCAGTTTTTAATGCAGTGCCGCCTGAGGGATCGAAGATCACGGCCATTCAATGTTGGTTTTCAGCCTTGCCACTTACATGTAGAAAGTTCTTCAGATTCTCTGAATTTTCTGATTATATTATGGACTGTAGATGAAGGAATCCCTAAACATCTTGCAATCAAGTGTTGAGAAACATTGTTCTTAAAATGCTGGACTATTTTTTCATGCAGTTGTTCACAAAGTGGTGATCTTCACCCCATCTTTGCTTGTGAATGGCTGAGACTTTTGGGGATGCTCCTTTTATACACATCACATCACATCATTAGTGTCCTCAGTTCCCAAACACTTACTGAGTGTTGTTAGAAGAAAAGGTGATGTAACACACTGGTGAACATACCACTGTCCCAGCTTTTTTGAAATGTGTTGCAGGCATCCATTTCAAAATGAGCAAATATTTGCACAAAAACAATAAAGTTTATCAGTTTGAACATTAAATATCTTGTCTTGTGGTGTATTCAATTCATACAGGTTAACGAGGATTTGCAGTTCATTGTATTCTGTTTTTATTACCTTTACACAACATCCCAACTTCAATGGAATTGGGGTTGTAAATAAATAATTTTAAAAGAAGAAAAAAGCATGAACAACCACTCACAGACTTACAGAATGATGTCCACTGAGCTGTGTCTCTCAAGTTCCAATGATGTCCTCACAGACAATAAAAACAATATATCCGGATCACCTCATCTACATTCTCCACACAGGTGAAGTCTGCCTGCCGCCGGCCGGCAGCATTATACTACGGTTCTCAGAAAAATAAATAAATAAAACAGAAATTACAGTTCATGCACTCCTCCATGGCCAGTCACGGCATGTAAAACGTGTGTGTACAGCCAGACTGTGCGCCCATAGCCGGGCCACACATAAAACAGTTCCATCGGGTGGCACAGCTCCTCTGTGGCAGGATGGCACACACAGGCATCGTGACCCTTTGGAAGCACTCCAATAAAAATAAAATAAAAGAATGAAGCCAGAGTGCTGACATCATCCGTCCAGTAAACTGTGCACACACGTACAGTTGGTGGCTGCCTGACGGCCAGCAGCTTTATTCTTAATTTCCACTTCTGTCCTCAAGAAAAATAAACAAATACATCAATCAATCAATCAATAAACAGAAACACTGGTTTGAGCAGCTCGTGCATCCAGCACAGCCTGCATGCATGAAACTTAAATCCCTTCTGTCCTTGAAATAATAAATAAACAATGACTAGAGTTTGTGCAGGTCGTCCATGGCTGCACAGGACATGTCTAGCCCAAGCAGGCATGTCAAGTGTGTGTCGACCAAGAGCATTGAACTTAACTCCACTTCTGTCCTCAGACAAATAAATAAATAAATAAATAGGGGTAACCACAATAAATCCGGTCTGTGCAGCTCTGTCATGTCTTTAGGTCAAAGATATTCATAATTTCTTAAGATTTATAAGTTAGCTAAGAAGTTATAAATAAGTTCATAATTTATAAATAAATATGCTAAAATGTATGATAAAATTATTAAAAGCTATGTTTAAAAAGTTAACAAAGTGAGACATTTTCTCCACAAAGGATCGGCCTGGTTATGGTTTGGAGTGAATGCTCTTCATGCCTATAGGCAATCTTTGATGCTTTTTCTCTCTGTGAGAACAAGCTAGCTGGACTGTAGAATGAAGCCTGACAAAGCTCACAAAGACACTGTTTGCTCTAAAACATTTGAGCCTTGGGAAATTTTCATCTTTGTGAGTATTTATATGTCCAAAGCACTTACACAGAGGTCACAAATGTTCCTGAAATGAATTTTGAAAGTAGATGGTGTTAGGAATTAGCTATGTGTTACATGTGCATTAGCTGTGGTGAGCAGAGCTAAAAAGGTAGCTTTGATAACCCTTAAACCGCTAACTGAAAGTTAACTTTTAGAAAGCTCGACCGATAAACCCCTAAAAAAAATTTGCAGATGTTACAGCTAAAAGCTAAACCAGTAACTTTTAGTATTGACTCCAGTACATTGGCAGCTGCTGATACTTCTGAGTAAATTCAAAGGCAACAAACAACAATGAGCCAACACGTCTGTCTAAGATCAGCCTTCTCTCAGCAAAAGAGACCTGGTGACCAGAGAAAGAACAGCAAGGCAGTTTTGACTTATGGTTAAAATTTTAAACAATCTAATTCCGGACAGGTTATCGAAATTAACATCACCACTGTCATTTTTACAAAGTGAAAATATCAGCTACATGTTTTAGTTTTAAAGTAATGTACTAACTTTGAAAGTTTGATCGTTTACAGACACACATGCCAAAAGACAAAGGGAAAATGAGTTTCCTGTCATCAGTGGTTCGTCGATTTATTTATATGTAAAAACCAACACACATTACTGTAACGTGTATGTTGGCTTTTTTACAAATAAATCTGTATTTGTAAATATGTCATTTTTGAACACTGCCATCTTCTGGATGGGAGCAATTTTAAGTCAAGACTAAAAATGGATTTTTACTCCCTTTCTTAAGAATAGCTTTTATTTTTTTTATCTGTTTTATTCTTTTAATTGTGTGCTTTAATTGTATATTTGAATCTTTTAATTCACTCACTCATTTTAATTTTGATTTTGAACTGTTCTGTGTGAGGCACCTTGAGGCAACTTTTGTTGTGATTTGGTGAGTTATAAGTTGAACAAATTAAATTAAATTGAATTGAAGGGAGAAATGCAGCTGAGCACAGTCTGAGAAATGTGCTTCAAAAACTTCTTGGAGCCAAAGTCACAGAGAAAGAAGAATTTTATCTGTGTGTTTAAAGTTGAGAACACAAAGTGACGGCTTTTGCAATCTTAATGCGAGAGACCCAGCCGTTTAAGGGCATGACCTGTTTACCCATCAATGACTGTGGATGGACAAATGGTGGATGGAAGCAACACAAATGCGACGATCTCTACTGGATCTTTACTGACCGTCATGTGTTCCTATAATTTGGATTTTTTGAAAGATGTTAACAACTTTGGAAATGGAGCAGCACTGATATTCTACATGACTGCTGTGTGCGAACACAAGAGGAGAACTCAGCTGTATGCATCTCTCAGGGTATGTATTTTAGACCTGTTCAAAATGTCAAATGTTACAAAATCTTTTGGGACACGTCGTTCTTGTTCCACTAATAAAATAAAAGACCTGTGCCAAATTTTATTGTAATCGGACATTGTTTAGGGGTCCCCGACAAAGCAACAATTCCCCAAACAAGCAATGTGGCCTAGTAATCCAGTAATTCCAGTAATGTTCTCCTTTGAGTGACCAATCAACCACCACTTTTTGTGATTAGAAGCATGTACCTGTAAAAGAAAAATAATGGAATCAGCGTCTTCTCCCGTTAGGGTGATGTTGCCTTGCCAGTGAAGGGAGACGAAAATGTGTCACTTTGGGGGACCTCTAAATCTTATCTGATTGAGTTCAAATTTGTTCTGCACCTATAAAACCCAAGTGGAACAAAAACATGTAGCCCGAAGTCTCTCACAACTTTTATTTTTTCACTATATAACACAAACAGCCCTACTGTATTTATTAGTACATGTGCTTTTAAATCTTATTTAAACATATTTGATGTGTGTGTGTGGGGGGGGGGTGGGCTGAATACAAAAAGTAGCTGTCATAAGTCCGAGCATAAAACTAAAGCTTTGGTCACGTTAGCAACAACAAGCAGCAGCAAGCAATGACATTTTTCAAACAGAGTGGCCATTGCAGTGACAAGAGACAATGGTTGCTCCTGACCTGAAGTTGCATAACATGGACCTCAGGTCCATTTTCTGTAAATACTGAGTGATGCAACATGGTGACTGACAATCACAGTGAAATAATATACAGTAGTGTTCAGAATAATAGCAGTGCTATGTGACTAAAAGATTAATCGAGGTTTTGAGTATATTTCTTATTGTTACATGGGAAACAAGGTACCAGTAGATTCAGTAGATTCTCACAAATCCAACAAGACCAAGCATTCATGATATGCACACTCTTAAGGCTATGAAATTGGGCTATTAGTAAAAAAAAAAAAAAGTAGAAAAGGGGTTGTTCACAATAATAGTAGTGTGGCATTCAGTCAGTGAGTTCGTCAATTTTGTGGAACAAACAGGTGTGAATCAGGTGTCCACTATTTAAGGATGAAGCCAGCACCTGTTGAACATGCTTTTCTCTTTGAAAACCTGAGGAAAATGGGATGTTCAAGACATTGTTCAGAAGAACAGCGTAGTTTGATGAAAAAGTTGATTGGAGAGGGGAAAACTTATACGCAGGTGCAAAAAATTCTAGGCTGTTCATCTACAATGATCTCCAATGCTTTAAAATGGACCAAAAAACCAGAGACGCATGGAAGAAAATGGAAAACAACCATTAAAATGGATAGAAGAATAACCAGAATGGCAAAGGCTCACCCACTGATCAGCTCCAGGATGATCAAAGACAGTCTGGAGTTACCTGTAAGTGCTGTGACAGTTGACGCCTGTGTGAAGCTAATTTATTTGCAAGAATCCCCCGCAAAGTCCCTCTGTTAAATAAAAGACATGTGCAGAAGAGGTTGCAATTTGCCAAAGAACACATCAACTGGCCTAAAGAGAATTGGAGGAATATATTGTGGACTGATGAGAGTAAAATTGTTCTTTTTGGGTCCAAGGGCCGCAGACAGTTTGTGAGACGACCCCCAAACTCTGAATTCAATCAATCAATCAATTTCATCAACTTTTTTCTTATATAGCGCCAAATCACAACAAACAGTTGCCCCAAGGCGCTTTATATTGTAAGGCAAGGCCATACAATAATTACGTAAAAACCCCAACGGTCAAAACGACCCCCTGTGAGCAAGCACTTGGCGGCAGTGGGAAGGAAAAACTACCTTTTAACAGGAAGAAACCTCCAGCAGAACCAGGCTCAGGGAGAGGCAGTCTTCTGCTAGGACTGGTTGGGGCTGAGGGAGAGAACCAGGAAAAAGACATGCTGTGGAGGGGAGCAGAGATCAATCACTAATGATTAAATGCAGAGTGGTGCATACAGAGCAAAAAGAGAAAGAAACACTCAGTGCATCATGGGAACCCCCCAGCAGTCTAAGTCTATAGCAGCATAACTAAGGGATGGTTCCGGGTCACCTAATCCAGCCCTAACTATAAGCTTTAGCAAAAAGGTAAGTTTTAAGACTAATCTTAAAAGTAGAGAGGGTGTCTGTCTCCCTGATCTGAATTGGGAGCTCGTTCCACAGGAGAGGAGCCTGAAAGCTGAAGGCTCTGCCTCCCATTCTACTCTTACAAACCCTAGGAACTACAAGTAAGCCTGAAGCCTGAGAGCGAAGCGCTCTATTGGGGTGATATGGTACTATGAGGTCCCTAAGATAAGATGGGACCTGATTATTCAAAACCTTATAAGTAAGAAGAAGAATTTTAAATTCTATTCTAGAATTAACAGGAAGCCAATGAAGAGAGGCCAATATGGGTGAGATATGCTCTCTCCTTCTAGTCCCCGTTAGTACTCTAGCTGCAGCATTTTGAATTAACTGAAGGCTTTTCAGGGAACTTTTAGGACAACCTGATAATAATGAATTACAATAGTCCAGCCTAGAGGAAATAAATGCATGAATTAGTTTTTCAGCATCACTCTGAGACAAGACCTTTCTAATTTTAGAGATATTGCGTAAATGCAAAAAAGCAGTCCTACATATTTGTTTAATATGCGCATTGAATGGCATATCCTGATCAAAAATGACTCCAAGATTTCTCACAGTATTACTAGAGGTCAGGGTAATGCCATCCAGAGTAAGGATCTGGTTAGACACCATGTTTCTAAGATTTGTGGGGCCAAGTACAATAACTTCAGTTTTATCTGAGATTAAAAGCAGGAAATTAGAGGTCATCCATGTCTTTATGTCTGTAAGACAATCCTGCAGTTTAGCTAATTGGTGTGTGTCCTCTGGCTTCATGGATAGATAAAGCTGGGAATCATCTGCGTAACAATGAAAATTTAAGCAATGCCGTCTAATAATACTGCCTAAGGGAAGCATGTATAAAGTGAATAAAATTGGTCCTAGCACAGAACCTTGTGGAACTCCATAATTAACCTTAGTCTATGAAGAAGATTCCCCATTTAGATGAACAAATTGTAATCTATAAGATAAATATGATTCAAACCACCGCAGCGCAGTGCCTTTAATACCTATGGCATGCTCTAATCTCTGTAATAAAATTTTATGGTCAACAGTATCAAAAGCAGCACTGAGGTCTAACAGAACAAGCACAGAGATGAGTCCACTGTCTGAGGCCATAAGAAGATCATTTGTAACCTTCACTAATGCTGTTTCTGTACTATGATGAATTCTAAAACCTGACTGAAACTCTTCAAATAGACCATTCCTCTGCAGATGATCAGTTAGCTGTTTTACAACTACCCTTTCAAGAATTTTTGAGAGAAAAGGAAGGTTGGAGATTGGCCTATAATTAGCTAAGATAGCTGGGTCAAGTGATGGCTTTTTAAGTAATGGTTTAATTACTGCCACCTTAAAAGCCTGTGGTACATAGCCAACTAATAAAGATAGATTGATCATATTTAACATCGAAGCATTAAATAATGGTAGGGCTTCCTTGAGCAGCCTGGTAGGAATGGGGTCTAATAGACATGTTGATGGTTTGGAGGAAGTAACTAATGAAAATAACTCAGACAGAACAATCGGAGAGAAAGAGTCTAACCAAATACCGGCATCACTGAAAGCAGCCAAAGATAACGATACGTCTTTGGGATGGTTATGAGTAATTTTTTCTCTAATAGTTAAAATTTTATTAGCAAAGAAAGTCATGAAGTCATTACTAGTTAAAGTTAAAGGAATACTCGGCTCAATAGAGCTCTGACTCTTTGTCAGCCTGGCTACAGTGCTGAAAAGAAACCTGGGGTTGTTCTTATTTTCTTCAATTAGTGATGAGTAGTAAGATGTCCTAGCTTTACGGAGGGCTTTTTTATAGAGCAACAGACTCTTTTTCCAGGCTAAGTGAAGATCTTCTAAATTAGTGAGACGCCATTTCCTCTCCAACCTACGGGTTATCTGCTTTAAGCTGCAAGTTTGTGAGTTATACCACAGAGTCAGGCACTTCTGATTTAAAGCTCTCTTTTTTAGAGGAGCTACAGCATCCAAAGTTGTCTTCAATGAGGATGTAAAACTACTGACGAGATACTCTATCTCACTTACAGAGTTTAGGTAGCTACTCTGCACTGTGTTGGTATATGGCATTAGAGAACATAAAGAAGGAATCATATCCTTAAACCTAGTTACAGCGCTTTCTGAAAGACTTCTAGTGTAATGAAACTTATTCCCCACTGCTGGGTAGTCCATCAGAGTAAATGTAAATGTTATTAAGAAATGATCAGACAGAAGGGAGTTTTCAGGGAATACTGTTAAGTCTTCAATTTCCATACCATAAGTCAGAACAAGATCTAAGATATGATTAAAGTGGTGGGTGGACTCATTTACATTTTGAGCAAAGCCAATTGAGTCTAATAATAGATTAAATGCAGTGTTGAGGCTGTCATTCTCAGCATCTGTGTGGATGTTAAAATCGCCCACTATAATTATCTTATCTGAGCTAAGCACTAAGTCAGACAAAAGGTCTGAAAATTCACAGAGAAACTCACAGTAACGACCAGGTGGACGATAGATAATAACAAATAAAACTGGTTTTTGGGACTTCCAATTTGGATGGACAAGACTAAGAGTCAAGCTTTCAAATGAATTAAAGCTCTGTCTGGGTTTTTGATTAATTAGTAAGCTGGAATGGAAGATTGCTGCTAATCCTCCGCCCCGGCCCGTGCTACGAGCGTTCTGACAGTTAGTGTGACTCGGGGGTGTTGACTCATTTAAACTAACATATTCATCCTGCTGTAACCAGGTTTCTGTAAGGCAGAATAAATCAATATGTTGATCAATTATTATATCATTTACTAACAGGGACTTAGAAGAGAGAGACCTAATGTTTAATAAACCACATTTAACTGTTTTAGTCTGTGGTGCAGTTGAAGGTGCTATATTATTTTTTCTTTTTGAATTTTATGCTTAAATAGATTTTTGCTGGTTATTGGTGGTCTGGGAGCAGACACCGTCTCTACGGGGATGGGGTAATGAGGGGATGGCAGGGGGAGAGAAGCTGCAGAGAGGTGTGTAAGACTACAACTCTGCTTCTTGGTCCCAACCCTGGATAGTCACGGTTTGGAGGATTTAAGAAAATTGGCCAGATTTCTAGAAATGAGAGCTGCTCCATCCAAAGTGGGATGGATGCCGTCTCTCCTAACAAGACCAGGTTTTCCCCAGAAGCTTTGCCAATTATCTATGAAGCCCACCTCATTTTTTGGACACCACTCAGACAGCCAGCAATTCAAGGAGAACATGCGGCTAAACATGTCACTCCCGGTCCGATTGGGGAGGGGCCCAGAGAAAACTACAGAGTCCGACATTGTTTTTGCAAAGTTACACACCGATTCAATTCAAGCCACAGTTCACGGTGAAGACAGTGAAGCATGGTGGTGCAAGCTTCATGATATGGGCAGGTTTCTCCTACATATCGCATACCAGGTATCATGGATCAGTTTGGATATGTCAAAATAATTGAAGAGGTCATGTTGCCTTATGCTGAAGAGGACATGCCCTTGAAATGTGTGTTTTAACAAGACAATGACCCCAAGCACACTAGTAAACAAGCAAAATCTTGGTTCCAAACCAACAAAGTGAATGCCTCGCAGATGTGAAGAAATCATGAAAAACTGTTGTTATACAACTAAATACTAGTTTAGTGATTCACAGGATTGCTAAAAAAGCAGTTTGAACATAACAGTTTTGAGTTTGTAGCATCAACAGCAGATGCTACTATTATTGTGAACAGCCCCTTTTCTACTTTTTTTTTACTAATAGCCCAATTTCATAGCCTTAAGAGTGTGCATATCATGAATGCTTGGTCTTTGTGAGAATCTACTGAATCTACTGGTACTTTGTTTCCCATGTAACAATAAGAAATATACTCAAAACCTGGATTAATCTTTTGAGTCACATAGCACTACTATTATTCTGAACACTACTGTATGTGATTGAAGTGAATACTTTTGTAGAGGAGACTTCGCTTGATATTTTTGATGCATAATAAGTGTATGTTGGTGTCAGCATTGGTTAGTTATGAGCGTTCAAACGTTCCAAAACAGGGCAAGTCCCCAAATTTGGGGACTCTAGGGTTTAAAAGGTTTTAAAAGCTACCATTGACTGGAGTGAGATATGCACTTCAACAGATTGCTCTCAAAACAAAATCACTTTGTCTTTTGCAGACCCTCAATCATTCTACCACATTTGGCATAAATTAGATCAAACTGATTTATTTTATTTGTACACAAATGGACAAACACACAGGACCAAAACCAAAAGCCCCACATTCACTATACCGCTGCATGTGAATGTAAGAGACAATTAAATCTAGCACTTCTGCACATTCAAAACATGCTTTCTTCTACAGACTCAAACTTTTTTCTCATTGGCTTTAATTAATCATACAGCTAAATTTAATGCCACTAAATCCTGGTGGTGAAACAGTGAGCCGAGGCCTGCAGAGGGCAAAGAAATCTGCACGGAAAGAGAGTGACATGATCACACCGCGGCTACATAGAAAACACAAACCAATTAAAATGCACACGCTGACATCTTTTTGAAGCAGCACAGCGGGGTTAAATCAGGGCGAAAACACTCAACTCTGTGTTTGAAGCTGTTTCTCTAATTGCAGGGTCATACCGCATAAAAGTAAACTTCCACGGTCATTTGCATGTTGTCGTCAATCGTGCGCACAGATTTGTGTATATGTTATGTAATGCTTGTTTACTGCGGGCCAGAGGTACACGGCTCTGAAGGCCACGTACAGCCGCTTACTGATGAGAGGTGAGTGCAGGGGAGTGTTGGGGGAAGAGAGCCACCATGTTGGAGCCGGCTGGGACAACAGGAGAGGCTTTAATTGGCTTTCTACATGGAGGAGAGGTTCACGCTATGTCAGTCCTCCTTCCCCATCTATTCCTCTTCTCTTATTTTCCCCCTGCTCTCCTCTCCTTTTCAGGAGGGAGCTGCAAAGGGTCACTGATCAGGATTAATGAATACATCTTTTTGATTCTTTCTGTCATCCCTTTATAATATTCCCCTTTCCTCTCATTCTTATTCTGCAAGAAACAGCTACTGAATGGGGTTTTATTTTTGCAAAGTTGATAAAACTGTGTCTTTTCAGCATGTAGTGTAAAAATAATTCTGTAAACTTTTAAATAGGGTGATAGTTTTTTCTCAACCTTTTACAAGTAAATATTGTTTGGGCTTGGTGTTGAACATCCAAAAACTCTCCATCTGTGCATGTGGAAGCTGCATAGCTCAAAGTAATATTTCAGCATGAAGCAGCTCATTTTAGAATTTTGTGACATACGTATGTCAGTCACAAAGGAAATTTCCACAGAACGTTACGTGACTTCCAGAAGACATATAAATGTGGGTTCCACTGCCTGTCCCTTAGCTGTGATGGCTAACATGTCTACAACCCCTGGCAAAAATTATGGAATCACCGGCCTCGGAGGATGTTCATTCAGATGTTTAATTTTGTAGAAAAAAAGCAGATCACAGACATGACACAAAACTAAAGTCATATCAAATGGCAACTTTCTGGCTTTAAGAAACACTATAAGAAATCAGGAAAAAAAATTGTGGCAGTCAGTAACGGTTACTTTTTTAGAACAAGCAGAGGGAAAAAATATGGAATCACTCAATTCTGAGGAAACAATTATGGAATCATGAAAAACAAAAGAACGCTCCAACACATCACTAGTATTTTGTTGCACCACCTCTGGCTTTTATAACAGCTTGCAGTCTCTGAGGCATGGACTTAATGACTGACAAACAGTACTCTTCATCAATCTGGCTCCAACTTTCTCTGATTGCTGTTGCCAGATCAGCTTAGCAGGTTGGAGCCTTGTCATGGACCATTTTCTTCAACGTCCACCAAAGATTTTCAATTGGATTAAGATCTGGACTATTTGCAGGCCATGACATTGACCCTATGTATCTTTTTGCAAGGAATGTTTTCACAGTTTTTGCTCTATGGCAAGATGCATTATCATCTTGAAAAATGATTTCATCATCCCCAAACATCCTTTCAATTGATGGGATAAGAAAAGTATCCAAAATATCAACGTAAACTTGTGCATTTATTGATGATGTAATGACAGCCATCTCCCCAGTGCCTTTACCTGACATGCAGCCCCATATCATCAATGACTGTGGAAATTTACATGTTCTCTTCAGGTAGTCATCTTTATAAATCTCATTGGAACGGCACCAAACAAAAGTTCCAGCATCATCACCTTGCCCAAATGCTGATTCGAGATTCATCAATGAATATGACTTTCATCCAGTCATCCACAGTCCACGATTGCTTTTCCGTAGCCCATTGTAACCTTGTTTTTTCTGTTTAGGTGTTAATGATGGCTTTCGTTTAGCTTTTCTGTATGTAAATCCCATTTCCTTTAGGCGGTTTCTTACAGTTCGGTCCCAGACATTGACTCCAGTTTCCTCCCATTCGTTCCTCATTTGTTTTGTTGTGCATTTTCGATTTATGAGACATATTGCTTTAAGTTTTCTGTCTTGACGCTTTGATGTCTTCCTTGGTCTACCAGTATGTTTGCCTTTAACAACCTTCCCATGTTGTTTGTATTTGGTCCAGAGTTTAGACACAGCTGACTGTGAACAACCAACATCTTTTGCAACATTGCGTGATGATTTACCCTCTTTTAAGAGTTTGATAATCCTCTCCTTTGTTTCAGTTGACATCTCTCGTGTTGGAGCCATGATTCATGTCAGTCCACGAGCAGATCTGATTTAATGCAGGTGTTAGTTTTGGGGATGAAAATTTACAGGGTGATTCCATAATTTTTTCCTCAGAATTGAGTGATTCCATATTTTTTTTTCCCTCTGCTTGGTCTAAAAAAGTAACCGTTACTGACTGCCACAATTTTTTTTTCCTGATTTCTTATAGTGTTTCTTAAAGCCAGAAAGTTGCCATTTGAAATGACTTTAGCTTTGTGTCATGTCTGTGATCTGCTTTTTTTCTACAAAATTAAACAACTGAATGAACATCCTCCGAGGCCAGTGATTCCATAATTTTTGCCAGGGGTTGTAGTAACCTATGCTGGCCACTCCCTACATGATGACGCGATATGAATGCACATTTTGCTACGAATGTTTTAGGTGTTATGTAAAACAAATAATGAATATTTTTTAATTTGTTCAATGGTACAAATATTTCATGTGGTGAAAGATGGAATTGAATGGAATATTCCACCTTTTACCTCATAAAATATTCTTACTATTGCACTTGTAATTGTACTTTATGTAATATACGAGGTCTGTTAGAAAAGTATCAGACCTTTTTATTTATTTATTTATTTATTTTCACAAACCTGATAGATTTGAATCACGTGTGCTTGCATGAGCAAACCTTGAACCTTCGTGCGCATGCATGAACTTTTTCACGCCTGTCGATTGCATCATTTCCTGGTAAGCAGCCTTTGTGTGAGGTGTGTGTCGTGCGCTCGGCGTTTTTTCATTCCAAGGAAAAAGACGGAACAATGTGGGTGGTCCAGTGGGTGTGTTCCAGTCTCACAATCTCAATCTTACTGGTTCACCACAGACAGGGGGAGCCCTCCACTTATCTGAAACGTGGCGCATGCGTGATGGAAGTGAAACCCAACTCTTACTCTGAATCCTTAAACCAGGTTTCAGGCACTTCCAAACAGATAACAAAAGCAAATACCCAGCAACTAACATGAAATAATAGAATAAGGAACTGGCACAGATATTATCCAACACACTCATAAAAATTGATTATGTTTGTGACCGGATGACTTATTTTTCTGGCAGGGATGGTGGTGGGATTCGAACACCGGATTACTTGCACTCGAGACCAAGACACTACCAGGTCAGCCAAAGGAGAATTCCCCGCTAGCCAAGCTGACAGGAACATCTTTTCAATCCGGACTTCACCTTGCTACATATTTCCCCACTATTTTTAACTTCGTCCCGAAGTCACAGGTGCATTTAAGCATGTTGTGCGACTAACTAGTCAACTGCCACATCCTGCCGACAATGCCGGTTTGTGACCGGATGACTTATTTTTGTGGCAGGGATGGCGGTGGGATTCAAACACCAGATTGCTCGCACTCAAGACCAAGACACTACCAGGTCTCCCAAAGGGGAATTCCCCGCTAGCCAAGCGAGCAACAACATCTTTGTTGATCATGTGATATTTTAAATAAACAATGTAACATTCAGTGCTGGGCATAGCTAATCAAAAGATTAGCTTTGATTAATGGTAATCCACTAACTGCAAAGTTAACTGTGATTATGCAAAAGAGAAAAAACACTGAAAAATTTAGCTGAAGGTACAGACGGTTGCCCAGTTCCGGATCACCTTTTTTAAAGTCCCGCTATACGGAGCCATAATGCAACTGAATGTCCTTTAATTGTGTATTGTTGTATTGGGTATTTGGATGTTATCTAGTTGAAGAAGTCTGGGTGGAGTAGCGCTTCTGCTTAAAGTGTGAAGCCACATTATGTGTGGTGCAAACATTTGCCGGAAATGGATCACTTTTGCCGGTTCTGGATCACGACACTCTGCGTCACTTTGGGGTCATTCCTGGCTCCTGGCTGGAGCCCTTCTAATGCAGAATGATACACACTGTAACCAAGAATGTGTTTTGAACACAAAATGATAGAAATTTTACTTATTAAATGAGAATTTACTTAGTTTCGAAAGGCGCCATTATACGTTTTTACGAGCAAAAAATGAAGTGTGGAGGTGAGATTTCTCCCGAATTAAAAAGTAAAAGCACCCACATTCATGCCCATTCATGATTTTGAGATGACCCCCAAAGTCCACATGGATCACAACTACAGACACGAGGCTGCTGCTTCAGTGATCCACAACCGGCAAATTTTCGCGTCGGAGATAAATGCGCGCAGCAATTAAACAGCAAGACATAACACACTGATATTTTCTACCCAAGTAAGTAAGAGTTTTCCCACTCTAGAACCAAAAACACTGAATGGCTCACCTTTGCTACGTTTTAGGTCGTTACTTTAAAACTTGCAGGCATGAGTGATTGAGAAAACGAGCGCACACCGCAGACACCGGGATGTTTTGATTCCTCTGCTGGTCACAAGGATGGCTGGATCCGGTCGAGCTTGTGGTCGTTTGTAGACAAAACATCAGTCTTTCCATTGGTACCAAGTATTAGCTTATTCGTGCTGATTACGAGAAACGGCAGCACAAAAACTACAGCAGTGATCCGAAACTGGCAATGATCCGGAACTGGGCAAGTGTACCACGAAGTTAAACTTTTATTAGTTGTGTGACAGAGGAAAGATCCATAATGAAATGCAGTTAGATCTGGGAATGATCCATTAACATATCATACCAACATTCACTATTAAACATCAGGTTTTGTTTTTGTTTTGTTTGTTTTTTTTAACAAAAAGATCTCACAGGGGCAGGAAGCCAGTGAAGAGATGCCAAAATGGGTGTAATGTGGTCAAACTTTCTGCTTCCTGTCAAAAGTCTGGCAGCATCAGACTAATGCTGGACTGTGGTAAATCAGAAAATAGAGCATTGCAGTAGTCCAATCTAGAAGAGACAAACACATGAATCAGGGTCTCAACATCAGCCACAGACAGGACTGTCATTTTCAAAAAGTTTCAAGAAATATCTGTGTACAGATGAAACCACTGAAACCGTATGCCATGCCTGTATGTGGTGCTGTAAGGCTCCTACAAAAAACTGAGAAGACGATGTGAAACATATGAAGCTGAACTTCTGCTTTGACTCACACTGGATGACTGGGAATTGTATCAATGCAAATATGCCAAAATAATGAAAGCGTTTCATGCGCAGTATCCAAGATAGCCGACAGACAAAGATGCTATGTCTTGCAGCCAGGATTAATGCTGAGGTTAGAGAGGTGGGGCTATGACATCATGATTTCACAAAAGTTGCGTGTTGGTTGTTCACATAAAAATGCAAAAGTGGCATTGTGAGATTTACCCACTCTGAGACCCATTTGGATTTTCTTCCCTGTGGATGAAACGTCGATACGCCTATTTGATAAAAAATTTTTGCCTTGGACCCATCTCCATGTGGACGGGCCCAAGACTCCTCTTGACATGTATTAGCTCAAATGAAAGGTCAATCAATCAATCAATCAATTTTTTTATATAGCGCCAAATCACAACAAACAGTTGCCCCAAGGCGCTTTATATTGTAAGGCAAGGCCATACAATAATTATGTAAAACCCCAACGGTCAAAACGACCCCCTGTGAGCAAGCACTTGGCTACAGTGGGAAGGAAAAACTCCCTTTTAACAGGAAGAAACCTCCAGCAGAACCAGGCTCAGGGAGGGGCAGTCTTCTGCTGGGACTGGTTGGGGCTGAGGGAGAGAACCAAGAAAAAGACATGCTGTGGAGGGGAGCAGAGATCGATCACTAATGATTAAATGCAGAGTGGTGCATACAGAGCAAAAAGAGAAAGAAACAGTGCATCATGGGAACCCCCCAGCAGTCTACGTCTATAGCAGCATAACTAAGGGATGGTTCAGGGTCACCTGATCCAGCCCTAACTATAAGCTTTAGCAAAAAGGAAAGTTTTAAGCCTAATCTTAAAAGTAGAGAGGGTGTCTGTCTCCCTGATCTGAATTGGGAGCTGGTTCCACAGGAGAGGAGCCTGAAAGCTGAAGGCTCTGCCTCCCATTCTACTCTTACAAACCCTAGGAACTACAAGTAAGCCTGCAGTCTGAGAGCGAAGCGCTCTATTGGGGTGATATGGTACTACGAGGTCCCTAAGATAAGATGGGACCTGATTATTCAAAACCTTATAAGTAAGAAGAAGAATTTTAAATTCTATTCTAGAATTAACAGGAAGCCAATGAAGAGAGGCCAATATGGGTGAGATATGCTCTCTCCTTCTAGTCCCCGTCAGTACTCTAGCTGCAGCATTTTGAATTAACTGAAGGCTTTTTAGGGAACTTTTAGGACAACCTGATAATAATGAATTACAATAGTCCAGCCTAGAGGAAATAAATGCATGAATTAGTTTTTCAGCATCACTCTGAGACAAGACCTTTCTGATTTTAGAGATATTGCGTAAATGCAAAAAAGCAGTCCTACATATTTGTTTAATATGCGCTTTAAATGACATATCCTGATCAAAATGACTCCAAGATTTCTCACAGTATTACTAGAGGTCAGGGTAATGCCATCCAGAGTAAGGATCTGGTTAGACACCATGTTTCTAAGATTTGTGGGGCCAAGTACAATAACTTCAGTTTTATCTGAGTTTAAAAGCAGGAAATTAGAGGTCATCCATGTCTTTATGTCTGTAAGACAATCCTGCAGTTTAGCTAATTGGTGTGTGTCCTCTGGCTTCATGGATAGATAAAGCTGGGTATCATCTGCGTAACAATGAAAATTTAAGCAATACCGTCTAATAATACTGCCTAAGGGAAGCATGTATAAAGTAAATAAAATTGGTCCTAGCACAGAACCTTGTGGAACTCCATAATTAACTTTAGTCTGTGAAGAAGATTCCCCATTTACATGAACAAATTGTAATCTATTAGACAAATATGATTCAAACCACCGCAGCGCAGTGCCTTTAATACCTATGGCATGCTCTAATCTCTGTAATAAAATTTTATGGTCAACAGTATCAAAAGCAGCACTGAGGTCTAACAGAACAAGCACAGAGATGAGTCCACTGTCCGAGGCCATAAGAAGATCATTTGTAACCTTCACTAATGCTGTTTCTGTACTATGATGAATTCTAAAACCTGACTGAAACTCTTCAAATAGACCATTCCTCTGCAGATGATCAGTTAGCTGTTTTACAACTACCCTCTCAAGAATCTTTGAGAGAAAAGGAAGGTTGGAGATTGGCCTATAATTAGCTAAGATAGCTGGGTCAAGTGATGGCTTTTTAAGTAATGGTTTAATTACTGCCACCTTAAAAGCCTGTGGTACATAGCCAACTAACAAAGATAGATTGATCATATTTAAGATCGAAGCATTAAATAATGGTAGGGCTTCCTTGAGCAGCCTGGTAGGAATGGGGTCTAATAAACATGTTGATGGTTTGGATGAAGTAACTAATGAGAATAACTCAGACAGAACAATCGGAGAGAAAGAGTCTAACCAAATACCGGCATCACTGAAAGCAGCCAAAGATAACGATACGTCTTTGGGATGGTTAGGAGTAATTTTTTCTCTAATAGTTAAAATTTTGTTAGCAAAGAAAGTCATGAAGTCATTACTAGTTAAAGTTAATGGAATACTCAGCTCAATAGAGCTCTGACTCTTTGTCAGCCTGGCTACAGTGCTGAAAAGAAACCTGGGGTTGTTCTTATTTTCTTCAATTAGTGATGAGTAGAAAGATGTCCTAGCTTTACGGAGGGCTTTTTTATAGAGCAACAGACTCTTTTTCCAGGCTAAGTGAAGATCTTCTAAATTAGTGAGACGCCATTTCCTCTCCAACTTACGGGTTATCTGCTTTAAGCTACGAGTTTGTGAGTTATACCACGGAGTCAGACACTTCTGATTTAAAGCTCTCTTTTTCAGAGGAGCTACAGCATCCAAAGTTGTCTTCAATGAGGATGTAAAACTATTGACGAGATACTCTATCTCCCTTACAGAGTTTAGGTAGCTACTCTGCACTGTGTTGGTATATGGCATTAGAGAACATAAAGAAGGAATCATATCCTTAAACCTAGTTACAGCGCTTTCTGAAAGACTTCTAGTGTAATGAAACTTATTCCCCACTGCTGGGTAGTCCATCAGAGTAAATGTAAATGTTATTAAGAAATGATCAGACAGAAGGGAGTTTTCAGGGAATACTGTTAAGTCTTCTATTTCCATACCATAAGTCAGAACAAGATCTAAGATATGATTAAAGTGGTGGGTGGACTCATTTACTTTTTGAGCAAAGCCAATAGAGTCTAATAATAGATTAAATGCAGTGTTGAGGCTGTCATTCTCAGCATCTGTGTGGATGTTAAAATCGCCCACTATAATTATCTTATCTGAGCTAAGCACTAAGTCAGACAAAAGGTCTGAAAATTCACAGAGAAACTCACAGTAACGACCAGGTGGACGATAGATAATAACAAATAAAACTGGTTTATGGGACTTCCAATTTGGATGGACAAGACTAAGAGACAAGCCTTCAAATGAATTAAAGCTCTGTCTGGGTTTTGGATTAATTAATAAGCTGGAATGGAAGATTGCTGCTAATCCTCCACCCCGGCCCGTGCTACGAGCATTCTGACAGTTAGTGTGACTCGGGGGTGTTGACTCATTTAAACTAACATATTCATCCTGCTGTAACCAGGTTTCTGTTAGGCAGAATAAATCAATATGTTGATCAATTATTATATCATTTACCAACAGGGACTTAGAAGAGAGAGACCTAATGTTTAATAGACCACATTTAACTGTTTTAGTCTGTGGTGCAGTTGAAGGTGCTATATTATTTTTTCTTTTTGAATTTTTATGCTTAAATAGATTTTTGCTGGTTATTGGTAGTCTGGGAGCAGGCACCGTCTCTACGGGGATGGGGTAATGAGGGGATGGCAGGGGGAGAGAAGCTGCAGAGAGGTGTGTAAGACTACAACTCTGCTTCCTGGTCCCAACCCTGGATAGTCACGGTTTGGAGGATTTAAGAAAATTGGCCAGATTTCTAGAAATGAGAGCTGCTCCATCCAAAGTGGGATGGATGCCGTCTCTCCTAACAAGACCAGGTTTTCCCCAGAAGCTTTGCCAATTATCTATGAAGCCCACCTCATTTTTTGGACACCACTCAGACAGCCAGCAATTCAAGGAGAACATGCGGCTAAACATGTCACTCCCGGTCCGATTGGGGAGGGGCCCAGAGAAAACTACAGAGTCCGACATTGTTTTTGCAAAGTTACACACCGATTTAATGTTAATTTTAGTGACCTCCGATTGGCGTAACCGGGTGTCATTACTGCCGACGTGAATTACAATCTTACCAAATTTACGCTTAGCCTTAGCCAGCAGTTTCAAATTTCCTTCAATGTCGCCTGCTCTGGCCCCCGGAAGACAATTGACTATGGTTGCTGGTGTCGCTAACTTCACATTTCTCAAAACAGAGTCGCCAATAACCAGAGTTTGATCCTCGGCGGGTGTGTCGTCGAGTGGGAAAAAACGGTTAGAGATGTGAACGGGTTGGCGGTGTACACGGGGCTTCTGTTAGGGCTACGCTTCCTCCTCACAGTCACCCAGTCAGCCTGCTTTCCCGGCTGCTCGGGATCTGCCAGGGGGGAACTAACGGCGGCTAAGCTACCTTGGTCCGCACCGACTACAGGGGCCTTGCTAGCTGTAGAATTTTCCACGGTGCGGAGCCGAGTCTCCAATTCGCCCAGCCTGGCCTCCAAAGCTACGAATAAGCTACACTTATTACAAGTACCATTACTGCTAAAGGAGGCCGAGGAATAACTAAACATTTCACACCCAGAGCAGAAAAGTGCGGGAGAGACAGGAGAAGCCGCCATGCTAAATTGGCTAAGAGCTAGTAGCTACGCTAAGCTAGCGGATTCCTAAAAACACGCAAAGTGAATAATGTGTAAATAATTTAGAGGTGATTCAGCAGAAGGAGTGCTTTAGTTAAGGCACGTAAAGATTACACTGGGAAACAAATCGTAATCTAGATAACTAGATCAATCTAACTGCGCAGATTAAACAGCTAACAGATACAGAAAAACACCGCTGTGCTCCGGAACAGGAAGTGATACAATACCGCAGTGAGAGCCAACCACCAGTAGAGGCAAGCAAGAGACCCCTTTAAATGCCATGAAATGGCACCCTCAGAAAAATCCTCCTTCTGTTCCTTCCCCCACACCCTTAGCTCATTCACCCATCTTCAACCACCCTTTTGAAAGTTTCCAAAAGCAAGTGAAGGTGTACAGTTGACAGCAGGCTCTAGTGATTAAATCTTTTCATTGGTTAATTAGCCCCTACAGCAGTTGAACACAGGCGAGGCAAACAAGGACTGACTCAACTGACGATCAAAGCCGGTCTGTCAGGAGGCTCAAACACTCTGTGCACCTGTGGGACAGTCACACACAGATACGCACACACATTGGTACCTGTGGGACGGCCTCTGTCTCTATGTCTTGTGTACACATACACACACAAACGCGCAAAGACAAGTGCATGTGCATGTGTTGTACCTGTGTGAGCTTCCCTTGTGTGCACTCTTCTAGCGATGAAGTGTTGCATGCATGCACGCACGCACACACACACACACACACACATACAGTGGGGAAAATAAGTATTTGACCCCCTATCAGTTTTGCAGGTTTTCCACCTACAAAGAATGGAGAGGTCTGTAATTTTTATCGTAGGTACACTTCAACTGTAAGAGACAGAACCTAAAAAAAGGAAAATCCAGAAAATAACATTGTATGATTTTTAAATAATTAATTTGCATTTTATTGCATGAAATAAGTATTTGATCCCCTAGAAAAACAGAGCTTAACAATTGGTACAGAAACATTTGTCTGCCATTACAGAGGTCAAACGTTTCCTGTAGTTTTTCACCAGGTTTTTACACACTGCAGCAGGGATTTTGGTCCACTCCTCCATACAGATCTTCTCCAAATCTCTCAGGTTTGGAGTTTCAGCTCCCTCCAAAGATTTTCTATTGAGTTCAGGTCTGGAGACTGGCCAGGCCACTCCAGGACCTTGAAATGCTTCTTATGGAGCCCCTCCTTAGTTGCCCTGGCTGTGTGTTTGGGGTCATTGTCATGAAGACCCAGCCATGACCCATCTTCAATGCTCTTACTGAGGGAAGGAGGTTGTTTGCCAAAACCTCACAATACATGACCCCATCTATCCTCCCTTCAATACGGTGCAGTCGTCCTGTCCCCTTTGCAGAAGAGCACCCCCAGAGTATGATGTTTCCACCCCCATGCTTCACGGTTGGGATGGTTTTCTTGGGGTTGTTCTCATCCTCTAAACATGGGAAGCGGAGTTGACTCCAAAAAGCTCTATTCTGGTCTCATCTGACCACATGACCTTCTCCCATGCCTCCTCTGGATCATCCAGATGGTCACTGGTGAACTTCAAATGGGCCTGGACATGTGCTGGCTTGAGCAGGGGGACCTTGCTGCCCTGCAGGATTTTAAACCATGACAGCATCATGTCTTACTAATGTAATCTTTGTGACTGTGGTCCCAGCTCTCTTCAGATCATTGACCAGATCCTCCTGTGTAGTTCTGAGCTTTCTCAGATCATCCTTACCCCACAAAGTGAGATCTTGCATGGAATCCCAGACCGAGGGAGATTGACAGTCATCTTGTGTTTCTTCCACTTTCTAATAAATAATCATAACAGTTGTTGTCTTCTACCAAGCTTCTTGCCTGTTGTCCTGTAGTCCATCCCAGCCTTGTGCAGGTCTACAGTTTTGTCCCTGGTGTCCTTAGACAGCTCCTTGATCTTGGCTATGGTGGACAGGTTGGAGTGTGATTGATTGTGTGAACAGGTGTCTTTTATACAGGTAACAAGTTCAAACAGGTGCAATTAATACAGGTAAAGAGTGCAGAATAAGAGGGCTTCTTAAAGAAAAATTAACAGGTCTGTGTGAGCCAGAATTCTTGCTGGTTGGTAGGTGTTCAAATACTTATTTGCAGCAGTAACATACAAATAAATTATTAAAAAATCATACATTGTGATTTCCGGATTTTTTTTATTTTTTATTTTAGATTATGTCTCTCACAGTGGACATGTGGACATGCACCTAAGATGAAAATTTCAGACCCCTCCATGATTTCTAAGTGGGAGAACTTGCAAAACCGCAGGGTGTTCAAATACTTTTCCTCAATATAGATAGATAGATAGATAGATAGATAGATAGATAGATAGATAGATAGATAGATAGATAGATAGATAGATAGATAGATAGATAGATAGATAGATAGATAGATAGATAGATAGATAGATAGATAGATAGATAGATAGATAGATAGATAGATAGATAGATAGATAGATAGATAGATAGATAGATAGATAGATAGATAGATAGATAGATAGATAGATAGATAGATAGATAGATAGATAGATAGATAGATAGATAGATAGATAGATAGATATCGCTTACATTCATGCCACCACATGGCTGTATAGTCGTAGCTGGTGCTCCTTGCTGGTGGCATGTCTCATGACTCAGTTTCTCTTAAGTAACCCCTCATTTAACACAAAGTCATTCCAGCGGTACCCAAGAAATCTCCAAAGAAACTCAGCCCTCGACTTTGTTTGCTAATTAGAGTTCCACTCTCACAACTATACAGTAATACCCCCATCACACATACGCCGATTGAGGCCGAATTGCGTCAGAATGACACATCCGGCCACAATCAGGAAATACTGAGGTGCAGTCTGAAAACCTACGGATGGCAGTCTATGAGGGGTCTACATATTTGGTCCCATTCTCTCAGCTGTCCCGAGTGTGTTGCACATGTTCAAAACACTCTTGGCACCATAGAGATGGGAGGCACATCTGACGGTGGTCTATGTGCAGGTTTGCGTCATCTGATCGCATTCTACATATTCTGACGTTATCAAAACAGCATCTGGCACGATCTGATTGCGGTTGATTGAATTCTGAGATCGATCAGTCACAGCAAAGCCTGTTAGCATGTTGTGCCACGGATGTCCACCTCCACTGGACCCCGGCCAGGGAGGGCAAAGGAAATGTTGATATGTAATAACATGTATGTGTCACTCATTCATCATGCACAGTGGGTGTGAACAGTGTGCTGTCAGACTGAAAGCACCATGTTCCGTGTCTTTCTAACCCACACACACACCACAACACTTCTTTTTGTTGCAACTGTCAGCAACCTAGAATGATGAAAGCATGTTGATCAGGAATTTCACTCACACTTTTCCCTCTGTATCTCTGTCTCTGTCCTGTCTCGCAAAAAATGAGCCAAAGCCAGTGAGTCTGAGGTTGAAAAAATATTTAATCATAGAATTTTTCTTCAAGTAAAAATTGAACACGGGTCACAATGAAACTAACACCACACAAGGGTTAATCCCAAAGTTGGTCTCGGTGTGAAGTTGAGCACTTTGCATGGCAGCACACTGACACCAGTGGCCGTGTGTGAATGGATGAATGTAAGGCATGCCTGTAAAGCACTCTGAGCATCTCCAGCAGAGGGAAAAGTGCAATAAATTGCAATAAATTGCAGTCCACTTATTATTAAAAAACGTTCTGGCTGGTTCTGTGATGTACTGTTTCTGTTTCCTTCATGACAAAGATTGCACTTCAACCCCAGAACTACAGGTGGTGGTGTAGTTCAAAGCTGTTTTGCAAATCACCCAGAAATGAAAGAAGAGGAAACTTCCTGGGTACTGTTTCTTAACTTGTCACGAGAAAAAAAAAAAAGTGGATTTCTGTTTTGTTCTTCTGTTTCAAATCTCTCAAAGCAGCAACAACAAATGGAAGGATTTATTTATTTGTTTGTTTGTTTCTGGTTTGATGGACAATCTTCATGCCCACTTTGCCATCTTCTTTTTGACTAATTGTTTAGTGCATTTGTGTCCCTCGTGCAGCTGAAATTATCTGGTACATGTGTGGTGACAGTGTGCTGTCTATTTCATCATGTTTGTTTCTGCACAACAACAATAAACCAGCCTCTGCTCACAAAGTTTCGACTTTAAAAAAAAGGGGAAAGGTAAGTAAGACTGCAGAACTGTCACTGCAACTGTTGAATTCCACATTTTAAAGCCTGTTGGGCACAGTGTAATAAATACCACGAGAGTCACTGTGACGATCATCGGAAGGTGGGGTTTGAGAGCTGTGGAGCCACATGGTGACACGCTGAGACAAATACGAGTACAATACAAAAACAGCACTAATTAGACATGCAGCTGGTCTGCTCTGTGTAAGCCTGATCCCATTGGATCTCAGAAGCTAAGCACAGAATTTCCTGGTTAGTATTTGGATGGGAGACCTCTTTGCTATGTGTGTTTCTCCAGGTAAAACTGGACTTATGTCAGGAAGGCCATCTGGTGTAAAATGTGCCAAATCCCAATGCAGGTCTGTTTTGGATCTGCCGTGGTGACCCTGAACAAACGGAAGGAGCCGCACTGCAAACAACAGCACCGATTACAGTGAACACCTTTGCCAGTGAAAAATGCTAAATAAATTTACCCCCAAAAAACTTCCAGCATATACAGTGCATCCAGACACTAGTCACAGCACTTCACTTTTTCCACATTTTACATTACAGCCTTATTCCAAAATGGATGAACTTTTTTTTTTTTTTGGCCCTCAAAATTCTACTCACAGCACCACAACGTTTTTTTTTTTTTGGTTTTTTTTGCAAATTTATTAAAAATGAAAAACTAATAAATGACATGTACATATTTACAGCTTTTGCTCAATACTTCGTTGATGTACCTTTGGCAGCCATTACAGCCTCAGGTCTTCTTGAATATGATGCCACAAGCTTGGTGCACCTATCTTTGGGCAGTTTTGTTCATTCCTCTTTGCATCACCATTTTCAGATCTCTCCAGAGATGTTCAATCGGATTCAGGTCTGGGCTCTGCCCGGGCCACTCAAGGACATTCACAGAGTTGTCCTGAAGCCACTCCTTTGATACTTTGGCTGTGTGCTTCGGGTCATTGTCCTGCTGAAAGATGAACCGTTGCCTCAGTCTGAGGTCAAGAGTGCTCTGGAGCAGGTTTTCATCCAGAATGTCTCTGTACATTGCTGCATTCATCTTCCCCTCAATCATGACTAGTCTCCCAGTTCCTGCAGCTGAAAAACATCCCCACAGCCTGATGTTGCCACCACCATGCTTCACTGTAGGGATGGTGCCTAGTTTCCTCCAAACATGACACCTGGCATTCACACCAAAGAGTTCAATCTTTGTCTCATCAGACCAGAGAATTTTGTTTCTCATGGTCTGAGAGTCCTTCAGGTACCTTTAGCAAACTCCAGGTGGGCTGCCATGTGCCTCTTACTAAGGAGTGGCTTCTGTCTGGCCACTCTACCATACAGGCCTTATTGGTGGATTGATGCAGAGATGGTTGTCCTTCTGGAAGGTTTTCCTCTCTCCACAGAGGAATGCTGGAGCTAAATGACACGCATTGGCACAATGAATTGCACGGCAGTGTGGAGCCAAAATTTGTGCAACTGTCAAGTACCCTTTACAGTGATGGCTCACATTCACACATACATATTTACACATCACTGTCAGGGTACTGCCATGCAATGCGCTAACTACACACTGTGTGTGAGCAACATGGGGATTAAGAACCTTAACTAAGGGTCAAGGACTGGTCCAGGGGGAGTTATAGACTCGCATCCACTTCATGCCACAGAATTTATTGATAAGCACCGGCACCAATGAGCCTCAGGGACTTAGATGATACAGTCATGGAATAAATACAACCTAAAAGGGAGCATTTCAGTCAAAACGTTTGTGATACTGCATTTGGATGCACATTATTTAAGGAAGCGTCCAAAAATGTTTTCAAACTCTATGACTGTCAGCCTGTGCACACCACAGTGATGGATCATGTATGCAGCACTATCATTTTGTTTGCAAGAACTCACTAGTTTTGATTTTGAATATATTGCCAGATTTACCTTGTAATGTTTCACATTATTTCATATCTTCAAATAAAACTCATATACAAAAAATAATACATTTAATCAGCTTCATGTTTGCAGAATAATTCAATCAAGTTTTTCTTTTATCAGAGGGGTCACAACCCTGCTCCCTCGTCCCCCCACTGCTATCTCAGGAAGTCAGGTGCACTCAGCCAGTCGAGATCTTGGAAACACCAGCTGTAGCTGCAGCAAGAAAAACAAAAAGGGTTGTTGACCCCTGTTTCATAAGGTACTTATTAAATGTTACAAAAAAGTGTCATTTGTCAGTCAGCCTCCACAGCATTAAGTTCATTCTAATTTTTAAATAATTTAGGGCATTTAACCTGCTTTACAAGTTTGCATAAGATGCCGGTCAATTGCTTCGGTGTCATTTTTGACAAACTAATGGTTTCACATTCAGATTGTGAGCACTGTTGATGGATGCCACAAAGGGAAGGCGCGCCACGCACAGCAGCCTCAGTGCTCGTAGCCGGCCCACAGCACTAAAGAACAGTAATGGTTCTAATTCTAATAAAGAGAAAATCCAAGGTCATACTGTGAACTTCCTCCCCATCAGAAGACCACAAAGACTGGCTGGGAGAGTGCATAATATCCTCACAGCTATTTTTACCCTCAAATTAAAATCTATGACATGTTGAAATGACTGCAGTGTGCAAGAGGGGTATTCAAAGCAGACACTAATGACGCTTATTAATGGCGTGAATGAAGTCTTGACAGGTCGTGTGTCATTTTGCAGGCAATGCTCCACTGGCATAATGGCTAATGTAAGTGGGGATAATTATATATATTATACCCTGTCTTATGGTATTTTGGCAGGAGTGTGAGGAGCCAGGCAGTTAGAGAGGAGAGTGAATGCACTTGCTCTTTTTGAGAAGAGATGAGCGTGTTTGTGTGTCTGTGCCTTTGTGTGTGCCGAGTCACAGGTATGTCTTCAGAGGATGACATGATTAATATTAAGACAACAGCACCAAATAGTGGTGGAACAAGATGCCTGCATAAAGAGACAGGAATGAAATAAGCAACATGCACAAACAAAATCTGTGTTATCAGAGCGGCAAAACACAGTCCACAAAAAAAAAGAACAACAAACTTTATGACAGACAGCGAGATAAAAATGGATTTCTCTGACAAAAAAAAAACAAAAAAAAAACTGCAAATCAAGACAGTGATGATGTGCACACACCTGATATGTTGTGGTTTGCCTGCTGCTGTAGCAATGTCCATTAAATGCATGTTAATGGGAAGAGGCTAAAAAAAAGTTGCTGCCATTCATGGGAGTATCTTGTGTCTTATTGGAGTAATATCATAGGAGGCAGGACTTTTCAGTTGACCCTCATATCTGTGCCCCTGTATGTGCCTCTCCACTTGTGATAACATGCATGTAACACCACACAATGCAAGTTATAATGTAAGAATCAAATACACCACAGGCGGCATATATTGCAGAAGTGTTGAACGTGCAAAAAAAGTGTTGCATTATGATCTGAACTCATCAACATACACACTGGTAATATTTACTGTTGTATGGCTGGGGGTGCCTGGCTGCCTTTGTTTCTGTCTTCTGTTCTGTCTTTTGTTTTTCCTTCCAGGTGGCACGCGTTTAGGACTGAGTGGCTGTGTGGCTGAGTTATCAGGACCTCACCCTGATCACCTGAGGCTGATCATGTGCAGCTCGTCAGGACTCACAGCTGTGGTGCATCTACACGGATTGGAGCATGGTGGCATTTAAGTCTGGAGTACACAGTGTGTATTTGCCAGAGACTCGACCTTGTGACCAGACGGGTGAGATCGTCGTCTTGAGAGCCATCTCATCATTATGGATGCAGAGAACGTCCAGGTTTGATGCCATGGTCTGTGAAAGAGGAGGGGATGAGGTCTCACGCTTGTCAGCACACTTCCTGAGGTACGTTAGGTTTTGTGACTAACATTTGTACAGTCAGTATATGTGGTGTCCCTCACACCTTATTGTATTGAGCTGTTATGTTAGTCGTTTAATCAGCTTCCACTGCAGTTTGAGTATGTGAACAGGGTGTTCCATGCCTGCAGGGTGGGAAGCTGATTAGTAATTAAGCCAGGAAGTGTTTGCTGTTTATGTACACCTTTGAGTGGTCTCTCTGTGTGTGGAGTGTGGACTCACATGATGATTTCTTCTTTCACAGACTCGGTTTGTCGCGGCCACCTGGGGGGTGTCGGCGGGGTCCTTGGGTCCGAACTGTTTCTGGCTCTGGACCGTTTGTGCAGCTGGGAGCGCACCGTATTATCACCTCCCAGACCGCGCACTTATTTGTTTGTTCTTTTCCACATCACTGTTATGTCATTAAATTTTGTTATCCTTTGTACCGTGCTCTGCTTATTTCATACTGGGTCCTTCAAACGCTGGTCGGTTCTCCGGGCTGCGTCCGACACATAACAATTTACCATACTTGCTGCAATTCGCACGAGTAATAGAGAAGAATTTTAGCCATGTCATTGTATATTTCCTGTCACTTTAGTTAAGGTGTTGTAAGTTGCACTGCATTGTGTGTATGTTGTCATCATTAATTTTCATAGAGCAGTTTGTGACATTCATGAGAATCAAGTTGAATGATGATAAAAGTTGATGTCATGTCAGATCACTGCAATTTTCTGGCAGCCGAACACAGCAGGTATTCTAATTGAAAAAACATGCACCTTAACTCGCACACAGCACATGCTGGCCCGTTCAGCTTGTAATTAAAGTGTACCCTAGCCAGCCGCTACTATGTAGTAAATAAAGTGTGATGCTTACTACCTAACCTGAGTACCACGTTAACCTGCGAAAATAAGGGCTCCAGTGAGCGGGTCGTGATCTAATATATAAGGCTGACCGTGTGTGTGTGTTTGTGTGTGTTTGTGCATGTCCACTTTCAACCTAAGGGCTCCAGTGACCTCCCCATTGGTGCCCCAGTCACCATTACTGTTGGTGTGCATAGCAAAGCAGGTTGTGATCTAATGTATATGGCTGTGTGCGTGTGTGTGTGTGTGTGTGTGTGTATTTGCACACATACACTTTCACCCTAAGGGCCCCAGTGACCTCCCCCTTGGTGCCCCCAGTAACTATAGCAAGTTTGGTGTTTATTGCTTAATTACTGTGCACACACACATTGTCAGCTTTATATATTAGATTTGTACATGAACATCTGGTTAACAAGTTAATTATGTACAAATAATGAATGTTTATGAGTTAGGGTTAGATACAAATACTTCATTAGGTGAAAGATGGAACAAACCATTCAACAAGGCGAAGACGAGTTGAATGGTTTGTTCCATATCTCACCAAATTAAATATTCATACCATTGAAAGAATGTAAAAACATTCATTATTTGTTTTATATAATGCCAAAAATAGATCCTTGTCATTTGGTATTTTATTAGTTCAGACATAACAGAAAAGGGACTTACATTTTGGTGTTCCTCACTGGTACTTAACAATCCAACATGAACTTTAAATAGGGGTCCACAATTGTTCTCAGTAGTCCGTGTTCTCAGTAGTCCGTGACGCCGTCCACTGACTTCGTGTACAGACTGCCGTCTGCTTTCTTCACTCCAATGAAAAATTGCGTCACAAATTTGTGCAGTTTTTTATCCTAACTTCATTCTAACAGCTCTTCATGCCTCCAGACAGCTTACAGCGTGGTGGATTTGTTTTTGTGTGTGTGTGTGTGTTAGAAGAATTAGCAGAATGAATTAGCTCCTTCAAATCGTAATCCGCTAGCAAAACAAACTCCGCTATGTTTAGCTAAACATCGTCCCGGTAGCGGTGGACAGGCGTGCAACGGCACATTTCATATAGCACCAAAATTGCACACTAAAAAAGAACAATTCATGGTCAATGAAACACAATGGCAAATGGTACGAATAATCCATGTCACGTGACATACAAGCCACCAATCAAATGACAAGGATCCACTCAGCCGTTACACAAATGATTTGTAGTTCATGATACTAGTGATTCCTGTACTGGGCAGTACAAACAGTCAAATCAGTACTCCATGCCAGCCGCAATTCTTGAAGTTTTTAATCACGAGCAAATCAGTGGGTCCTTCGTTCCAGTGTTTGTTATTTCCCTCCATTAAAGCAACTTGCAAGTAATGTTTTCAAAAGTGCTACTGTATGAGCAAATACTGTATTATACTGCAGTAACAGTGGTAGTACCAGCAGTAGTGTTCGTAGTTTTGGCAGTGATATGAACCGTACTGCTATAGAAATGGCTTTTGTCAGCTTCAGAGGGCTGAGGGTCCGGTGCAGTGGATCTGTGTGGGGGTTGGACGGGGACAGCTGGGGGTGCTGAGTGGATCTCTCCTCTCTGTGATGTCGGCGACAGAGAGTTGGCTAATTGGAGGCCCGGCGGAAAAAGCTGTTCATTAGTGCCTGTGCTTCTTGGTCCCCCTGCTCAAACACCTTGCCTCATTTATCTCCGTATTTACACATAACCCCCCCCAGTCCCAACACAGGACCTCAGAACATAATGAAAGGTTCAGCACAGAATGAGGGGAAAAAGAAAATATGACGAGAGAAAGAGAGGCAGGGAGGGAGAGAGAGAGAAAGAAAGGGTAACTTATGCTCAGTGGGAATTAACAAAGCACTTAGTAATTAAATCTAAATTGACATTCTGGTAATTAGCCTCTTGATTAGGAGCAATAACACAATTAGCCAACCAGTCTTTGCTAATTGTTAATTAGTATAAGCAAAGTTATTGTGTGTGTGGCAGAGGGAGGCATGTAAAAGAACAAATGTTAATCTGTCTCTCTTTCAACAGCGGCATCGCCGTCCTTTTTTCTTGTCGCCTTTCTATCCAGCTGGTAGGCAGGTTCATTGGCTTTCCCTTCACTGAAGCTGCATTCCGAGGCGGCAGTCAGTAATTAGCTAAAAGTCTTATCGAGGATATCATCAGAGAACGAGTTGACGACTTCACGGAGCATCCCTCTTCTCCACCCAGCCTCTGCCGGGTGTCATACAGAAGGTATTTGTACGGAATAAAAAGATGTGATATGGATTAAATACAATCACAAAAGGGGAAAAGAAGCCACTGCACAGATGAATCTTAAAGAGGTATAATTCATCAAAAAGGTTTTAGTTTATGAGTGAATAGAACATCTCATTAAAAGCCAGATGGAGGACACGGAAATAAAGATGTTCCATGAAGTGGAATTTACATTTGTTTCAGGTGTAATTAGATTGAGGAGAACAATGAATTCCATTTTCACAAACTTAAGTAAGGGTCCACTTTGAAAGACTGAGGGAGACTCTGAATATGTTCATCTCTCCATCGCACCAGCCAACAACCCATCTATCAGTTGTACTTTAGTGCTAAAGGTAGCCCTCTGCAACCCGGTGAAATGTTTGCTACAGGAACACTCATGGGGTATCTCCACATCTCCAACTGTCCACACCCAGTGTTGGGAGTGACGCCTTACAAAAGTAACGCAATGGATTACTTTTTGCTGCAATGCAGTAATATACACTGCAAAAACTGATATCTAAGGAAGTAAAAAAAGACTTGTTTAAAGAAAATTAGACTTATTTTTTGTCTAAATAGAATAATAATCTTGTCAAGCAGTTTTTACATAAGAAAAAATGTCTTATTTTGGGATAACGTTTTTTCCAGCTAATATCAAGCTGTATTTATCCAGTAACAAGGAAAGGCAATGGATTTCAAATCATCCAAGCAAAGGAACAAGATTGTTTTCCTTATTTTTAGACAGAGACTAATCTTAAAATAAGAATTCTGCCTAGTTTTAAGGCACATTTTGATTATATAGTGCCAAGACATTTTGCTAGTTTTGAGAATTCTACCCAAGTAATTTTTTCTTGCCCCATTGGCAGATTTTTTTTGCACAATACAAGACAGTTTAACTAGATTTCTGATTATTCAACCCAGTCTCATGGCATGGTGTGATTTAGGAGCACGAAATATACATTAATCTATTGGTTTGTGATATTGTGACGAAAAGTGCCTCATTTTCGTCACAGCAGCACAAATTCATTCTGCATTCATTTCGTGCAGCTGCACGAAATAAAAAGTGAAGTGGGGGGGCTCAGGGTGGTTAAGGTTAGGGTTGGGGGAAGGAGTAGAATTAGTAATAGTGAGTTTAAAAAAACCCTGTCATGAAAATTTCAATCATTTCATGAAGGGAGCACGAAAAAATGTGAGACTGGGCTGGATTCTTTGTATTATTTTGAGAGGGACAGTTTACCAATACATTTACAGTGATACTGTACTCGTTACATGTTTCACAACACACTTTTAACCCAAAAACCGCCTTGTGTGAGGCTGCAGAGTGCAACTTTTCCACACTGGTTCTTTCAAAAGCCAAATGATAAATGTGCTGTGCGCCCTGTTAACAAATAGATCAAAACTCTGATCGAATACAATAAGAATCAGTCTGATAAAGACTTTTTTTTTTGTCAGGAAGCTTGATTCACTACAGAAGTGCTCATTTCCTCTCCCTTCATCTGCAAGGTGGCGCGAGCAGCCAGTGTTTGCTACAAGGATCAACACACAACTCTGTGTGTTTAAAAAAATAGATGAACACACTACTTCGCTTTAAATATGCAATAAGTCTCTTTTGGCAGAAATGTGTGTCGTGCCCATAACATGCGTAAGCTAAACTAACTTCTAATGCTCAAGTATGTATAGTTGTCCTTTTTCATCCACCTTTGACTTCTTGACTTTATGCCATATAACAGCAACTGCTCATTGTACAGTCTTAATTTTTTACTAGGTTATATGAGCTCTAATGGAGCTGAAATGTTACCATGGTCATGGCCAAAACCAACAAAATTCACTTCTCAAATATCAGTAATTACTGAAGCTAGAAAGGAGAACCCACCCTTAAATTATACAGAAACCCCAAGTTTCAATGTGATCAAGTTAAACCTAGTTCAAGGAAAATGACTGGAAATAGCTCTATCCCCACACCTATAGAAACATATCTGACCCAATTGATTTGAACAATCACTGTTATTCTTTAAGCACCGAGGCTAGAGAGACTAATTGCTGAGAGACCCCGGGTTTCTATCTGCTCAAATCAAATGTTTCCTGGAGATGGCTAGACATGCCTCACAACTATAGAAACACATTTAACCATCATGAAATCAACCCTCAGTGCATCTCAGAAACCACATCAGCTAGATAGCAGATCAAAGTCTTAAAGTAAAATGGTAATTCTACTCCAATTATCTTTGTTCTGCAAATCTGATTGGTTAATTGTGTGAGATTTCAGACCATAAAATATCAAGTAGATGGTGGCAAAATACTTGACCGTTTCAAATTTGATGTATAACTCCGCGCCCTGACTGTGTTGCTGTGCAGGTGTCAATAATGGCACCGTCAGCTGAGAGCGACAGAAAATAGTGCAGTGATGACGATGCCAAAGTGTGTGGATTTAATGGATTTAACTGGATTGATTGATGGATTTATCATGGATTTAACTCAATGTAGTTGATGAGATGGAGAAATCTGTGGGTCTGCTCACAGAATTTCCAGTTTGGCATGAAGACGCTGTTGCTACGGTAAGCTTTGTTGAGCCGACCACACCCTTTCATAACAATTCCCCGACCAAATTACTTACAGAAAAATAAACCGTGCAAACGATGGAATTGGATCATCAGACACAACAGGGTTATTCCCTAAATGGACTGTATTTATATAGCTGTTTTCCATCTGCATCAGAATCTCAAAGTGCTTTACAATGATGCTTCACATACGTTAGATCCCAAAGCAGTTATTGAGCCTATGAGCAGAGTTTTCCCCTAAATTTCTTACAAACTCCAAGTTATTATTTGCTCCAATTAAACATTTTTCCTGATGAAAGCCATAAATGCATCTTTCGGCTTTTGACCTGATTTAAAGCACCCTATTTCTATAACCACTAACACTACTGACTGGGCTTAAATTGCTGAGCGACCCCAAGTTTCTATTTGATCCCATTTAACAACAATTTTTTTCTTTTATTTATTTATATAATGGGAAATTTCTGTGATCCAGATGAACATCCTTGTATTCTAGTAGCGGAGCAGCAGGAGCAGTAATGTTTTTTGACAGAGTAGACAACGCTCTGCTGTAATGTTCTGTTAATTATTGATGACGGCACATGCAGCAGGCCTTTAAACTGCTGGTTACCAGGTCATATCCAGCCGCCGGCTCGCCACTTTGACACTTTCAACATACACATGCAGGACATGAGCACACATGCATATTCATACAGACCTCCGAACACAGAAACCTGCACCACTTACACACAGTATTTGCCCCGGATTAACGCACGGAACAAATATTTGTAAACAGGATGAGGCCTCTCAGGAAGCAACGGAACATGAAATTAACCAGAAAAGGTGGAGGTGCCACAAGAGCTAAAGCTGCCCTGCTGAGAGGAGAGGGAGCTCAGGAGAAAGAGGAGCATTAGTACCTGAGCTTCACCTAAAAGCCAAAGCTGCAGGGCAGGAGGGTGGGAGTATGTCTCCAGTCCTACTCTTGATTCCTAGTAATGAAATAGTGAGACTGAACATAAAAAGTGAGCACGTTGGTGTGTTCATAAGGTGCGTTTCCATGCATGTGGAGCTAAAGGGTCCGTGGTGCCATGGTCCCCGCTGTGTCCCACCCACTGTGGCTCTAATTGGATCCTTATTACCGGGCCAGGCTCCATCCAAGGAATGATGGATTCATACCACGCAGAATTCCATTAATCATTCCTTATTCACAGTCCACTCCGAGCAGAGGGCAAATTCATTTCTTGGTGTTCCAAGCGGCCATAGTAATGAATATTCATGAAAGGAAATTTGGGGTCAGGCCTAATAATGGAGGTAATTTGTAATTTGTGCTATTCCCACTCAGGTCTTGTTCTTCAGGTTAACCCAAAGAACAGGCAGAAGCATGTGACACTGGCACACCACAAAAATCTAAACTTAAACATTTAGCTTCTGTACGTCAGACAGGATTAACCTCAGGTTTTTGGACATTTGTCCACAAATACATGTGATGAAAATGTTGATGATGTTCAAAAACATACGGCCCCTGAACAGTGGCGGAGCAGTTAGTCAGCTAAGGGCCCTGTCCCACTGGCGTTTAGGAGGATTTGTGTATGGATTGCGCACAAAATTGGCTCATATTCGCTTAACATCCGCAATATGTGTGAAACATGCTTGTATGAGTCGGCCGACACCCACACACGTCCGCAATTATCCGCAGAGGCACATTCTTCTGTTGCCAGGATTTTTGAGCTGCACAAAATTTTGGCTGCGGATGACATCCGCCTTACATACTCCATACATAATCTATGCGCTGTATATTCGCCATCATCTGCTGATATCCGCAACACGTGCGCGATGCATTCATAATACACCCATAATACTGCTGTGATAATCGCAATGCTTCGGATCCGTTTCTTCACTACATGCGTTATACAACCGTGATTGTTCATTAGATATTCGCTATATATTATTAATATATCCATAATTCATACTGGGACATTTGTCATTTTTGGCCATTTTTGTTGCGGACGACAACGAACGCCCGTACTTTATGTACTCAATTCATGCGCAATTAATCCTCTCCCCAGTGGGACAGGGCCCTAACAGATCATTACTAATAACGTCTTCATTAGCAGTTAGCTTTTCGGCTAACTTTGAAGACCATTAGCGGACCAATTAGCCTGCAGAAAATTTAGCCCCTCTAACTTTACATCCCTAAAACTGTACATATTTGGTCCTGTTAGAGTTTATTCACAAATTAAAGTTATCAGGAAAAATTCTGTCCTTCCAGCAAAAATTCATATCTTAAAACTCAAGAGCAGTAAAAGTCTCAAAATCAAATTTGTATACATTAATACTGGGAGGTAAACATAATAATAATTTAATAAAAATAAAATTATGCATTTTTGACATTTATAAGTGCTGGGTTTGCTGAAATTTTGAGGGAAAATCAAGTGTTCAACTGCCACTAGTGATGTGTTTTGCCTATTTACAAAGCCCAAAGCAAGACTGTACCCAGCTTAGATTGGACCTTTTTCGAGTCCATGTCAACAGTAACTTTATTTGTTTTCCATTAAAGCAAGTACAAATTAGAGCTGTTAGAGCTGTGAATGCCACTGGAAACAAATAGCCATGTCACTTGCCACACTTGAAATGAGTGCAATATTTGTTTTTGTGTAATATCCACAATCTAAGAAATAAAATGTTGAATTTAATTGATAAATTTAAGGTACATTTTTCCACATAACTTTGTCAATTAAGTGCAAAACAATATTGGGATTTAAGTAATAATGTTTCATTTGATTTAATTAATTTCAACTACAATGTAGTTTTGCGCTTAATTAACAATGTTATGTGGATAAAGTTACCTTAAATTTTACAGAAATATTCCTGTTTTGTAATATTTTTCTCTTTTTTTCATATGCTACCTCTTTTTTGCTACTACGTTTTTACAAAAAATATTTTTTTTAATTTGCGCTCTGGACAGACCTCTTTCATTCATTAAAATTTTATCTTTTCTTCTCCAGACCTTTCAAGTCTGTGTGTGGTTTTGTCAGGTTTACAGTGGGGAAAATAAGTATTTGATCCCCTATCAGTTTTGCCGGTTTTCCCACCTACAAAGAATGGAGAGGTCTGTAATTTTTATCGTAGGTACACTTCAACTGTGAGAGACAGAATCTAAAACAAAAATCCAGAAAATCACATTGTATGTTTTAATTAATTTGCATTTTATTGCATAAAATAAGTATTTGACCCCCTACCAACCAGCAAGAATTCTGGCTCTCACACCTGTTTGAACTTTCACATATTCATATGTGATGTAACAATAGACAAAGATTCTACATCATAATACATAGAACTGCTACACAGATCTATAGAAGTAAATGTCACTGTTTTTGTAATAAAACCTACTGCTGATTCATCAAAAAAATAATAATTCTTACACTGGTGTTTAAGTGTTACCACTATATATATTAATTATATATGCAAATTGAACATACGTGAATAGCCACACAAGTATAGATGTACTCATGCTCTTAAACCTCTTATGCTTAAAAGTTAAATCAGTTTTAATAATATGTTGAATTGATGGTCAAGTTATTTCCAAAACCTGGAAGGCCCTTATAGATGAGATTAGATTAGATTAACAGACAGACAGACAGACAGACAGACAGACAGACAGACAGACAGATAGACAGATAGACAGATAGATAGATAGATAGATAGATAGATAGATAGATAGATAGATAGATAGATAGATAGATAGATAGATAGATAGATAGATAGATAGATAGATAGATAGATAGATAGATAGATAGAAGTACAGTATCTTAGTGGTTAACACTGTTGCCTCACAACAAGAAGATCATGGGATTGCTTCCCACCTGGTCCTTTTTGTGTGGAGTTTGCATGTTCTCCCCATGTTTGCTTGGGTTCCCTCACGTGGGGTCCAGTTTCCTCCCACTTTCAGTGAAATCCAGGTTAGGTGAACTGGAAACTTTAAATTGACCATAGGTGTGACTGAGTTTGTCTGTCTATATGTGGCCTGCAATATACTGCCATCTTGTCCAGGGTGTGCCCTGCTGCACGCCCTAACCCTGTTGGGATACCCCCTCCCCCTGTGACCCTTAAATGGAGTAAGCAGGTATAGTGGATAGTTACCATATTCACATTTAATAAATGACAAAAGGATAGAACAAAAACAGACACAGACAGGTGATTTATTGTTTATTTGTGAGGGAATCAGACATTTATTGAAATTGAACATTGCACAGAATGCCCGGTGCGCTCAAACACATGAATACACCACATAGAACGATACTTAATTCACCCCGAAGAAAATTTTCGACATCCAGTAGCTTACAACTCATAAACACATACACATAAAAATAATAATTATAATAAAAGTTAAGAACTTATGGACACTGTGGAAGGCAATAGTATCATGAGGAAAGGGAGAGGTAGGAGCTCAAGTCTGAGTAAATGTATTAATTAGATTATTAAAATTATTTTTGAAGTAATTTTTATTTCGTAATAATTCTTTTTCATTTAATACTTTCTATATTGTGAATAAACTGTATGTTCAGTGTAAATTCAGTGTAAAATCAACAATTAATTACACATGTACATCTTGATCATCATCTGATCTTGACATGGTAAACCTTTTTGGAAACATCCATGTTTATGTCTGCTTTTCAAGTTTTACAGTTTCCAAAAAAAAAAAAAAAAACATCAACAGCAAGCAAATGCTAAATTAGCAATTAGCGGTAGCTTCAACCAAATGCTTCAGCAATTTATCAGTTTAGCATTATCACAGTTGCATTTTCAGTTAGCGGATTAGCAGTTACCAAAGCTAATTTAGATTAGCTGTGCTAATCATTACTTTTAAGGCTCAGTCCTATGCTGACCACACAGATTTCCTATCTGGCAAAAATGAGATTTGGTGCTGCTGTTTTACAGCTGACACAAAACAAAGAATAAAAAGTGTCTTTAATGCCGCCTGACTAAATAAGCCCTGTAGACTGTTGAACACTTTAAATAAAACATCAGCTTTCGGAGAAAAATAACAAGCTCCTTCACATCATAGCACTTCAATCCCCAAAAGCATTTTACTACTTCCTCTGAAATTATGCCCACCTGGCATCACTTAAAGTCACTTAATTAATAATTTATCAACACATTTGAAGTGATTAAAATTCATGACCAGAAAGTGTTTTTAAAATAGTGCCCTCGCACCCTCAGGGCGTCCAATCAATGCAGTGCATTCGTTAGATCAGGGAGGAATAATTAATTGTACCTGAACGTTTAGTGGGGTCACAGAGTGGGGCGGGATGCCTCTAGTTGTGTGTGAAAAATGAGACATTTTAGTCACTACGCTCACTGAGTTTGCGCCATGGAACAAAGTCACACGTCCATCATCCCATCATCCTCTCCTCTGTCATCTTGTTGTTGTTGTGACTGACCTTCATCATTGTCATCATCGCCAACCTCTGTTGGAAAGGTGAAGAGCTATTGAGTAACCTCAATTTAGACACCGTGTCAAGACCCTTCATTCACACGTGTACACACATGCTCGACATGATTGACAGCTAAGAGGCTCCAAGCTGGATCAGTACAGGGTTAGTACGTGCACTTAGACGCCTATTGGATGCACTCGGATCTGTAAAGGTGCACATACAGTGCACGGGCTCCCTGGGCTGAGGCCCCAAGTCACATGAGGCCAACACACACACCCCACCCCCCAAAAAATACTGCTACATTAAAAAAAATAAATAAATAAAAAATAAAAAAAACTACTGTGAAAGTGTCAGGTACTGCAATACTAACACAAAAACATAGATAATATAACACAAAATAATAAACACTACGATATAACTAAAAAATAATTATTTTTACAAATGACTACTAACTCACCGCTTTGTCATTCTTCAATAATAGGAACTGATGAAAAGTAAAAAAGCATATAAAAATTAAAAATCATGTACCATGTTTTGTAGCCCACCTTTGAAACTGTTTAATTAAATCAGATATTTTAACATGCTTGAGTTTTGTTGTTTTATTTTTATTTTTATTTATTTATTTATTAGAGCTCTTACAGTGATTTGAAGTGCTGTTGGTGCTATTCCTTTACATTTTAGTTAGTATAATAATGTTTTACAGAGAAGTGTGTGAGTGTGTGAGTGTGTGTGTTGCATTACATTAGAAGGAATTAGTCCATTTAAAAAAGACATTTGAGGACATGTGCTGGTGCAACAAGTTGCTGCATCCACCACACTATGGAACCGCACTTGAGTCCTGGATGTCAACCATCCAGACAGACAAGTGGCCCATCCATGACTCTCAATATTAACCATCTATCTGTGATAGCGATGTGAAACAGTCAGCCTAGTCTCACATTTTTGGTTTTTCGTCCTTCCGTCACGAAATGATTCAAATTTTCGTTACTGGGTTTTTTTTAACCTTAACCATAACCTAACCCTACGCCTTCCCCTAACCCTAACCATAACCGCCCTCGATTCACCCCCCCCGGGCTGCATTTTTAATTATGTGCAGCCATCACGGAATGAATTAGAATGAATTTGTGCTCCCATGACAAAAAATTTGCACTTTTCGTGACAATATGGCAAACCAATAGATTAATGTACGAGGTCTATTAGAAAAGTATCCGACCTTATTATTTTTTTCAAAAACCATATGGATTTGAATCACGTGTGATTACATCAGACATGCTTGAACCCTCGTGGGCATGCGAGAGTTTTTTCACGCCTGTCGGTTATGTCATTCGCCTGTGGGCAGTCTTTGAGTGAGGAGTCGCCCACCCTCTCATCGTTTTTTCATTGTTTAGGAATGGCTCAGAGACTGCTGCTTTGTTTGATCAACATTTTTTCAAAACTGTAAGGCACAACTGAGTGGACACCATTCGATAAATTCAGCTGGTTTTCGGTAAAACTTTTAACGGCTGATGAGAGATTTTGGTCTGGTAGTGTCGCCGTAAGGACGGCCCACGGTGCCTGACGGCGATCTGCGCTTCGAGGCGGCAGCGTCTCGCCGTTTCAAGTTGAAAACTTCCACATTTCAGGCTCTGTTGACCCAGGAAGTCGTCAGAGAACAGAGAAGTTTCAGAAGAAGTCGGCATGAGGAGTTTATTCGGATATTCCATTGTTAACGGACATTTTGTAATGAAAGAACGTGCAGGCAGAGTCGCATGTCGGGCCGGACCCAACCGCGGGGGGTCGCGACAGGAAAAACACCTCCGTTGGAAACCTTAATGGGCAAGTTGGAACATGCCCAAGCTGTTAAACAATTTCTCAGTTACTCACTTGTTGAAAGCCATCAAAAGCCGCCTGAATTTTACAAATGGTTTTCAACACGGAGGTGTTTTTCCTGTCACGGCGCACACAGATTCGCCGAGTCGTCACGGAAACAACTCGGCGAATTTGCGCGCACGTCTTTCATTAAAAAATGTCCTTAAACAGTGGAATGTCCGCATAAAGTCCTCATACCGGCCTCTTCTGAATCTTCTCTGTTCTCTCACGATGTCCTGGGTGAATTAAGCCTTAAATTAGGATGTTTTCAGGTCGAAACAGGCCGACGACGGCGCCTGGAAGCGCTGCAGGACGTCCCGCTCTGTGGGAAGTCCTTACACCGACAGAAACACCCCATAATCTCTCATCAGCCGTTAAACTTTTCACCGAAAACCAGTTTAATTTCTCGAATAGTGTCCACTCGGATATTCCTCACAGGTCCAGAAAAAATTTTGATAAAGCAACGCGCGCCGTCTAGAGCAGCGTGTGAAACAAAGGAATTCAGCCGAGAGGGCGGGACCACATCTCACTCAAGGCCTGCCCACAGGGAAATGACGTCACCGACACGCGTGAAAAAAGTCACGCATGCGCACGAGGGTTCAAGCATGATTGGTGTAATCGCACGTCATTCAAATCCATATAGTTAAAAAAAATAAATAAAAGGGTGGGTTTATTGTCTAATAGACCTCGTATATTTCGTACTGCTGAATCACAACAATCCGTGAGATTGGGTTGGAAACAGTATGCTGTATCATGCTGAGGTAAGCAAGTCAAATTAGCATATTCACAGTAGTGACTTTGCCTGCACTCCACACTGCATTCAGTGTGCTGGTATGTAGGCCAGCTATGATGTCCAGCAATTCATCTGGGGTCTGATGTCTCACAGAGCAGCCCCGGCAACTGAATCAAATGCTTTGCAAAAAAATCAGCATAGGCTGCAAAGAAGCGCTGCTGATATTCATGCTTGCATTTAATGAGTACTCACACAGGATGCAGTCTATGATTGATTTCTTGGGTGTGAGCCTGGACTCTGCTTTACCGTGTCCAGCAAGTAACTTGGATTAGATCCAGTTAGAATGAACCTTGCCAGTACCCTACCTAATACAAAAAGCAGAGTCGTACCCCTGTATGCATTACAGGTTGCAGTCCAGGTGATCACTCTTCCCTTTTCAGAGAGGAACTACAGCTGTTTTCATTGAGTCTGTTGGAATGATACAGTGCATCCAGAAACTATTCACAGCGCTTTATTTTTGTTCAACATTTTATGTTACAACCTTATTTCAAAATGGAGTAAATTATTTTGTCCAAAATTCTACTCACAACACCCCATAATGACAACATGAAAAATGATTTTTGCTAAACTTTTCACAAATTTATTAAAAATAACAACTAAGAAATCACATGTATGTAAGTATTCACACTCTTTGCATAATACTTTGGTGATGCACCTTTGGCAGCAATTGCAGTCTCAAGTCTTCTTGAATATGAGGATCCACTGTGGTGACCCATCTGTGGGAGCAGCCAAATGGGAGCAGCCACACTGCAAACAGCAGCACCGATTACAGTGAACACCTTTGCCAATGAAAAATGCAAAATAAATTAACTAAAAAAAAAAAAACCTCCTGTGCATCCAGAAAGTATTCACAGCGCTTCACTTTTTCCACATTTTATGTTACAGCCTTATTTCAAAATGGGTTAAAAAAAAAAAAAAATTCTACTCACAACACCACAACATGACAAGCTTTTGTTTTTTTTTTTTTGCAAATTTATTAAAAATAAAAAAACTCAGAAAACACATGTACGTATATAAGTTCATGTGATATTTTTTCTATATCTCCATTATTTCAAGCATATTAAACTTTCTAAAAGTCTGACTTCTTATTCTTGAAAGTTGTGAAGTGTTTGTTTGTTTGTGGGTTTTTACTTTCTTTTGTGCATTGCTGAGTCAGAGTGAGATGGTGTCTGTATCAAATTAAATTACAAACAGGTGCACTGTCTGAGGAGTAGTGTCTATAAAGTAAAATATCTGATTACTCCTGTATGTCAAATTGTCCTTACTGAAAAATGTTAAACTCCAATTTTCCACCTCATTAAAGTCAGGACTTTGGATGAAAAGGTTATAAGTAAACTTGTCTAACACAAAAGGTGGGTAATTTGCATATGTTATTGCTGTGTGATTACATATAAAATTTTGTATTGCTCATTATAAATTAGCATACTTCATTTGTTTATGTTACACACATTCATTTGAATTATTACCATTTATTTTATACTGTTCAACTGATTCAGACAAATCACTGTAGTATATTTTACTTATTTATGAGTAAAATAACTACTGATCCTTCAAATCTTTGAGTTATCTAAATTTAACCTGTTTGAGCTAGTTAGATTCTTAAACAATTTGAGATGGATTTATTTATCAAGTTTTAGAGTGAAAATATTTGCCATTTCATTGTTTTTTTCACATTTTATTACCTTAATAACTGATTGATTAAAAAAAATATTACAAACTAACAGTAATTGTTAATGTTGCAAACTGCTTACTTTTACTTACATTTTTATGTTGCAACATTGTGATTTTTCCACGAGGCCATCAAATATGGCCATCAGGTATTGTAAAGACTTTCCATCCGTCCGTCCGTCTGTCTGTACTCAGGCTAAGTCCAGTCCTATTACTGGCACCGGCTTCAAATGTACAGGGAACATTCTTAGGACACAGACCTTGGACAAGTTCAAAGATGGTTAACCTGGACCTATTTTAAGAGGTTAAAATGGCACATTCTGTACCTAATTTTATCATATGATCACGTGGACGTTACTGTGGTGATGTCATTTCATGGTGTCACTAGCTGCTAACTTTGCTTCGTTTTTGGCTAGAAATAACACCTGTCTCATATATTATGTAAAAGCTAGTGAGAAATAAGCACTTCCATAACTGAAAACCCTGTTTTTGTAACCTGAAAACACATCTGGAAGGATTTACAAAACATTTAGTGGATGTTAGCGTGGTGACATCACTTCCTGGTTCTGCTAGCTGCTGACCCCTTTGTTTTTGGCTAGAAATAACACCTTTCTCATATATTATGTAAAAGCTAGTGAGAAATAAACACTTCTAAAACTGAAAACAGTGTTTTTGGAACCTAATAACTCCAATGAAACTGATTTACAAGACAATTTGCAGATGTTAGTGTGCACGCTCACTTCTGCTAACGTCTATGGAGTTAACTTTGTCTCATTAATACATGCAAATGCACAGAGGGTGATCTTCAAATATTCCTTGATTTGCACAACTTCCACTCTTGTCAAAAGCTCATGTACATGCACACGCAAAGCCTCCTGCAGATGCCATTAAAGCCTAAATATTGTCTTTGACTGATTGACTGACTGATTGATAGAGCGGCTTTAGTGAACATGTACAAATTGTCCATAAGAGAATAGGATTTTAATAATTAATTGAACAGCAAATTATAAAGAACACAAGGCTCATACGGCCGAGGGTATTTTAGCATTGCGTTATATTTTTCCTTTTCATAAATGCTGCAGAAATACACAAATGCACAACAAGATTTGGTAAAAATGTATTTTCTGAGCTCCAAATTTGGACAGCATTGTACTCTGCAGCCAAGAAAGAAGTGCAGCAGCTTTGCTGCAAGTAAGTAAAAAAAAAAAAAAAAAAAAACAGAAGAAGAAGAAGAAGAAAAGACAAGTTATACTGAAAGTCCGAGCAGTGAACATGGTGTGTATTGCGGCGTAGGTGAGCGGACCAGCCCGTTTCTCTGTCCTCTCATGTATAAAACATCTCGCTGTTCACCCCAAGGTTCAGAAGCCCAGGCCCCAGAGACCCACAGAGTCTTTTAAAGATATGTGCTCACTTAATCACTGAAGAAAAGAGCCCCTAGAGCTAGCCTAATATTATAATTAATTAATTCCACCAAAAAGTGGTATTAAATTTCCTCCCTCTCAGGATATCAGCTGAATACATTGACCTTTGTGGAAATCGCCCTCTAATTCGAATCAGGTTTTCCAGCAGTTTACAGACTAAACTTGTTTCTTTTACTCCTCCTGCCTTTTCATTCCCTTTGACCTCTAGAGTCTGCGCGTGCAATGCTAAACCTTGCCTCCATTTTGTGCTCGGTTTCACGATTCAGTGAGCAACTCGTGCGTGTGTGTCTACGCAAAAGTGTGTGAGAGTGTGAGTGATCCCTGGTTTTATCTTCCCTGCCGTAGCACAGAAAAGAAGAGAAACTTTTCTTATTACCGGGGAGAGCGGTGGAATAGCAGGCAGCTAAGTCTCTGTCTATCTGTGCGCCGCTCTTTGCGGCGCTCCGACTCCCTGGTGTACGCCAGGTCTTCAGTAACTCTGACTGAAGTTCAGAAGGGTTAGGTAGTATACTCAGGAGGAAGGAGGAGACAGGAGGGAGGAGGGGGTTAAGTAGGATTGGAACAGTGGCAGTTTTAAAACAGAACTTTAAATCTCCACCTACGAGAGTCAGAGAGGGAGGACAATGGCGTCATGCAGCGCGCCGTTATCTTCAGGTCTGTGAAAAGCGGGAGACGAGAGGATGAGAATGACAAGAAGCCTGAAGAAGAGCGTAAATGTGATAACAGCTGTAGGCTGTATAATCTGTGCCACTTTTTTGGGGGTGGGGGGGGGGGGAGGGGGAGGACTCTCAAATCTTCACGACCTTCAGGTTTTTAGTTCACCGAAACAAACCGTGAACGCACTCTCAAACACAACAAATGAGAGCGGATTTGCAAGGTGGATGGATGAACGGATGAGCGGATGGATTTGAGACAAAGAGAAACAAACACAGCAAAAGAACAAACAGATTCAATCCAAAACCATTAGTCACTTCATTTAGTTATTTACTTATTTCGGTTGTCAAGGGCGACGATTGTCCATTGCTTTGTGACCATCTCACTTTCTTTTAGACAAAACCTCCACTTTGAAAAATACTGAAAAATTGTGAGAAATGTTTACTTTAGTACTGTTAAAATTCTTCTGGTAACCAACAGACAAAACTGAAACATGTTGCAGGCTTTGATCGTCCTCCTGAGCAACAGTTTGTCTATTATGTCCCCGAGCGACCTGAATTTAGAGAAGACACGGTGTCTTCATCAGATGTTATTTCTGTCAGTGGCTGAGATTCACTGCAATTATAAACAAAACCTTCATTTTCAGTGCTGGGAAATGTCAATCAGGAATGACTCACTGCACCACTGCTGCGGACTACTACCGCCCCCTACTGGCCAGGCGAAGGATAAAATGCTACATTTCAGCTTGATGTCGTTTTTAGAAAAATTACATTCCATAATATAAAGAAGGTATGTTCAGCAATGCACAGTTCCAGGCAACTGGATCTTGAGTTTATTCAAAAATACTAAGAATAAAGTAAACTAAATAAAATAAAAAAAAATCCAACTGTTTTTATGTCACACTATTCACAAACAATGCTGAGCTAATGTTTCTTCTCTTCACAATGCTGTATATAAAACACTGTGCTTTCAGGCCATAAATCAGGACTCTTTTTTTTTTTCTTTTTTTTTTTTTTTACTAGTTTGAAAGGTAGTATACTCCAGAGTGACTTTTATCCTGAAAAATCCTGCATTTGTGATAATAATAATAATAATAATAATAATAATAATAAAATTAAGTCATGTAGGGGGTTCCTAGGAATCAAAGCATTAAGTAAATTAAACTCCAATAAGAAAACTAATAAATGCCATTAATAAAAGCACCCTACAATAATACACAATACATAAAAAATAAATAAACAAATAAAAATCTCAAATTAATGAGCTGATAATACAGGAAAACAGGTGTGATATATACTCTGTAAAATGTGACAGCAGCATTCACAATGTGTGCCACCACAAAACAAACAAATATCCCACCACTATGGGATGAGATTTTTTAAATTATTCATAGTTGCCAGTTCTTTTGATTATGCTGAATTTTAGTTCTGAAACAAATCTGTCCAGTAGGCAGTCGATTTATTTCCTCTGTCAGACATATAGCACCTCAGGGTGGAACATGAACACAGTGGAACAGTGGAGCAATATGCAGCGTACATTAACAATTCTACTTGTATGTACTTGTATGTATGGATACTTTATACAGCAAATGTTTGTAACTGAATTTTGAATATATGTCACCCTGTTATCTTTTTTTTTGGGGGGGGGGGGGTTAAAAAATCCCACCTGCCTACATAACAGCAGAATAATCCAAAGAACTTGAATCTCAAATGTAACAACCAAATGTATGAACCTCCCACGAATTACACAGGAAACTTTGTTTGAAAATGAAGTCATGAACGTTTCTGCTGACAATTACTTTGACTTATTTATAGACAAACAATACATTTGAGACCAAATAAATGCTGTAATGCCACTGTCTTATCAGAGGTAAGTTCTAATTTTTACCACCAACTACTAAAACTGCCATCGTGCACACACACCACAACTATGCACTGATCTTATTTTCTGCAGGACAGCGCACAAATTTCTATACGTGTCCATCGTCTCTCTTCTCCATCTGCAGCTCAGCAGGTCAGCAGTCAAAGAAAAGTTGGAAAGAATGATAAAGACACCCCCCCCCCCCCCCACACCCACACACACACACACACACACACACACACACACACACAGACACACACAAAACCACCAGTCCTCACCTCCCTTCAGCTCATCTCGTCACCTCGACACACATGAAAAGCCTGATCCTTTCACTCCTCTGTTAATGGCGGGGACATTATTCATCTCTCCAGCCAATTTGAGCTTCTTTTCTTTCAGGAAATGAATGAAGCACAAGGGGTTGAGAGGAGTCGTGAAGAGTGTTAAATATGTAGAGGAAAATGGACAAAGGCAAAGGCAGAGTAAAGAGGAGCAGGAGAGGTGGGAATGAAGAAGACACGAGGTGAGCGGTGCCGCCGGTGGAGACGCCGAGTTGGTCAAAGAATGTGAGGAAAGAAAGGAATAGCCGAGTTATCGCCTTGCCTGTCTGATGAGTGTCTGTGACCTTTGTCTTGACCTGCTACTTTCTGCAATATAGCTGCACTGCGTCAAAAAAACAACAACAAAAAAAAAACAGATTGCACTTGGCCACAGCTTCCACTCAGCCACTTTAGGAGAAATTCTGACCGTAAAGTGGACGTGACACACACTAATATTTGCTTCCAGCTGCAGCTTGATACTGACAGGATTGTGTGTTGGAAAAAATAATGCTGCGTTAACAGGTCTGGGCTGCACAGTTGATGGCACACGAGGCGTTCCAGTCATTCATACGAGTAAAGTTTCAGATGTTCTCTTTTTTACTTCGATTTGCTGAAGCTGCAAGGACAAACAGAGCCAACCAGAGGTGACATCTGTATGTGTGGATGCACCTGCTTTAGTATCAGACAAACAAGGACAACTGGTGCAGCATCTCAAAGAGAAATTAAGCTGTAAAATCACAAAAAGTCAACAGTGACAGTTGGAGATTCGTGTCTTCAACAGAATATAGTATAACTAGCACCTGTGGGGATCCACGGGCTCCAGATTGGGTAGTGTTTATAAAATACATAGCTGACAGTTTTCAAGGGTGGTAATAAATTGTGCAGAGTTTCTATGATGAGTTGGAATGGTGTCTGAGTCCAGAAAGTTTTTAGAACCTTAGACCTCAACAGTTTTTTGAAGAAGAGCTCAACACTTTTATTTCCTGTTAATTATATAATTTTTTTTAATGTTAATTTATTGTCTTAATGTATTTATAAAGTGATTAGGTTCTTGTTATCATATACACACTATTTTAATTATTATCATTATTATAAATATTATTATTATTTTATTTTTATTATAGCATGGCAGCACAGCGGCTTATTGGTTAGCACTGTTGCCTCACAGCAGGAAGGTCATGGGACTGATTCCCACCTGTGGCCTTTCTGTGTGGAGTTTGCATGTTCTCCCCATGTTTGCGTGGGTTTAAGACATGCAGGTTACGTGAATTGGAAACTTAATCATTCTCCAGATCTCCCTTGCAAAGGAGATCTTGATCTCAATGGGACTAACCTGGTTAAAATTATTATTATTATTAGTATTATTAGTATTATTATCATTATTATTATTATTATTATTATTATTATTATTGACTTTGGGAAGTCCAGACCAAGACCGCCAGCAGTTCTGATCGAGGGAGCTGAGGTGGAGGCTGTGGAAGTACCTCGGGCTGTGGCTGGACAGCAAACTAGACTGGACAATCCACACCAACCACCTGTACAGGAAGAGACAGAGCAGGCTGTACTTTCTGAGGAGGTTGCGCTCTGCAGGGATCTCCTCTGGATGTTCTACCAGTCCATAGTAGCCATCATCCTCTTTTATACCGTGGTGTGCTGGGGGGGGAGCAGCACATCCAAGAAGGACAAATCCAGGCTGGACAAACTGATCAGACGAGCTGGCTCTGTGTTTGACATGAAGCTGGACTCTCTGGTGATGGCGGCCTGTCCAGTCATTCCTACTGTGTATTGTGTAATGGAACCTCCTCCGATCGTAGAGACATGAAGTTTGGGGTTCCTCAGGGATCCATTTTGGGCCCCTTGCTTTTTTCTCTTTATGTAGCACCCCTCGGGAATATATTGCGGCGTTTTGGGATTCCCTTTCATTGCAATGCTGATGACACTCAATTGTATATGCCAATAACTGCTGGAAGATTGGAAGATTGTCTTGCATCAGTAAGAAGTTGGATGTCTAGTAACTTCCTACTTTTAAATTCTGATAAGACTGAAGTTATGGTTTTTGGTCCAGCGAGATATCGGCATCAATTTGATCAGCTAGCACTTAGCTTAGGTCCGTGTGTTATACATCATACGGATAAAGTGAGGAACCTTGGAGTAATTTTTGATCCTGCGTTGTCCTTTGATCTCCACATTAGAGACATTACAAGGACTGCCTTCTTCCATTTGTGAAATATAGCGAGGATTCGTCCTATTCTGTCTATGGCTGATGCTGAGACTTTGATTCATGCGTTTGTCTCTTCTAGATTGGACTATTGTAATGCTCTATTCTCTGGCTTACCGCAGTCCAGGATCAGGGGTCTTCAATTGGTTCAGAATGCTGCTGCCAGACTTTTGACACGGAGCAGAAAGTTTGACCACATTACGCCAATCTTGGCGTCCCTACACTGGCTTCCTGTTTCTGCAAGATCGGATTTTAAAGTACTGATTTTAGTTTATAAAATTGTTCATGGACTTGCACCTCCCTATCTGGCTGACTTGATAAGCCCCTATGTACCAGTTCAGGCCCTGCGTTCTCAGGGTGCAGGACTTCTGTGTGTTCCCAGGGTGAATAAAAAGTCTGCCAGTCACAGAGCTTTTTCATTTCGTGCCCCAGCTCTGTGGAACGATCTGCCAGCACACATTCGGCAGTCGGACACTGTGGAGACCTTTAAATCACGTTTAAAGACTCATTTATTTTCCCTGTTTTATCATTAGTGTTATGATGTGTTTTTAATCTTGTATTCTTTTACTGCTGTCTTTCTTTTATGGTTGTTTTTATTGTGTTTTAAATTTTTAATTGTTTTTTATGTTGTGAAGCGCCTTGAGAGGATTTTGTCATGAATTGGCGCTATATAAATTAATAAATTTGAAATTTGGCGGCAGAGAAGAGAACACTGGACAAACTGCTGGACATTGTGGACGATGCCAGTCACCCTCTGCACACAGTCATCAGCAACCAGAGGAGCCTCTTCAGCCACAGACTGCAGGACCAAGAGACTGAAAAACTCCTTTGTCCCTCAGGCCATCAGACTGTGCAACTCCTCACTCAGGGAGAGGAGGAGTAACAGGAAGACACAGGATGGGAATGAGAGGAACAGTAGTAGCCAGTAAACCAGTACCAATCAGTATATCTGGTATTTATAATAATAATCTGTGTGCTTCTTACCCTGTGTGCTGCTATACAATGCTGCTGGAACCTCAGTTTCCCTGAGGCAGTCTTCCCAAGGGATTAATAAAGTTCTGTTGAATCTAATGTAATCCAATTATTATTATTATTATTATTATTATTATTATTATTATTATTATCAGTGTTATTATTATATCAGTATTTTTATTACAACCCCAATTCCAATGAAGTTGGGACATTGTGTGAAATGTAAATAAAAACAGAATACGATTTGTAAATCCTCTTCAACCTATATTCAATTGAATACACAATAAAGACAAGATATTTAATGTTCAAACTGATAAACTTTATTGTTTTTGTGCAAATATTTGCTCATTTTGAAATGGATGCCTGCAACAAGTTTCAAAAAAGCTGGGACAGTGGTATGTTTACCACTGTGTTACATCACTTTTTCTTCTAACAACACTCAATAAGCGTTTGGGAACTGAGGACACTGTGAGTGTCGTGATTGGATATAAAAGGAGCATCCCCAAAAGTCACAGCCATTCACAAGCAAAGATGGGGTGAAGATCACCACTTTCAAATCAAATCAAATCAATTTTATTTATACGAGGTCTGTTAGAAAAGTATCCGACCTTATTATTTTTTTCAAAAACCATATGGATTTGAATCACGTGTGATTACATCAGACATGCTTGAACCCTCGTGGGCATGCGAGAGTTTTTTCACGCCTGTCGGTTACGTCATTCGCCTGTCGGCAGTCTTTGAGTGAGGAGTCGCCCACCCTCTCGTCGTTTTTTTCATTGTTTAGGAATGGCTCAGAGACTGCTGCTTTGTTTGATAAAAATTTTTTCAAAAACTGTAAGGCACAACTGAGGGGACACCATTCGATAAATTCAGCTGGTTTTCTGTGAAAATTTTAACGGCTGATGAGAGATTTTGGTCTGTTAGTGTCGCTTTAAGGGCGGCCCACGGCGCCTGACGGCGATCTGCGCTCCGAGGCGGCGGCGTCTCGCTGTTTCAAGCTGAAAACTTCCTCATTTCAGGCTCTGTTCACCCAGGTCGTCGTCAGAGAACAGAGAAGTTTCAGAAGAAGTCGGCATGAGGAGTTTATGCGGACATTCCACTGTTAAAGGAGATTTTGTAATGAAAGAACGTGTGGGCAGATTCGCATGTCGGGCCGGACCCGACCGCGGGGGGTCACGACAGGAAAAACACCTCCATTGGAAACCTTAACGGACAAGTTGGAACATGCCCAGCTGTTAAACAATTTCTCAGATACTCACTTGTTGAAAGCCATCAAAAGCCGCCTGAATTTTACAAATGGTTTTCAACACGGAGGTGTTTTTCTTGTCGCGGCGCAGACGGATTTGCGTCGTCGTCATGGAACCGACTCGGCGAATTTGCCCGCACGTTCTTTCATTACAACATCTCCTTTAACAGTGGAATGTCCGCATAAACTCCTCATGCCGACTTCTTCTGTTCTCTGACGACGTCCTGGGTGAACAGAGCCTTAAATTAGGAAATTTTCAGCTTGAAACAGCCAGACGGACGCCACCTCCGACCGCGCCGCGCCGATCCGCTTTGTGAGCTGTCCTTAAAGTGAAAGAAACTCCACAACCTCTCATCAGCCGTTAAACTTTTCACCGAAAACCAGCTGAATTTCTCGAATAGTGTCCACTCGGATATCCCTCACAGGTCCTGAAAAAATTTTGATAAAGCAACGTGCGCCGTCTCCAGCAGCATCTCAGACAAAGTATTTCAGCTGAGAGGGCTGGACCAGTGCTCACTCAAAGCCTGCCCACAGGCGAATGATGTCACCGACGTGTGAAAAAACTCACGCATGCGCACGAGGGTTCAAGCATGTCTGGTGTAATCGCACGTGATTCAAATCCATATAGGTTTTTTTTTTTATAAAAGTGCCAGTTAGTTTTCTAATAGACCTTGTATAGCGCCAAATCACAACAAACAGTTGCCCCAAGGTGCTTTATATTATAAGGCAAAAGCCATACAATAATTACAGAAAAACCCCAACGGTCAAAACGACCTCCTGTGAGCAAGCACTTGGCAACAGTGGGAAGGAAAAACTCCCTTTTAACAGGAAGAAACCTCCAGCAGAACCAGGCTCAGGGAGGGGAAGTCTTCTACTGGGACTGGTTGGGGCTGAGGGGAGAGAATCAGGAAAAAGACATGCTGTGGAAGAGAGCAGAGATCAATCACTAATGATTAAATGCAGAGTGGTGCATACAGAGCAAAAAGAGAAAGAAACACTCAGTGCATCATGGGAACCCCCCAGCCGTCTAAGTCTATAGCAACATAACTAAGGGATGGTTCAGGGTAACCTGATCCAGCCCTAACTATAAGCTTTAGCAAAAAGGAAAGTTTTAAGCCTAATCTTAAAAGTAGAGAGGGTGTCTGTCTCCCTGATCCGAACTGGGAGCTGGTTCCACAGGAGAGGAGCCTGAAAGCTGAAGGCTCTGCCTCCCATTCTACTCTTACAAACCCTAGGAACTACAAGTAAGCCTGCAGTCTGAGAGCGAAGCACTCTATTGGGGTGATATGGTACTAAGAGGTCCCTAAGATAAGATGGGACCTGATTATTCAAAACCTTATAAGTAAGAAGAAGAATTTTAAATTCTATTCTAGAATTAACAGGACGTCAATGAAGAGAGGCCAATATGGGTGAAATATGCTCTCTCCTTCTAGTCCCTGTCAGTACTCTAGCTGCAGCATTTTGAATGAACTGAAGGCTTTTCAGGGAACTTTTAGGACAACCTGATAATAATGAATTACAATAGTCCAGCCTAGAGGAAATAAATGCATGAATTAGTTTTTCAGCATCACTCTGAGACAAGACCTTTCTAATTTTAGAGATATTGCACAAATGCAAAAAAAGCCATCCTACATATTTGCTTAATATGCGCATTGAAGGACATATCCTGATCAAAAATGACTCCAAGATTTCTCACAGTATTACTAGAGGTCAGGGTAATGCCATCCAGAGTAAGGATCTGGTTAGACACCATGTTTCTAAGATTTGTGGGGCCAAGTACAATAACTTCAGTTTTATCTGAATTTAAAAGCAGGAAATTAGAGGTCATCCATGTCTTTATGTCTGTAAGACATTCCTGCAGTTTAACTAATTGGTGTGTGTCCTCTGGCTTCATGGATAGATAAAGCTGGGTATCATCTGTGTAACAATGAAAATTTAAGCAATGCTTTCTAATAATACTGCCTAAGGGAAGCATTTGTGAACAAACACTTTGTGAACAATTTTGTGGTAAAATAGTCCAACTGTTTAAGTACAAAGTTTCTCAACATTCAATTGCAAGGAATTTAGGGATTCCATCATCTACAGTCCATAATATAATCAGAAGATTCAGAAAATCTGGAGAACTTTCTACACATAAGCGGCAAGGCCGAAAACCAACATTGAATGGCCGTGACCTTCGATCCCTCAGGCGGCACTACATTAAAAGCCGACATCACTGTGTAAAAGATCTTACCGCGTGGGCTCAGGAACACTTCAGAAAACCATTGTCAGTTAACACAGTTCATCCCTACATTTACAAGTGCAAGTTAAAACTCTACCATGTAAAGCGAAAGCCATACATCAACAACATCCAGAAAGCTCATTTGATCCAATTCTGAAAAACACGGTGAGAATCTGGATGGCAGTCAGAAAATATTTGAAAGAGACAAGCGTCTTCTCACAGTTTAGCCCAAGCAGAGTTGTAGTCTTACACACCTCTCTGCAGCTTCTCTCCCCCTGCCATCCCCTCATTACCCCATCCCCGTAGAGACGGTGCCTGCTCCCAGACTACCAATAACCAGCAAAAATCTATTTAAGCATAAAATTCAAAAAGAAAAAATAATATAGCACCTTCAACTGCACCACAGACTAAAACAGTTAAATGTGGTCTATTAAACATTAGGTCTCTCTCTTCTAAGTCCCTGTTGGTAAATTATATAATAATTGATCAACATATTGATTTATTCTGCCTTACAGAAACCTGGTTACAGCAGGATGAATATGTTAGTTTAAATGAGTCAACACCCCCGAGTCACACTAACTGTCAGAATGCTCGTAGCACGGGCCGGGGCGGAGGATTAGCAGCAATCTTCCATTCCAGCTTATTAATTAATCAAAAACCCAGACAGAGCTTTAATTCATTTGAAAGCTTGACTCTTAGTCTTGTCCATCCAAATTGGAAGTCCCAAAAACCAGTTTTATTTGTTATTATCTATCGTCCACCTGGTCGTTACTGTGAGTTTCTCTATGAATTTTCAGACCTTTTGTCTGACTTGGTGCTTAGCTCAGATAAGATAATTATAGTGGGCGATTTTAACATCCACACAGATGCTGAGAATGACAGCCTCAACACTGCATTTAATCTATTATTAGACTCTATTGGCTTTGCTCAAAAAGTACATGAGTCCACCCACCACTTTAATCATATCTTAGATCTTGTTCTGACTTATGGTATGGAAATAGAAGACTTAACAGTATTCCCTGAAAACTCCCTTCTGTCTGATCATTTCTTAATAACATTTACATTTACTCTGATGGACTACCCAGCAGTGGGGAATAAGTTTCATTACACTAGAAGTCTTTCAGAAAGCGCTGTAACTAGGTTTAAGGATATGATTCCTTCTTTATGTTCTCTAATGCCATATACCAACACAGTGCAGAGTAGCTACCTAAACTCTGTAAGTGAGATAGAGTATCTCGTCAATAGTTTTACATCCTCATTGAAGACAACTTTGGATGCAGTAGCCGTAGACGTAGACGTATCGTTATCTTTGGCTGCTTTCAGTGATGCCGGTATTTGGTTAGACTCTTTCTCTCCGATTGTTCTGTCTGAGTTATCTTCATTAGTTACTTCATCCAAACCATCAACATGTTTATTAGACCCGATTCCGACCAGGCTGCTCAAGGAAGCCCTACCATTATTTAATGCTTCAATCTTAAATATGATCAATCTATCTTTGTTAGTTGGCTATGTACCACAGGCTTTTAAGGTGGCAGTAATTAAACCATTACTTAAAAAGTCATCACTTGACCCAGCTATCTTAGCTAATTATAGGCCAATCTCCAACCTTCCTTTTCTCTCAAAAATTCTTGAAAGGGTAGTTGTAAAACAGCTAACTGATCATCTGCAGAGGAATGGTCTATTTGAAGAGTTTCAGTCAGGTTTTAGAATTCATCATAGTACAGAAACAGCATTAGTGAAGGTTACAAATGATCTTCTTATGGCCTCAGACAGTGGACTCATTTCTGTGCTTGTTCTGTTAGACCTCAGTGCTGCTTTTGATACTGTTGACCATAAAATTTTATTACAGAGATTAGAGCATGCCATAGGTATTAAAGGCACTGCGCTGCAGTGGTTTGAATCATATTTATCTAATAGATTACAATTTGTTCATGTAAATGGGGAATCTTCAGACTAAGGTTAATTATGGAGTTCCACTAAGGTTAATTATGGAGTTCCACAAGGTTCTGTGCTAGGACCAATTTTATTCACTTTATACATGTTTCCCTTAGGCAGTATTATTAGACGACATTGCTTAAATTTTCATTGTTACGCAGATGATACCCAGCTTTATCTATCCATGAAGCCAGAGGACACACAACAATTAGCTAAACTGCAGGATTGTCTTACAGACATAAAGACATGCATGACCTCTAATTTCCTGCTTTTAAACTCAGATAAAACTGAAGTTATTGTACTTGGCCCCACAAATCTTAGAAACATGGTGTCTAACCAGATCCTTACTCTGGATGGCATTACCCTGACCTCTAGTAATACTGTGAGAAATCTTGGAGTCATTTTTGATCAGGATATGTCATTCAAAGCGCATATTAAACAAATATGTAGGACTGCTTTTTTGCATTTACGCAATATCTCTAAAATCAGAAAGGTCTTGTCTCAGAGTGATGCTGAAAAACTAATTCATGCATTTATTTCCTCTAGGCTGGACTATTGTAATTCATTATTATCAGGTTGTCCTAAAAGTTCCCTAAAAAGCCTTCAGTTAATTCAAAATGCTGCAGCTAGAGTACTGACGGGGACTAGAAGGAGAGAGCATATCTCACCCATATTGGCCTCTCTTCATTGGCTTCCTGTTAATTCTAGAATAGAATTTAAAATTCTTCTTCTTACTTATAAGGTTTTGAATAATCAGGTCCCGTCTTATCTTAGGGACCTCGTAGTACCATATCACCCCAATAGAGCGCTTCGCTCTCAGACTGCAGGCTTACTTGTAGTTCCTAGGGTTTGTAAGAATAGAATGGGAGGCAAAGCCTTCAGCTTTCAGGCTCCTCTCCTGTGGAACCAGCTCCCAATTCAGATCAGGGAGACAGACACCCTCTCTACTTTTAAGATTAGGCTTAAAACTTTCCTTTTTGCTAAAGCTTATAGTTAGGGCTGGATCAGGTGACCCTGAACCATCCCTTAGTTATGCTGCTATAGATGTAGACTGCCTGGGGGTTCCCATGATGCACTGTTTCTTTCTCTTTTTGCTCTGTATGCACCACTCTGCATTTAATCATTAGTGATCAATCTCTGCTCCCCTCCACAGCATGTCTTTTTCCTGGTTCTCTCCCTCAGCCCCAACCAGTCCCAGCAGAAGACTGCCCCTCCCTGAGCCTGGTTCTGCTGGAGGTTTCTTCCTGTTAAAAGGGAGTTTTTCCTTCCCACTGTAGCCAAGTGCTTGCTCACAGGGGGTCGTTTTGACCGTTGGGGTTTTACATAATTATTGTATGGCCTTGCCTTACAATATAAAGCACCTTGGGGCAACTGTTTGTTGTGATTTGGCGCTATATAAAAAAATTGATTGATTGATTGAATTTGGGGAAATCAGCTCTTCACTCCAGGAAGGGTAGATGGCACTTTCAAAATATGGGCATCAAAGGGATTAAAAACAATAAGTAACCTGTATCCACCAAAGTCAGATGTTTTTATGTCCTTTGGGGAACTACAACTGAAATTCAATTTGGAGAAAAAACACTATTTCAAATTTTTACAATTAAGAAGTTTTGTGAAGACCAACCAAGGCAATCTTAATAAGATCTCCCATACACAAATTGAAAAGATGCTTCTAAAAAATATTTCAAGGAAGGGTATCATTTCAGAATTCTACACTCTTTTGTTGAGTAATGCAACAGATAATTCCAGAAAGAAATTGACTTCCTGGAGTGAAGACCTATTTACTAATATTAGCGAATTGGACTGGGAAAGAGCATGCAGTAAAGTTCATACAATGTCAATCAACAGTCGTCTAAGAATTTTGCAATTTAAATGGCTCATGCGCACTTGTACAACAGCAGTGATATTGAATAGGTACAATAGAAATATTCCAGACAACTGTATAAAATGTGGCTCAAAAGGAACGTTGATGCATTGTATAAGGGAATGCGGTCAAATAAAGGGCTTTTGGGTTGAAGTAAAAAGAATAATTGAAATGATAACTGGAAAGCAGATTTTGTTAGATCCCAAAATGTTAATAATGGCTTTTTACCCAGATAACCATAAATTCAGTAAAGCAGAATGTACCTTTATTGATTTTAGTATGCTGATTGCCAAAAGGTGTATAGCTTTGAATTGGAAAAATGTTAAAGGACCAGTCATTTCTCAGTGGTTAAAACAAATGTTATCCAGTTTACCTTTGGAAAGAATAACATATATTCGAAAATCAAAACAACACATATTTGAACAGATTCGGAGACCATTTTGTTAAGGACTTGAACTTTTCTGATGATGTGACCAATTGAAATACATTAAACAGTTTCAGTGTAAGTATTGTGTTGATTTAATCGCATACTTTCCATTCAGAAAGAAGCTTTGTTCATGGAAGGCCCGAGTTTATTTTCCTTTTCTTTTTTCTTTTTCTTTCTTGCTTTCTTAAGTTATTTTTGTAAAATGTGCAATACTGAAGTTTTGCAAAAGCTTTTTTGTTGTTGTTGTACTATATACTATAGCACTGAAAAAACGAATAAAATATGTTTGGGAAAAAAAGAAAGCTCATTTGAAATGGACAGACGCAAAGTGGAAAAGTGTGCTGTGGTTTGATGAGTCCACATTTCAAATTGTTTTTGGAACTCATGGACATTGTGTCCTCTGGACAAAAGAGGAAAAAGACCATCCAGATTGTTACCAGCGCAAAGTTCAAAAGCCAGCATCTGTGATGGTATGGGGGTGTGTTAGTGCTCATGACATGGGCAACTTACACATCTGTGATGGCACCATCAATGCTGAAAGGTACATCCAGGTTTTGGAGCAACACATGCTGCCATCCAAGCAACATCTTTTTCAGGGACGTCCCTGCTTATTTCAGCAAGACAATGCCAAGCCGCATTCTGCACGTGTTAGAACAGCGTGGCTTCGTAGTAAAAGAGTGCGGGTACTAGACTGGTCTGCCTGCAGTCCAGACCTGTCGCCCATTGAAAATGTGTGGCGCTTTATGAAGCACAAAATACGACAACAAAGACCCCGGACTGTTGAACGACTGAAGTCTTACTTCAAGCAAGAATGGGAAAGAATTCCACCTACAAAGCTTCAACAATTAGTGTCCTCAGTTCCAAAATGCTTATTGAGTGTTGTTAGAAGGAAAGGTGATGTAACACAGTGGTAAATATGCCACTGTCCCAGCTTGTTTGAAACGTGTTCTAGGCATCCATTTCAAAATGAGCAAATATTTGCACAAAAACAATAAAGTTTATCAGTTTGAACATTAAATATCTTGTCTTTGTGGTGTATTCAATTGAATATAGGTTGAAGAGGATTTGTAAATCATTGTATTCTGTTTTTATTTACATGTTACACAATGTCCCAACTTCATTGGAATTGGGGTTGTATTATTCTTATTCTTATTATTATTATTATTACTATTACTATTATCATTATTATTTTAATTATTTTTGTACTGTATTTTGTCATTTAATTTTTAAATGGACCACAATGGAAATAAGTGTTTTCACTTTCTTGTGTCATCCATGTATTTTTAACATATTTACAATTATATTATGGTCTTACATTGAACTTACTAAATAAAATCACGGATGCACACATGCTCTTAATATATAGATGATTTACCGCCCCCTGCTGGATTGGCATGTGAGTCCAGAATGTAAATATCAGTGTCCATTGTTCAGTGTTGTTCGCTAATATATGTAGTTCTCTAAAAAATATTAATGCTATCAACATTCTGTTTTGGCGCAGTTTATCCTAGACCAAAAATACAAAAGCATACCAAACAGCAAATGTCAGCTCTCCACAGTTTGTGCGTGGTCAAAATTGCACACACACACGCACAAATGCACAGCTTTTTGTCTTTTCTACAATCGGCTGTAAGCAGGTGCTTTTAATTTGACAAATAGAGATGGTGGCGGCCATTAAAAGCAATCACCTGTTTGAAGTGCACAAATAAAAGCAATACATGGTCTGACTTTTACTCCCTTAAACTGGGATTACCCACCTCTGTCTTTTAGTTGATGACATTGATATAGCTAATACGGGGTGGCATGATGGCTTAGTGGTTAGCTCTGTTGACTCACAGCAAACCCTCGTGGGTTCGCTTCCTATATGGTCCTTTCTGTGTGGAGTTTACATGTTGTCCCTATGTTTGCGTAGGTTCCTTCCAGGTCCTCCAGCTTCCTCCCACACCCAAAGACATGGAGGTTAGGTGGATTGGAAACTTAATTGACCTTACTCATGAGTGCATGTGTATATGCACATGCACATGCTTGCGTGTGCGTGCATCCATATGTGTGTCTCTCTAGAGGGCCAACCCATATATTAGCCCAGCTAACAGGCTAATCTCAGTTCAGGTGTTTATTAAATCGTAATTTGGGGGACTGAGCAGTGGTTCTCATGGAGATTTTGCTTTGGTGTGGGTATTAAAAATTATGACCCACTTATTTCTTCAGTCATGGTGGCTTAACTGAACTTAATATTATAAAGCTACCCATAGCTGCTAAAAATGCTAATGCTGTTAGTATCTAAAATTAGATCACAATTTCACTCACAAATACTGGCAGTCTTTGATGATCCATTTGGAGAATTACCCACACAACAAGCCATATTATTACGGAAGCTCTGAACTGCCACTGTGGATTCAATTATTTTGGCTGGACTATGTCGTTTGAACGACTTAAGCCCCTTTTGCATTGGCGTATTAGTAGAGCTGCTCATTGCGGCGTTGTGTTTCATTTAAATACACCCGAAATATGCGCGTACCCAGCCTTTTTCAGTGTTCGTTCATACTTGCAGCTGTGTGTGTTCGCGTTTTAATGTGTGCACACAGTCGCATGTACCATGCCGCTATTAAACCAGTTCAGTGCTATTTTCTGCCTCTGTGGAAGTGCACTCTGTTCTCTACTGCAGGTGTCGTGTGGCTCAAAAACAGTCATTTAACATTATTATTATTATTATTATTTTTTTTTTTTTTTTTGTCTTGGTGGATCACTTTCTTTGTGTCCAGATGCTGCTGAGTCTGGCTGTGGTAAAGGCTGCCCTGAACGAAACACTGTGACTCGTTAAACTTTTAAACCTCCAGTTGCTCCGATCAGGTCCGCTGATTTGATCAGACCTGATCAATCAGGTCGTCTGATGACCGCACCGACATGCAGCGAGTGCGCTTTTATTTTAAATTGTCAGGTTTGATTAAACACAGAGAGAGAGAGAGAGAGAGAGTGAGGGACAGCACGTGCGCGTGTAACCCAGGTTAGCAATGTCAACTTTAAAGTAAAAGCATGTTAATAAAACATCAATAAATACATTAAAAAAAAAGATAATAACTATGTCAGTATGGTTATTTTGGTTTAAAATGTCTTTAGGCTTTTATTTTGAACTGCACCTTGCTGTGTGACCCGTGTAACTTGCAGCAACCAATCGGATTGTTCTAGAGTCTTCCCTGCTAGAAGAGGGAGATACGCACATAGCAGACGCGGGCTGCAGGAAAGGAGAGAAAGAAGGGAGGAAAATAGAAGTCTAAAGACGTTAAAAATATATTTTTGTTAAGAAAAACGGTACAGAGAAGAGTCATTTTTGTTTTTTCAACCTGTCGTGTGTGGGAGACGAGTTGTACATTGGAGAAACGGGACTTGGTGAGTGAAAAGAAGAATTGTATTTTATTTTAATGGAGAGCTGTACAATGTGGTTATACTAAAGTATTGAATTTATGTTCTTTTGTGGTAAAATGTGAAGCATTGAAGCTAAAACTAAAGTCTGTGTATGCAAGCTCAATGTAGGCACTTGGACATTCTTTCAAAGTTGTTTAAATGGCCTTCTGCTTGCAATCAGAAGAAAGGGCACCAAAAATGCAACAAAATGACAGCTCATTTGTCAAAATCGGATAAATAACACCAGAGATATTGAGATTTGAAGGGGTCATTTTCGTGCCCTATTTTCTAAGCTTATTTACATTACAATAGAGGAAAAAATTGTGTCAAATAATAGGAATTTCTGGCTGAAAGGAAAGGTAGATTATATCTCATTATATCTCATTGACACTTAATAGGTGTTCTGTGTCTTATGACCTGAGGGGAGCAGCAATGCACTGACCGTGCCTAGCTTGCCAACAACCAAGAAGAAGAAGAATCAGAGGGTATCACTTCAATACGTCATAGTTCCGCTCAACCAATCAGAAAGCAGTACCCATAAACCAGTGAGCCAGCCTGCCCAAAATATGCTCAACAAAATAAATCCCCAATCAATCCTTCATAATGAAGCAAAACTGAAATAAAATCCTCACGAAAATAACATTTTAAGATATCGATAAACTTATCTGAAGCATTTATCGGCTGAAAAATGTGCAGATGTTCATGTATAGAACAATTATTTTCCGGGCATAGCGAGTAGACGACAACATATTTTCAGCGGGAGGTCGCTACCATGGCTACCGGCGGGGATCCAAAATATTAGTGCGGAGGCACAGATTCATATGATACTTCGCTAAAATGATGTTTATTACATAAACTAGACCAAGCAAAGGTATTTAATCACCAAGGAAGTCACGCAGGTGGTGAATTTAACATGGGAACTCCACGTTCGATTTTGGAAATCAGGCACATTTCAGAAATCTGAATGGATTTTTACCAGACAAAGTGCGTAAGAATTTGCAGGTCTCCTACATCAAAATAGCGGCATTTCCGGTAGAATTCATGCAGAACCAGCCTCTCCAATCCGCATTTTGCGAACGATACGAACCGCGAGCTTGAAAATTTGATGACGTCATCACGCGAGGCTAAGTTGCTGGCTGACGCGGCTGATGTCCAAGTGCCTACTCAATGTCTGGCCTTGCTGCCGCCCGTCTACTCTATGTGACGTAGCCATTTTGATGGGCACAAGTTGAGACAAAGAGTAGACTTTTCTTTATTTTAGAGCTACCTGGTTATGTATTTTGTGTATTTATGCACATTTTATGTTCATGGTAGGACATTCAGAGTTGGGTTGGAGAAATAGCCAACTTAAGTCATCTTTGAGCATGAGGTTGAAACAAGATGGCGAGCCGCCCTTTGACCTTCTGATCTGTGCATCCATCTGAGAGTTAACGCCCTCTGCTGGACTGTACATATATTTCTTCTGAACTGGTAGGATTTACCCAAACTTCTGCAAGCTGCCGTGGACACTGAACTGCTAATTCAAAGACAGTAAAGGACTATCGAAAACTGGGAAGAAGAAAAGACTTTATATTCAGTTTGTGAAGAAAAAAAAGACTTTATATTCATTTTGATACTGTGGTATGCAGATTGTTCAGTCTTTTGCTGAATCACTTTTATTTTGACTATTAGCGAATATATTGTAAAGAGATAATTTTTACAATGCAATTGCTTTTCTTTGAATAGTGTTAAACAAGGAGTAGATTTTAAAAAGGGTAACTTGAATATTTGAACTTAAAGGTGAACTTCACTGAATTTAAACTAAACAGAGTTAACTCAAAATAAATCTAAAACTCAACTGAAAATAGAACTAAAGTGAACTAAAACTAACAAAAAGGTTGCAACCTGAAACTAAACTTGAACTAAATCTAGACTTACAACCAATATTAAATCAAACCAAAGGTTTAATTAAAAGTGTTGGATCTTAACTACCTAAAACAGGAGTTAATGTATTGTAAAATTTATGTTTATTGTTGTCCATTGTCTTTTGTCTGATTTGTAAATAATAAGCTGGCAATTTTAACTTATTCCTTGGTCTGTGGTCTTTCAACACCCTTCCTACGTTCGGTAATCCAACTTTTACTCCAGTAGACGAACTTAGTTGATTGTTTCTGGTCCATAGGATATTGATTAGCACTTTTGCTGGTTATTACCCTGTAATTACCCCTCGTAGGTGTTACAGAATTGGCGAGCCAGAGCCAGGAGTAAATTAAGGCATTACATAACGTGGTTGAAATTTCATTTTCCCAGATCTGTCTGACTTGCAGCACTCCCGTAAGATCTTGGACAGTCTTGTGCCACCTGCAGCGAATGTAGTCAAACCTTTAGGTCCCCAAGCCTTGCCTTCTGCTTACATTGACCTGCTCAATTCAGCTTTTGGCACAGTAGAGGATGGTGATGAGCTTTTTGCTAAGTTTCTTAACACGCTGCAAAACGCTGGTGAAAAGCCCTCCCATTATCTTCACCGACTACAGACAGCTCTTGCTAAAGCTCAGAAAAGAGGTGGTGTTTCAACCAGTGAGACAGACCGACACTTGTTACGGCAGTTTTGTTGCGGGTGTTGGGATAATGCCCTTCTAGCTGACCTTCAGATAGAAAGAAAAAAAGATAACCCACCACCCTTCTCAGAACTACTCTTACAGTTGAGAGTGGAAGAAGATAAGCTTACTGTCAAAGAAAGCAGAATGAAAAAGCACTTTGCTGCTACCAGGCCAAAAGTCACTTCACATGCAATAGCTGCAAACACTGATCTTGACCCCTCAATGCAAACTGATTTAACTCAAATGCGAGCACAAATGACTGAGCTTCAGAATCAGCTCTCAAAAATGAAAACTAAAAAGACCGCACCACCAGTTGTTTCCCAAAGCAACTTGGTCAAAGAGCTAAAAGCACAAATCACAGAGCTGCAATCTCATCTTGCCAGACTCAAACCGCCAAGTGCGAAGCAGAAGAAAATTAACAGCCCAAAAGCTGACAGCAAGGTAAAAACAAAACCCAAAGTGCCGGAACAAAAACAGTCAACAAACCCAGTTCCAAAATGCAGACCAAAGCCCTGGTACTGTTTTCTGCCCCAATGAACCAAACCCGTCTCTAGTTGCTGAAAAAAGAGCACAGTTAAAAGAAAAACAGTTACAGTGGGACAAACAAAACAGTCAAAACCAACCTTTAAACTGAAACCGGCTCTCATTGCGGGACAAATGAGTGCTTCCAATGAAACTAGTCCCAACCAGAAGCCTTCCAAAAAGCGCTTCCACAACAAATCAGCCACTGCAAAACTACCAAAAGATTTAATCAGAGCCAAGTACACTGCTCATGTGCAAATCAATGGTCAGACCTGCAGTTGTCTCCTCGATACCGGGTCTCAAGTGACCACTGTGTCCCAATCATTCTATGAAAACAATCTCTCAAACCTTGAAATCCATCCCATAAACGAACTGCTTGAAATTGAGGCTGCAAACGGGCAAAACGTCCCTTACTCAGGTTTTGTTGGTGTTGATATTACTTTCCCAAAAAGCTGTTTTGGTACTGAAATCAGTGTGTCCACCTATGCATTAGTCGTCCCTGACACACGCTCAAACATTCAGTCATCTCTTTTAATTGGTACCAACACCCTAGACATTCTTTATGAAAGTTTATCTCAAACCAGTGCCAATACCCAAGCTCTACCCTATGGTTACAAAGTAGTACTTAGTGTATTACAGCAAAGGCAGAAGCAGAAAGAAGACAGTAGTCTTGGTCTAGTCAGATTGTTGGGGAGAGAGTCAGAAATCATACCTGCTGGTCAAACTCGAGTCTTAGAGGGGTTAGTCCATGTAAACACTAAAACTCCAGACAAGTGGGTCATAGTTGAGCCACCCTCTACTTCCTCCTTACCATGTGGGGTTCTTGTCACAAACTGTTTACTTACCCTTCCAGACAAACCTTCTCAAAGGTTTCCAGTTGTGCTGCGCAATGAAAGTAAACATGACATCGTCATTCCTGCACGAAGCATCATTGTTGAAATTCATGCAATTCAGGAAGTTGTGTCAGCCAACCAGATTCAAACAAGAACAAAGTCCAGCAAGCCTCCCCCACTAAATCTGAACTTTGCTGATTCACCTGTCCCAAGTGAATGGAAAGACAGAATCACACAAAAACTCAGTTCAATGCCAGAAATATTTGCACAACATGACACAGATTTTGGGTGTACAAACAAAGTAAAGCACTAAATAAAGTTGAGTGATGAGACGCCTTTTAAACACAGGCCCCGTCCAATCAGGCCACATGATCTTGATGCAGTAAGAAGGCACTTACAGGAACTGGGCGAGGCAGGAATAATCCGTGAGTCCGAAAGCCCCTTCTCATCACCCATAGTGGTGGTGAGGAAGAAAAACGGTGATGTACGACTTTGCGTTGATTATCGGAGACTAAACCTCAACACGATCAAAGACGCCTATGCACTCCCTAACTTGGAGGAGGCATTCTCAGCCCTTGCAGGATCAAAGTGGTTCTCGGTCCTGGACCTTAAGAGCGGCTACTATCAGATCGAGGTCGCTGAGGAAGACAAGCACAAAACCGCTTTTGTATGTCCCATGGGTTTCTTTGAATTCAATAGGATGCCCCAAGGCATAACAAATGCACCCAGCACATTTCAAAGGCTGATGGAAAAGTGCATGGGGGACATCAACCTTAAGGAAGTCTTAGTTTTTCTAGACGACCTTATCGTGTTTTCTGAAACCCTTGAACAACACGAAGAACACCTTTTCCATGTGCTTGGTCGCCTCCGTGAGTATGGTCTGAAATTGTCCCTTGAAAAGTGTTGCTTCTTTCAGACATCGGTCAGGTACTTAGGGCACATAGTCTCTCAGAACGGAGTTGAGACTGACCCTGAAAAAGTTGAAGCTCTGAAAACATGGCCAAGTCCCAGAAATCTAAAAGAGCTCCGCCAATTTTTAGGTTTTGCCGGGTATTATAGGCGGTTTGTTAAAGATTTCTCTAAAATTGTGAAACCACTAACGAACCTTACCGCCGGGTACCCACCGTTGAGAAAGAGTCATGGGCCGAAGACCGACATTGCCCAATATTTTGAGCCTAAAGCCCCTTTTGGTGATAGGTAGTCTGAAAGTTGCCAACAAGCATTCCAGGCAATAATCAATAAACTTACCACTAGTCCAGTCTTAGGGTTTGCCAACCCCAAGCTTCCTTATGTGTTAAATACGGATGCGAGCACCTCAGGGCTGGGGCAGCCCTGTATCAAGAGCAGGAGGGGAAGATGCGCGCGATAGCGTATGCTAGCAGAGGTCTGTCAAGAAGTGAGGCACGTTATCCTGCCCACAAACTTGAGTTTTTAGCACTTAAGTGGGCTGTAACGGAAAAGTTTTGTGATTATTTGTACGGCAGTCCCTTCACGGTTGTAACTGACAGTAATCCTCTAACTTACATTTTAACAGCTAAGTTAGATGCGACAAGTTACCGCTGGCTATCAGCCCTGTCCTCCTTTGACTTCCAGCTTCAGTATAGGGCAGGCAAACAGAACATGGATGCGGACGGTTTGTCTCGTCGCCCTCATTCAGAACCAATTAACGATCTTGTCTCCCTGAAAGAGCAAGAACGAATCCGTCAGTTTGTCAAACATCACTTACCTGGCGCAGACCCTTTCGTTCATGTCCCTCCGAATGCTGTCAGTGCTATCTGTGAAAAACATCTTGTTCTCCAGCCTTTTGACTCTGAAAACGATGCTCTTACCTGTCCTCTAGTAATGTCCTTGTCAATGTCCGCCCAAGCTGTTCCAGACAGTTTTGATCAGTGTAATGGTTTCCCAGTCATTCAAAGCATTTCTGAGGAAGAGCTAAAACAAAGTCAGAGAAATGACCCTGCAATCAATGAAATAATACACCAACTTGCAACAGGTGAAACATCTCCACCAACAGTCCGCAAAGAAATCCCACAACTCTCCATCTTTCTGCGTGAGTTAAACAAACTTGAGTTGCAGAGTGGAATTCTTTATAGAAAAAGGCTAATTGGTGATGAAACACAATATCAGCTCGTTCTTCCCGAAAGCCTCAGACAAATGGTCTTAAAAAGTCTTCACGATGACATGGGTCATCTTGGTGTTGACCGGACGCTTGACCTAGCACGAACCAGGTTTTTCTGGCCAAAAATGGCTTGTGATATTGAACAAAAAATAAAAACCTGTCAGAGATGTGTCTGCAGAAAAACTGCCAGAAAAGGCAGCACCCCTTGTAAATATTCAAGTCACCAGACCCCTCGAGTTACTTTGCATTGACTTTCTTACCATTGAACCAGATCGTAGTAATACTAAAAATGTCCTGGTAATGACAGATTTCTTTACCAAATATGCAATCGCTATTCCTACCCCAAACCAAAAGGCAAGAACTGTAGCCAAAGCATTGTGGGAAAACTTTATTATCCACTATGGGTTCCCAGAAAAGATCCATAGCGATCAAGGCGCAGACTTTGAATCGAAAACTATCAAAGAGCTTTGCGACCTTGCAGGGATACAGAAAGTAAGAACATCTCCCTATCATCCCAGGGGCAACCCTGTGGAAAGATTTAATAGGACGCTTCTAAATATGCTTGGTACTCTCAGGGACGAAGACAAAAAACATTGGCACGACTATGTCAAACCGCTTGTGCACGAGTATAACTTCACCAAACATGAAAGCACAGGTTATACGCCATACGAGTTAATGTTTGGTAGACAGCCCAGACTGCCCATTGACCTAGCCTTTAATGTCCCTTTGAATCGGCGTCAGCAACAATCTCACTCGCAGTACGTCAAATCCCTCAAAACCCATCTTCAAGAAAGCTATCTGATGGCTACAAAGAGTGTTACCAAAGTTGCTGAAAGAAACAAAGTCCGATATGACAGACATGTTACTGAATCAGTCCTCGATGTGGGTTATCGTGTGCTCGTTAAAAATGTCAGGCTCAGAGGAAAAAACAAGTTAGCTGACAAGTGGGAATCCACCGTTCATGTTGTCGTGAGTCAAAAAGACAACTTACCTGTTTACACAGTTAAGCCTGAACGTCAAAACGGTCCCACTCAAACTCTTCACAGAGACCTGTTATTGCCGTGTGGGTTTCTGCCAACCTTGCCTGAAACAACTCCGAAAGAAAAAGAAAAGCCCTGCAGGCCTAGCACACGTCAACATCCTACAATCGATTCAGAACTCGAGCTTGAAAGTGAGTCTGAGGAGGACGATAGCTACCCACATTGTTACCCTCCAGGTCCTCTCAAAGAAATCTCAAGGACAGTTGAGGAATACAGGGTAGTCCATCCTCCAAAAACTTATCAAAATTCTTCTGTTGAGCTGCCAAATTCAGAAAAATCCATCCCAGTTATTGTGGAAATCCCTGAAACTGCTCCAGAGGACACAGAAAACTCTGAAAAGAAAACTTGCCTGATTATGACAATGAAACCAATGATGACAAAACACCTGAAAATGACAAAACACCTGATTGTGGTGAGAAAACTGAAACTGACAGAGAAATTGAAGGAAGAAAAGAACAAGAATTTGAAACTTTACCTGAAGTCGAATACTTACCTCAAAAGGAAAACTTACCTGCACCTGAAAAGGAAGGAACAAATGGAGAAAATACAAACAGTGAAACAAATGAAAAGGAGACAATGAAAAATGAAGTAAACAAAGAAAATGATACGGACAATGATGAAGAAACAGACAATCCCGACACAGAGCAAGATATCAGAAGATCTCTTAGAGAAAGAAGGATGCCCAAACAGTTAACCTACCCTCAGCTGGGTAACCCTCTCATAACCATTGTTCAGTCCCTTTTCCAAAGCCTGAGTGAAGCAGTCACAGGTTCTATTGAACTACATGAAGTGAAAGTAGTTTAAACTATGCATTATGCAAAGGGACTTGCATAGAGTTAAGAGGGGAGGGTGTAACCCAGGTTAGCAATGTCAACTTTAAAGTAAAAGCATGTTAATAAAACATCAATAAATACATTAAAAAAAGATAACTATGTCAGTATGGTTATTTTGGTTTAAAATGTCTTTAGGCTTTTATTTTGAAATGCACCTTGCTGTGTGACCCGTGTAACTTGCAGCAACCAATCGGATTGTTCTAGAGTCTTCCCTGCTAGAAGAGGGAGATGCACATAGCAGACGCGGGCTGCAGGAAAGGAGAGAAAGAAGGGAGGAAAATAGAAGTCTAAAGACGTTAAAAATATATTTTTGTTAAGAAAAACGGTACAGAGAAGAGTCATTTTTATTTTTTCAACCTGTCGTGTGTGGGAGACGAATTGTACATTGGAGAAACGGGACTTGGTGAGTGAAAAGAAGAATTGTATTTTATTTTAATGGAGAGCTGTACAATGTGGTTATACTTTAGGGAAATATGAAGCTAAAGTATTGAATTTATGTTCTTTTGTGGTAAAATGTGAAGCATTGAAGCTAAAACTAAAGTCTGTGTATGCAAGCTCAATGTCTGGCCTTGCTGCCGCCCGTCTACTCTATGTGACGTAGCCATTTTGATGGGCACAAGTTGAGACAAAGAGTAGACTTTTCTTTATTTTAGAGCTACCTGGTTATGTATTTTGTGTATTTATGCACATTTTATGTTTATGGTAGGCCATTCAGAGTTGGGTTGGAGAAATAGCCAACTTAAGTCATCTTTGAGCACGAGGTTGAAACAAGATGGCGAGCCGCCCTTTGACCTTCTGATCTGTGCATCCATCTGAGAGTTAACGCCCTCTGCTGGACTGTACATATATTCCTTCTGAACTGGTAGGATTTACCCAAACTTCTGCAAGCTGCCGTGGACACTGAACTGCTAATTCAAAGACAGTAAAGGACTATCGAAAACTGGGAAGAAGAAAAGACTTTATATTCAGTTTGTGAAGAAAAAAAAGACTTTATATTCATTTTGATACTGTGGTATGCAGATTGTTCAGTCTTTTGCTGAATCACTTTTATTTTGACTATTAGCGAATATATTGTAAAGAGATAATTTTTACAATGCAACTGCTTTTCTTTGAATAGTGTTAAACAAGGAGTAGATTTTAAAAAGGGTAACTTGAATATTTGAACTTAAAGGTGAACTTCACTGAATTTAAACTAAACAGAGTTAACTCAAAATAAATCTAAAACTCAACTGAAAATAGAACTAAAGTGAACTAAAACTAACAAAAAAGGTTGCAACCTGAAACTAAACTTGAACTAAATCTAGACTTACAACCAATATTAAATCAAACCAAAGGTTTAATTAAAAGTGTTGGATCTTAACTACCTAAAACAGGAGTTAATGTATTGTAAAATTTATGTTTATTGTTGTCCATTGTCTTTTGTCTGATTTGTAAGTAATAAGCTGGCAATTTAAACTTATTCCTTGGTCTGTGGTCTTTCAACACCCTTCCTACGTTCGGTAATCCAACTTTTACTCCAGTAGACGAACTTAGTTGATTGTTTCTGGTCCATAGGATATTGATTAGCACTTTTGCTGGTTATTACCCTGTAATTACCCCTCGTAGGTGTTACACGCGCAAGAGAGAGTGCTTTTATTTTAAAGTCACAGTGACAGGTCTGGTCAGACAGACAGAGAGAGTGAGGGAGAGCGCTTTTATTTTAAAGTCACATGTCTGATCAGACACACAGAGAGAGAGAGAGAGTGAGGGAGAGCCAGGCCCGGCGCCAGAAAAAAAAATATTAAGGGGGTGATGAGTTTATCACAGGGGGCGGGGTCACCCCCCCCCCCCCAAAAAAAAGTGCGCACCGGAGGAGACGTGCCTCTGAGCGTGCGTAATGAATTGGGTGCGCTCCTGGAAAGCTCATGTATTTAGGCTACACCGTTGTAAGAGACTGACTAAGAGTAAAGAGTCCTGACAGTATTTTTTTTTTATTATTATTTGAATGTATAGACCCTCGGTCAAGTGATCTCCTACATACCACACAGAGCCGGTGTTCTGTCGAGATGAGGTGCGCCAACTTTCGACACTCTGAGCTGTGACGTACCTTCGTGTTGTCCAATAGGAACGAAGCGTCGGGCCAAAACACGGAAGACTCGTGGCAGAAACCACTGATCTGTACAAAATGGATTGGACCAATCCGATTGGTGCAGAAACCACTGATCTGTACAAAACATTAACGTGTGACAGGACTGCTCATTTAGAGAGCAGTTTTCTGAAGAAAAATCATTGGAAATGTTTTTTGTTGTTGTTTGTTACCTCAAAATTTCTGATTGCTGTAAAAAAAAGTTTAGAACACTTGTAATTAAAATAGCTAAATAAATCAATAAATGGTTCTTTAGAAACCTTTCATCTGTAAATTAAAACCACCTGTTATTTCATATTAGATCATTTATTGTTTAACATAAGGAAACTTGTATATTTTTTAAGTCTGGTAGATTATTTATATCTCATTTCAACCAGAAGCAGAAACACTAAATAAATACAAATGTTTATTATAAATGCAAAAGGAAATAATTTAACAATGACTGCAGTGTGATTGTAAAGTAGGATTTCTGTGACATAAACCTCAAGATGAATTTTTTTATAGTCATTTAAACTTGTAATTTCGTCAAAATATGTAATTGCCTTTAATGTTATCAGGACAGAGTCATTTCTAAAATATGAATTTGAGCACAATAAGTGGAGAACTTCTACCTGTGCAAATGTCTTTTGACTTTGATTCGTGGACATTTTTAATGATCCGTTCATTTATTGTTAAAATATAAAATGAAACAGCTTTTTTAAAAATAATAAAATAGTTGCTGTTCAAAGAGGCTTTTATTTAGAAGCAGGTGATGTTCTGCTGGATTCTCGGGACCAGATGAAGGTCTCTTCTGCAGCTTTGAACTCTGGTGGTGTTGCTGAAAAGCAGAGATGTTTTCTTTCGACTGGACTTCGTGGTGTTCAGCTCATCAATGGAAGTTTGGTTGTCTGCACAGCAAATGTTCCTGATTGGGACAAATAAAAATATTTCTTTAAATATAAAGAAACACTAAACAGTTTATACATAAAAAAAGGGGGGAAAACGGCAAAAAAAAATGATGGAAAAAACGCCCGAAAAAATAAGTTATTTAAAGCTGAGCTTTTGTGGTGTCTGAAAAAAGCTGTAGCTTTATTTGGTAAAAATAAAAAAGACTGAACCATTTACAAATTAAAGTGTTCACTCAGATCAACTGTGCTAAAAGGCTAAGCTAATGTTAGCCGATCATTAAACCTTCACAGTTCAGTAAATGTCACATTTTATTTTTACATTATTCTCACCTCAGTAAAGCTGCAGAACTAAACTCCGTTGGGCAAACTGGGACTTCGCATATATCCAGAAAGTGGGAGATTTCTGACTGAGTGGGTTTGCTCCATCACCCCGGCGGCCTGGATCGCTCTGCCTAGTGATGATGCCTGAAGGCCGGCTTCTCTGTGCGGGTCGGCCCGCTGTCACTGTTCGATCGATATCCCACCAAGACGTGAGTCCTCCCTCGGTCGGTGTCACTCCGAAAAGTAGCTGAAAAAAGCTTCTCCCAGCAGGGTGATGGGAGAATCGTTCTACTGCTGTTTTTTAAAGGTTTTTTTGTGGTTCAGGCAACCGAAGTTCAAGACGGCGATCGCTGAAGTTTTTTCTGATTGTGGAAACAGCCAGAGTGTGATGTAGCAATCTCTGCCCCCTTGCCGCTTCCGAAGCGACGCGTCTGACGTCACGATGCATTGGAAACACACCACCCTCTGCCGCACTGACAAGCGCAACCCTCAACCTATCAAATCCCTTGACAATCGCCATATCCGTTTGTTTTAAAATTAATTACTTTAGTTGATTAATTTGGTTTATTTGTTAAATATGTGATATTATTGAATAACTAATATTTTGCTATATTTTCCAGTATTTCTTTTTCTTTCTTTTTTATTTTTTTGATAACTCTAACATCCGAGGGGGCGAGGTTGATGACGTGAGGGGGCATCGCCCCCAAACGCCCCCTCGTGGCGCCGGCTATGGGGAGAGCGCTTTTATTTTAAAGTCACAAGTCTGATCAGACACACACACAGAGAGAGAGAGAGAGGGAGAGCGCTTTTATTTTAAAGTCACAAGTGTGAAGAGACACACACACAGAGAGAGAGACAGAGAGAGAGTGAGGGAGAGCGCTTTTATTTTAAAGTCACAAGTATGAACAGACAGAGAGAGAGAGAAAGAGAGGGAGAGCGCTTTTATTTTAAAGTCACAAGTATGAACAGACAGAGAGAGAGAAAGAGAGGGAGAGTGCTTTTATTTTAAAGTCACAAGTGTGAACAGACAGAGAGAGAGAGAAAGAGAGGGAGAGCGCTTTTATTTTAAAGTCACAAGTATGAACAGACAGAGAGAGAGAAAGAGAGGGAGAGCGCTTTTATTTTAAAGTCACAAGTATGAACAGACAGAGAGAGAGAGAAAGAGAGGGAGAGCGCTTTTATTTTAAAGTCACAAGTATGAACAGACAGAGAGAGAGAGAAAGAGAGGGAGAGTGCTTTTATTTTAAAGTCACAAGTGTGAACAGACAGAGAGAGAGAGAAAGAGAGGGAGAGCGCTTTTATTTTAAAGTCACAAGTGTGAACAGACAGAGAGAGAGAGAAAGAGAGGGAGAGCGCTTTTATTTTAAAGTCACAAGTATGAACAGACAGAGAGAGAGAAAGAGAGGGAGAGCGCTTTTATTTTAAAGTCACAAGTATGAACAGACAGAGAGAGAGAAAGAGAGGGAGAGTGCTTTTATTTTAAAGTCACAAGTGTGAACAGACACACACACAGAGAGAGAGAGAGAAAGAGAGGGAGAGCGCTTTTATTTTAAAGTCACAAGTGTGAACAGACACACACACACACACAGAGAGAGAGAGAGTGAGGGAGAGCACTTTTATTTTAAAGTCACAAGTGTGAACAGACACACACACACAGAGAGAGAGAGAGAGAGCGAGAGACAGAGAGAGAGAGTGAGAGAGGGAGAGCGCTTTTATTTTAAAGTCACAAGTGTGAACAGACACACACACACAGAGAGAGAGAGAGAGTGAGGGAGAGCGCTTTTATTTTAAAGTCACAAGTATGAACAGACAGAGAGAGAGAAAGAGAGGGAGAGCGCTTTTATTTTAAAGTCACAAGTATGAACAGACAGAGAGAGAGAGAGTGAGGGAGAGCGCTTTTATTTTAAAGTCACAAGTATGAACAGACACACACAGAGAGAGAGAGAGAAAGAGAGGGAGAGCGCTTTTATTTTAAAGTCACAAGTGTGAACAGACACACACAGAGAGAGAGAGAGAGAGAGAGCGCTTTTATTTTAAAGTCACAAGTGTGAACAGACACACACACACAGAGAGAGAGAGAGAGAGAGACAGAGAGAGAGAGTGAGAGAGAAAGAGGGAGAGCGCTTTTATTTTAAAGTCACAAGTGTGAACAGACACACACACACACAGAGAGAGAGAGAGAGAGAGTGAGGGAGAGCGCTTTTATTTTAAAGTCACAAGTGTGAACAGACACACACACACAGAGAGAGAGAGAGAGAGTGAGGGAGAGCGCTTTTATTTTAAAGTCACAAGTGTTAACAGACACACACACACACACAGAGAGAGAGAGAGACAGACAGACAGAGAGAGGGAGAGAGAGAAAGGGAGGGAGAGCGCTTTTATTTTAAAGTCACAAGTGTGAACAGACACACACACACAAAGAGAGAGAGAGACAGACAGACAGAGAGAGGGAGAGAGAAAGGGAGGGAGAGCGCTTTTATTTTAAAGTCACAAGTGTGAACAGACACACACACACAGAGAGAGAGAGAGAGAGAGAGAGAGAGAGTGCTTTTATTCTAAAGTCACAGTGACAGGTCCGGTCAGACAGAGAGAGAGAGAGGGAGAGCTCTTTTATTTTAAAGTCACAAGTGTGAACAGACACACAGAGAGAGAGAGAGAGAGAGAGTGCTTTTATTCTAAAGTCACAGTGACAGGTCCGGTCAGACAGAGAGAGAGAGAGGGAGAGCTCTTTTATTTTAAAGTCACAAGTCTGATCAGACACACAGAGAGAGAGACTGTGAGGGAGAGCGCTTTTATTTTAAAGTCACAAGTCTGATCAGACACAGAGAGAGAGAGGGAGGAAGAGCGCTTTTATTTTAAAGTCACAAGTCTTGATCAGACACAGAGAGAGAGAGAGAGTGAGGAAGAGCGCTTTTATTTTAAAGTCAAGTCTGATCAGACACACAGAGAGAGAGAGAGTGAGGAAGAGTGCTTTTATTTTAAAGTCACAAGTCTGATAAGACACAGAGAGGAAGAGCGCTTTTATTTTAAAGTCACAAGTCTGATCAGACACAGAGAGAGAGAGAGAGAGAGTGAGGGAGAGCGCTTTTATTTTAAAGTCACAAGTCTGATCAGACACACACAGAGAGAGAGAGAGTGAGGAAGAGCGCTTTTATTTTAAAGTCACAAGTCTGATCAGACAGAGAGAGAGAGAGAGAGTGAGGAAGAGCGCTTTTATTTTAAAGTCACAAGTCTGATCAGACAGAGAGAGAGAGAGAGAGAGAGAGTGAGGAAGAGCGCTTTTATTTTAAAGTCACAAGTCTGATCAGACACACAGAGAGAGAGAGAGAGTGAGGAAGAGCGCTTTTATTTTAAAGTCACAAGTCTGATCAGACACACACAGAGAGAGAGAGAGAGAGTGAGGAAGAGCGCTTTTATTTTAAAGTCACAAGTCTGATCAGACACAGAGAGAGAGAGAGAGGAAGAGTGCTTTTATTTTAAAGTCACAAGTCTGATCAGACACAGAGAGAGAGAGGGAGAGCGCTTTTATTTTAAAGTCACAAGTCTGATCAGACACAGAGAGAGAGAGGGAGAGCGCTTTTATTTTAAAGTCACAAGTCTGATCAGACACAGAGAGAGAGAGAGAGAGGGAGAGCGCTTTTATTTTAAAGTCACAAGTCTGATCAGACAAGAGAGAGAGAGAGAGTGAGGGAGAGCGCTTTTATTTTAAAGTCACAAGTCTGATCAGACACAGAGAGAGGGAGTGAGGAAGAGCGCTTTTATTTTAAAGTCACAAGTCTGATCAGACACAGAGAGAGAGAGGGAGAGCGCTTTTATTTTAAAGTCACAAGTCTGATCAGACACAGAGAGAGGGAGTGAGGAAGAGTGCTTTTATGTTAAAGTCACAAGTCTGATCAGACACAGAGAGAGAGAGGGAGAGCGCTTTTATTTTAAAGTCACAAGTCTGATCAGACACAGAGAGTGAGGGAGAGCGCTTTTATTTTAAAGTCACAAGTCTGATCAGACACAGAGAGAGAGAGGGAGAGCGCTTTTATTTTAAAGTCACAAGTCTGATCAGACACAGAGAGTGAGGGAGAGCGCTTTTATTTTAAAGTCACAAGTCTGATCAGACACACACAGAGAGAGAGAGAGACAGAGAGAGAGAGGGAGAGCGCTTTTATTTTAAAGTCACAAGTCTGATCAGACACACAGAGAGAGAGAGTGAGGGAGAGCGCGCGCGAGAGAGAGAGTGCTTTTATTCTAAAGTCACAGTGACAGGTCTGGTCAGACAAAGAGAGAGAGAAAGAGAGACAGAGACTGTCAGGGAGAGCGCTTTTATTTTAAAGTCACAAGTGTGAACAGACACACAGAGAGAGAGAGAGAGCACTTTTATGAAACGACAACAGTCAGCTTTGCGACACGGTCCTCATACAATGAGTCCAGTATGATAAAGTGAAGCAACGATCTTGCAGTAGTTATAGCTCCAGAAGAACAATGGAGCCCGGCGGGAGGTGTGAAATGGCGTACAGTATGGTGTTGCAGCGTGGGCGGGCTCACAGTAGGGGACAGTAGCACGGCACTGCGTGTACTCGCGTGAAGGCTCCATGCTGTGCTGTACGTCGAAGAAAATTAAACATGTTTATACGATGGTCAATAAGAATTCCATGTCTAACTGACATGCATTATTTTCATGTATATGCACATGTAGTTCGGTGAGTTAAGTCACTGTTATAATCACTCCACTCTGGTCATCACCATAGCAACGTGCAAATCAGATGATGCAGATCAGCTGTGTTTTGACAGGTGAATGACAGAAACGCGATAAAACATGTATTTCCAAGTGAATTTTAATATTTTTGGCCAAAATAAAACATTTGAGGAATGGAAAGAGGAGGAACAGCAAACGAGAAGAACAGCAAAAGCAACGGCGTAAAGATTTAACATCGGAGGAACTGGACAAGATTGAAGACAGGAAAGAAGAAGAGAAAAGTTATATACTTGCGGGCTGCCGGAGCGCTCTGCATCAAAACAGTGAGCGTAGTTTCTGGACCTGTTGCCAGAGTTGGCCGCAGCTCCACACAGCAAAGAGGGGGGCGATGTGAGTGGCCCGCTGCGGCGCGAGCCCGCAGACTCGGTAAGCGCATCGGAGGCAAAATATCTTGAGACTGGTATAAAATAGTCCCAAATACTCACACATTTTTATCAAGTTCTGTTAACTTAAATATTTGTGTGTTAGCTCACTGTGTGGGACCATGGTATAAGTTTTGCGTCGTGGTGTTTTAGACTCCACATCGTGCATTCAAATGCATGGCTTCTCGTTGTTTAATCCTTACTTAATTTCTTCCTTCCTACACGTGTAGCCCTCAACATACGGCTGCGAACTGAGAAAAAAACTCCCCGTAAAGTGGGCAGAGGGCTGCTCATTGCAGCGTAGATGATATGCTGCAATGAGCAGCTCTACAAAAACGCCAGTGTGAAAGGGGCTTTACAAAGTCATTTTAACATATTACAAAGTCGTTCGAACGTGTTGCTAGTTATAACATATTATAAAGTCGTTCAATTGTATTGGGCTATGTCATTTGAACAAGTTACAAAGTCGTTTTAACATATAAAGTCGTTTCGAACGTATTGGTCTATGTCCTTAAAACATTGTCAAAGTTGTTAAAACATATAGTCTAAGTGGTTAGAATGACTTGGCAAAAGTCATTTTTCCCATAATGCCATGCGGGTGTCATGCACATGTGTCACACTGACTACAGGCACGTTACAGATGGATGAGCAGCAATCAGCAAGTCGACGGTAGGAGGGTGAAATCAAAGTAATAAGGGAATGGATCGAATCATTTCTTAACGATACCCGAAAGGAACCGGTTCTCGATACCCATCTCAACCCCAATTAATAAAAGTACAGAGAAAGCTTTTTAAGTAAAGATAGTGGCAAAATTTACAATAAACATAATGTTTATTTATTTTATTTCCTCTCTTGTATGTCCGCTTAACTGGATGTTGCCTGCAGCTAGCGTGCCTATTCTATTAGCACAATGGACAGATTGTTGACGTTCAACTACAATTTAAGGAAGCAGAAAACCATAAAGAATGGACAGTAGCTGCATTTGCAATAAAAACACCATCTGCTTACTTTGATTTCACTCTCGTACCGTCTACTTGCTGAATGCTGCTCATCCACCTGTAACGTGCCTGTAGTCAATGTGACGCATGCGCATGACACCCCGCAGGGCATTATGGGAAAAACGACTTTTGCCAAGTCGTTCTAACTGCTTAGACTATATATTTTAATGACTTTGATCATGTTTTAACGACAGAGTCCAATACGTTCGAATGACTTTATACTATGTTAAAACAACTTTATAATATGTTAAAACGACTTTGTAACTCATTCAAACAACATAGCCCAATACGTTCGAACGACTTTATACTATGTTAAAACGACTTTATAATATGTTAAAATGACTTTGTAACTCGTTCAAACGACATAGCCCAATACGTTCGAACGACTTTATACTGTTAAAACGACTTTATAATATGTTAAAACGACTTTGTAACTCGTTCAAACGACATAGCCCAATACGTTCGAACGACATTATGTTAAAACGACTTTGTAACTCGTTCAAACGACATAGCCCAGTACGTTCGAACGACTTTATAATATGTTAAAACGACTTTATCAACATGTTCGAACGACTTTGTAATATGTTAAAACGACTTTGTAACTCATTCAAACTACATAGCCCAGCCAAAATAATTGAATCCACAGTGGTAGTTCAGAGCTTCCGTATATACACTCTAGTCTAAGGCAGTCTAAGGCACACCTGTGCACTAATCATGGTGTCTAATCAGCATCTTGATATGGCACACCTGTGAGGTGTGATGGATTATCTCAGCAAAGGAGAAGTGCTCATTCTCACAGATTTAGACTGGTTTGTGAACAATATTTGAGGGAAATGGTGATATTGTGTATGTGGAAAAAGTTTTAGATCTTTGAGTTCATCTCATACAAAATGGGAGCAAAACCAAAAGTGTTGCGTTTATAGTTTTGTTGAGTGTATTATAGATATGAATGTCAAGTGGATACAAATTTGACACATTCACCAACTAGAGATGCACTTTTTATGGCTGAGTGAAGTCATTGAAAACCTGGATTCAAAATGACATGCCTAAAATAATGCCAGAAAATCCTAACCTCTGCAGTGCTGATGATTTATTGAGATAAAATCAATGTGGTGGCAACAAAGCATTGATAAGCATTTATTGTTTTTGCCGTTAATAAATAGTATTTAACTGGGTCCTATGTAGACATGGACAAGCAGTATAAATGTATTTCCTATATTGATATATCTGGTAGTCAGCTTCTTTTTTTTGGTGAGTTCCAGTCTGCTTGTCAGAGAGGGCCCGAGCACACGACATCATAAAGTAGACTGTGATTGACGGTATCTTAATGGAGGAGGACGGATCAATAAGTAATATCAGCAGGTTTTAATTCAAGGCAACACACATAAACCTTTACCAACTTCACAATGTCATTGGGTGTTCATTAAAGTTTTCTCCACATCCCCTTGGACAAAAAGAGATAAATCCATCAAAAAGTCGTCTCAGTTTTATAGTCCTCTCTCCTCCACACTTCCTTCCCTCCTTTCATCCCCCCTCATCTCCATTTTGATGTCTGTCTATTAGCAGAGGGTGAGGCCTTTGCTGCTCTCACATCCAGGGGCTAAATTAGCTCAATCAGCCCCCTTTCACCTCCCTTACATGTGCTTGAAGCAGAGTGACACACTGCTCCCCTGGGATGGGAGGGAAGGAAGCATCGCACACACTTCCAGCCCAGCGGCCAGAAGAAGGCTCAGGGAGGGGGAGTGAGAGGGAGAAGTTAGGGAAGGAGGCACCATGAAAAGAAGCAGATGGCAAAGGAGACATTGAGGCTTAATTATTTCACCAATTCTGAGGTAAGAGTCCCTCTCAGTTCTAATGAGGCTCCTTAGTTACTGATTTTTTTTTTTTTTTTACTCACCCCTCTGTCGAGGTAGTGTGCCAAACATTTGACCAGTGGTGGGCACAGTTCGACTCATCATGGTTCACCTTCTAGACTTCTCCTACATGTTATATTTCTACTGTTTATCTCCTCGTGATATCTGTTGTTATCTTCATGCTTTTATTTTGACGGTCCTGCTCCCAGTATATGTTACTGGATTTACCTCTTGGACAGTTGAGTTTTCAGGTTCCTGTGCATGCTTACTTCCTAATTCATTGGATTATAAACTATTTAACAGTTACGATTCTTTAACTCTGGTGACAGATTGCCTTCTTTGTGTAACCAGCTCTGCGTTCTACTTCCCAGTATTTCCCACAACAGCTAGTTGTACCTTTGCTAATGGCCTGCTTAGCTAAATGAAGACTGTTTGAACTTGTGTTGTTTTCTTCTCTGGGGTCTTCATTTGTAAAATAGCATTACAATAAGCTCTCAGTCAGTTAGCAAAGCTAACATTTATGTTAGTGAATTTGCTTTGCAGCTAACTTTGAAAACCATTAACAGACTAATTACATTCCACAAAATTTAATTCTACTACCTTTCAGTGAGCTAACTTTTTTTTTGAAGAAACCTTAAAAGCTGAAAATGTTTGTAAACCCTAAAATCATACATGTATGTTCCTCTTGGAGCTTATATACTTGAATCCAGCCAGCAAAACTGCCAACAAACGTCACCTCAAAGAGATGGAGGAGCAGGAGGTCAAGCCAGAGTTTTTCCATGCATATTTTTATGTATTAATATTTCGCATGTAATACTTTACTGACTGTGAATAAACTGTATGTTGAATGTAAAGTAACGGTTTTATTTCATTTGTGTGATTATTTATTTATTTACATCTTTATCATTGTCTGAGCTTAGCATTTTTTAGGAACCTCAATGTTTGTGCTTCAACATATTAACATTTCAACTCTTTAGGTCTGTTTTTCAGGGCTTTAGACCAAGCAAAACAAAAAAAGCCAAAGCTAAATTCATAGACTAAAAGTTAGCGGTTATCGGTAGCTTCGGGTAAATGTTTTATGGGTTGAGTGTCATCACAGTTAATGTTTCAGTCAGCAGATTAGTGGTTATGAAAGTTTCAGACTAGGAGGACCAACGAGTGGTAAAGGAGGTAATGAATGTTGACCCCCGCACTGAGCACACTATATGCCGACGCCAAACGCTGTGCTGCCGTGCCAACATGTCTTTGTGTTTGATTTGTCTCAACCCTTCCTCTCTCCGTCTTACTAAACAGCCACCCTGGAAGTGCAAGGCAGGCACTTCTGCTGCAGTAATAACACTGCATCTATGTGTCTTGGGGGAGACGGGCGAAAAGGTGGCGATCGGAGTGTGCCATAAGATCTAGTCTTTGCAGCTGTGCGGGGATTTATTATGCTTGGGGAGTACATTAGCATCATAAAGACCAGAGAGAATGGGCCTATGGATGAGCGGCAGACATAACCACTACACTTTAACATGTCCCTGCACGTGCACGCGTTTCTGTGTGTGTGTGTGTGTGTGTGTGTGTGTAGATAAGGAATACCATTACCCCTGTTTAACTCAAGAGGCTGTTAAATGGTTTATGGATCATCCTGAAGAAGCAGTGAATATATACATCTGAAAAAGCTGGAAAGATGGATGAATGAAAGAAAAAGGTGACGTGAGGACCAAATATGCAGAGAGCTGCCCTGCTGTGATCAGATTTCACAAAGAGGTCTTAATGTACTGGGGAAAAGTGCAACCAACACAGCTGATTACTTATTTGTGCATGGAGACTGTTCAGCTGTCTGTCATTTCTGAACAGTCACAACGGAGATGTTGCAGCTGAGTTTCCTTCTTTAAAAGCACATCTGAATGAAAGCTCACTTGCTTCTTGTGACTGTTACATGAACAGAATGCCAGAATGCCATGTCATCTCCATAGTGCAGATCTTTGCTGCTCCCCAGTGGCTATACAGTGCAATAACTGATGATGTGTCTCAAACAACCTGCAGGTGATTTATTTCACTGCCACATCTGCTCAAAGCCACAATTCCTTTTGCAGTCTACAGCTTAGATGTTATGTTGGAACACAAAATAGTGTTTTTGATAATAATAAAAAAATCGCTACATTGCACAGTAAAGTTTGCTGAGTAAAATTTACTCTGCTGGGATAACATTTGGTCCCAGTCTAAATAGAATAAAATACACTCCATTATAGAGTGAAATCAGCTCTACCGTCTTGTCAAATAAAGTGTTTCTACTCCAATAACAGTTGATTTTACACTGTGATAAAACTGATTTATCACAGCAGCTTGACTGAGCCACGTCGAAAGGAGTCAGTTGAGGTGGCTCGGGCATCTTTTCCGGATGCCCCCTGGATGCCTCGCTGGAGAGGTGTTCCGGGCACGTCCCACTGGGAGGAGGCCCCGGGGAAGACCCAGGACATGCTGGAGGGACTACATCTCTCGGCTGGCTTGGGAACGCCTTGGGGTTCCCCCAGAGGAGCTGGGGGAGGTGTGTGTGGATCGGGAGGTCTGGGTGGCTTTGCTTGAGCTGCTGCTCCTGCGACCCAACTCCGGATAAACCGGAAGAAAATGGATGGATGGATGGATGGATGGATGGATAAAACTGATTTAGCACTGTGTTAGAGTATATATGTTATCCCAGCAGAGTAAATTTTACTCTACAAAATTTACTGTGTGGTGTTCAGTTGAGCATCTTGCATGGCAGCACCCTGACATTGAAGTGCGTGTGTGTGACTGGCTAAATGTGACACGTTGTAAAGCCTTTGGGGAAACAAAGCTATGATCTACTCAAAAGCTGTTTGTCACATTTATCAATTTTTTTCCCCCTGATAAATTCCACAGTATTTGTCATTTTAGATCAGTAGCTGTTTAAAATGTAACTTTATAGCATTGTGATGCTGTGACTTTGTTTAAAAGCAGCATATTTCACCTCGATCACCTTAGTATTTTCTCTGCTTTCCTGCTGATTTGTTAATGAATTATTACACCTTTGGTGTGGTTTTTCCGTCCGTCTGATTCTGCTTTTTTTTCTCTCTGTCTGAGGTACAGAGGAAAATATGGAAGAGTGGCGTCTGTGGACAGTTGGATGCTGGCCATACGGCGGGATCCCATGCCTTAAATTATTACAGCTGATGTTTTTTTGTTTTTTTTTACAAACTTTATAAAACTTTGTAAAACCTTGTAACTGTTAGAACGTCCTAAGCAGTGGGTCACCCCTTTGAGCCTGGTCGGCTTGAGGTTTCTTCCTCAATATTATCAGAGGGAGATTTTCCTTACCACTGCCACCTGTGTGCTTACTTTGGGAGTTGGTGACGTTAGACCTTTTTTGTGTGATTGATCATTGTTGTGATTTGGTGCTACATAAATGTAATAAATGCATATTTGGAGAAATTATGTTGGATTGGGCAAGCTTGATACAGCAGTGAAATACAGGAACTGCTCTCCTTGCGAGCTGTTTTCTGCATTTATTCCTTCTCACCCACCACTTTATACTTTCATACTTTAGATCTTGTTTTGACTTATGGTATGGAAATTGAAGACTTAACAGTATACCCTGAAAACCCCCTTCTGTCTGATCATTTCTTAATAACATTTACATTTACTTTAAAGGACTACCCAGCAGTGGGGAATAAGTTTCATTGCAGTAGAAGTCTTTCGGAAAGCGCCGTAACTAGGTTTAAGGATATGATTCCTTCTTTATGTTCTTCAATGCCATATACCAACACAGTGCAGAGTAGCTACCTAAACTCTGTGAGTGAGATAGATTATCTCGTTTAATAGTTTTACATCCTCATTGAGCACAACTTTGGATGCTGTAGCTCCTCTGAAAAAGAGAGCCTTAAATCAGAAGTGCCTGACTCTGTGATATAACTCACAAACTCGCAGCTTAAAGTAGATAACCCGTAAATTGGAGAGGAAATGGCGTCTCACTAATTTAGAAGATCTTCACTTAGCCTGGAAAAAGAGTCTGTTGCTCTATAAAAAAGCCCTCCGTAAAGCTAGGACATCTTACTACTCATCACTAATTGAAGAAAATAAGAACAACCCCAGGTTTCTTTTCAGCACTGTAGCCAGGCTGACAAAGAGTCAGAGCTCTATTGAGTCGAGTATTCCATTAACTTTAACTAGTAATGACTTCATGTCTTTCTTTGCTAATAAAATTTTAACTATTAGACAAAAAATTACTCATAACCATCCCAAAGAAATATCGTTATCTTTGGCTGCTTTCAGTAATGCTAGTATTTGGTTAGACTCTTTCTCTCCGATTATTCTGTCTGAGTTATTTTCATTAGTCACTTCCTCCAAACCATCAACATGTCTATTAGACCCCATTCCTACCAGGCTGCTCAAGGAAGCCCTACCATTAATTAATGCTTTGATCTTAAATATGATCAATCTATCTAAGGTGGCAGTAATTAAAGCATTACTTAAAAAGCCATCACTTGACCCAGCTATCTTAGCTAATTATAGGCCAATCTCCAACCTTCCTTTTCTCTCAAAAATTCTTGAAAGGGTAGTTGTAAAACAGCTAACTGATCATCTGCAGAGGAATGGTCTATTTGAAGAGTTTCAGTCAGGTTTCAGAATTCATCATAGTACAGAAACAGCATTAGTGAAGGTTTCAAATGATCTTCATATGGCCTCAGACAGGGACTCATCTCTGTGCTTGTCCTGTTAGACCTCAGTGCTGCTTTTGATACTGTTGACCATAAAATTTTATTACAGAGATTAGAGCATGCCATAGGTATTAAAGGCACTGCACTGCGGTGGTTTGAATCATATTTATCTAATAGATTACAGTTTGTTCATGTAAATGGGGAGTTTTCTTCACAGACTAAGGTTAATTATGGAGTTCCACAAGGTTCTGTGCTAGGACCAATTTTATTCACTTTATACATGCTTCCCTTAGGCAGTATTATTAGAAAGCATTGCTTACATTTTCATTGTTACACAGATGATACCCAGCTTTATCTATCCATGAAGCCAGAGGACACACACCAATTAGTTAAACTGCAGGAATGTCTTACAGACATAAAGACATGGATGACCTCTAATTTCCTTTTAAATTCAGATAAAACTGAAGTTATTGTACTTGTACACAAATCTTAGAAACATGGTGTCTAACCAGATCCTTACTCTGGATGGCATTACCCTGACCTCTAGTAATACTGTGAGAAATCTTGGAGTCATTTTTGATCAGGATATGTCCTTCAATGCGCATATTAAGCAAATATGTAGGATGGCTTTTTTGCATTTGTGCAATATCTCTAAAATTAGAAAGGTCTTGTCTTGAGTGATGCTGAAAAACTAATTCATGCATTTATTTCCTCTAGGCTGGACTATTGTAATTCATTATTATCAGGTTGTCCTAAAAGTTCCCTGAAAAGCCTTCAGTTAATTCAAAATGATGCAGCTAGAGTACTGACAGGAACTAGAAGGAGAGAGCATATTTCACCCATATTGGCCTCTCTTCATTGGCGTCCTGTTAATTCCAGAATAGAATTTAAAATTCTTCTTCTTACTTATAAGGTTTTGAATAATCAGGTCCCATCTTATCTTAGGGACCTCTTAGTACCATATCACCCCAATAGAGCGCTTCGCTCTCAGACTGCAGGCTTACTTGTAGTTCCTAGGGTTTGTAAGAGTAGAATGGGAGGCAGAGCCTTCAGCTTTCAGGCTCCTCTCCTCTGGAACCAGTTCCCAATTCAGATCAGGGAGACAGACACCCTCTCTACTTTTAAGATTAGGCTTAAAACTTTCCTTTTTGCTAAAGCTTATAGTTAGGGCTGGATCAGGTTACCCTGAACCATCCCTTAGTTATGCTGCTACAGACTTAGACTGCTGGGGGGTTCCCATGATGCACTGAGTGTTTCTTTCTCTTTTTGCTCTGTATGCACCACTCTGCATTTAATCATTAGTGATTCATCTCTGCTCTCTTCCACAGCATGTCTTTTTCCTGATTCTCTCCCCTCAGCCCCAACCAGTCCCAGCAGAAGACTGCCCCTCCCTGAGCCTGGTTCTGCTGGAGGTTTCTTCCTGTTAAAAGGGAGTTTTTCCTTCCCACTGCCGCCAAGTGCTTGCTCACGGGGTCGTTTTGACCGTTGGGGTTTTTCTGTAATTATTGTATGGCTTTTGCCTTATAATATAAAGCACCTTGGGGCAACTGTTTGTTGTGATTTGGCGCTATACAAGGTCTATTAGAAAACTAACCGGCAGTTTTATAAAAAAAAAAAAAAAAAAACTATATGGATTTGAATCACGTGCGATTACACCAGACATGCTTGAACCCTCGCGCGCATGCGTGAGTTTTTTTACGCGTCGGTGACGTCATTCGCCTGTGGGCAGGCTTTGAGTGAGCACTGGTCCAGCCCTCTCAGCTGAAATCCTTTGTCTGAGACACTGCTGGAGACGGCGCGCGTTGCTTTATCAAAATTTTTTCAGGACCTGTGAGGGATATCCGAGTGGACACTATTCGAGAAATTCAGCTGGTTTTCGGTGAAAAGTTTAAGGGCTGATGAGAGATTGTGGAGTTTCTTTCACTTTAAGGACAGCTCACAAAGCGGATCGGCGCGGTCGGAGGTGGCGTCCGTCTGGCTGTTTCGAGCTGAAAACTTCCTAATTTAAGGCTCTGTTCACCCAGGTCGTCGTCAGAGAACAGAGAAGTTTCAGAAGAAGTCGGCATGAGGAGTTTATGCGGACATTCCACTGTTAAAGGAGATTTTGTAATGAAAGAACGTGCGGGCAAATTCGCCGAGTCGGTTCCGTGACGACGACGCATATCCTTCCACAGCATGTCTTTTTCCTGATTCTCACCCCTCAGCCCCAACCAGTCCCAGCAGAAGACTGCCCCTCCCTGAGCCTGGTTCTGCTGGAGGTTTCTTCCTGTTAAAAGGGAGTTTTTCCTTCCCACTGTCGCCAAGTGCTTGCTCACAGGGGGTCGTTTTGACCGTTGGGGTTTTTCTGTAATTATTGTATGGCTTTTGCCTTATAATATAAAGCACCTTGGGGCAACTGTTTGTTGTGATTTGGCGCTATACAAGGTCTATTAGAAAACTAACCGGCAGTTTTATAAAAAAAAAAAAAAAAAACTATACGGATTTGAATCACATGCGATTACACCAGACATGCTTGAACCCTCGTGCGCATGCGTGAGTTTTTTCACGCGTGTCGGTGACGTCATTCACCTGTGAGCAGGCTTTGAGTGAGCACTGGTCCAGCCCTCTCGGCTGAAATCCTTTGTCTGAGACACCGCTGGAGACGGCGCGCGTTGCTTTATCAAAATTTTTTCAGGACCTGTGAGGGATATCCGAGTGGACACTATTCGAGAAATTCAGCTGGTTTTCGGTGAAAAGTTTAATGGCTGATGAGAGATTGTCGAGTTTCTTTCACTTTAAGGACAGCTCACAAAGCGGATCGGCGCGGCGCGGTCGGAGGTGGCGTCCGTCTGGCTGTTTCGAGCTGAAAACTTCCTAATTTAAGGCTCTGTTCACCCAGGTCGTCAACAAAGAAGTTTCAGAAGAAGTCGGCATGAGGAGTTTATGCGGACATTCCACTGTTAAAGGAGATTTTGTAATGAAAGAACGTGCGGGCAAATTCGCCGAGTCGGTTCCGTGACGACGACGCATATCCTTCCACAGCATGGCTTTTTCCTGATTCTCTCCCCTCAGTCCCAACCAGTCCCAGCAGAAGACTGCCCCTCCCTGAGCCTGGTTCTGCTGGAGCTTTCTTCCTGTTAAAAGGGAGTTTTTTCCTTCCCACTGTCGCCAAGTGCTTGCTCATAGGGGGTCGTTTTGACCGTTGGGGTTTTTCTGTAATTATTGTTTGGCTTTTGCCTTACAATATAAAGCGCCTTGGGGCAACTGTTGTGATTTGGCGCTATATAAATAAAATTGATTTGATTTGATTTAAAAGAGCTGTATCTACTGGTTACATCTAAGGTTTTCCAGGGAGCTAGTTGGCCTGCCTAGAAGTATAGTAAGTACAGTGGTTGGAACTCTCACAGGTCACGACCTATTGAACAGACATAGGTCAGTACATGTGCCGCCTGTGGGGAGGAACCTGAGACCTTCACTCCACTTTTTGGGCCAGTGTCCAGTATGGGGTAGACTGAGGCAGAGGTTTTTGAGTTCTTTTATTTTGGAACCTGACAAGATTAGGAAACTAGTTAAGAAACTTGGTAACTTGTATCAAGGGTACCAAAAGGTTTAACTAAGAAGGGTCATTTTGGGGGGAGCAGTGGGCCGTTTTGTGGCCTACACTCTACTGGGCTGATAGTTCACCCTCTCTTTCCTAACCTACTGGTTACATCAGCGACATATGTCCTAGTCCACATACAGAGGCTGCGCTGACTGAATCCTTTAAGCAGTGGTGGGCACACTTCCGATAATCCGATAGATAATTATCGAAGATAATGTTTTCATTATCGGATTATCTTTTTAGATAAATTTAAAAACCGTCATCGGACTAATTATCTTCCAATGAATTACCGTCCGATAACTTTTAGACCGATAACATACTAAACTAAGCTGAACAGTGTAAAACATTTTTAAAACTGTTAAAGCTGTTGAGACAACCTGTTAAAAGTTTCCTTATAGGCATGTTGTTCTACCCTCTGCAATCAGAAACCACTCTATTGTCTGTAAGCAAAGGAGAACTGGTGACCAAAAAAAAAGTCATTTCCTTTAACACCATACTGATATAATCACAATGTCACCAAGTCATCCAGAGGCATACATGTTTAACTTATGGTTCAAATTTTAACCACTCATTTTAGACAAGTTATTTAAAATTATTGTCATGCCTGAAGTTTATAAAGTGAAAATATCAGATATATGTTTTCGTTTTAAAGTAATGTGCTAATTTTTAAGGTTTTGTGAGCACATGCTGTGCCAGGCAGCAATGCATTATGGGTAGCATAAGGTAATCTCAGATGTTCACGACAGGACAAATGCATTTCAGACACTGTTCAGGGTCCACAGATAACAGCATTAAACTCTAGTGCCTAAAACTCTCGTGAATTCTCTGGGTTTATAGATGTTAGTAATTCCGACTCCTTATCGGTCCACACGAACGAGGTTGGCGCCATGTTTTTAGTTTTTGTGGAAGTGACGACAAGAGAATAAGGCTACTGATTGGATAGAATTTTAATCAGTACCACCACCCAAAGGTTTGGCAGACTAATTACAACACATTTATATGGTTCGATGTGGATGGATTTTTTTTTAAAGGACATAGTGTGGATGAAGTTTTTTCCCCAAACTGAAAGGGTAAGATATTCGGTTTTACAAATACCCGACAACGTGTGTACATGGCCTTATGTCTGTGAAAGGCACTATATAAATAAATTGACTTACTTACTTACTAATATTGAGTGCACGTTTTACAACATCATAAAAGTTTTAAAACATGCAATTGCGATGACACTTCCAGGGCTCCGTAAAAATGCCCGTTTTTACAAATAAAAATGGAATATTTTACAAAAGCACATTTATCTTTAAACCAACACACGACACACGTCACATTAACGTGTTGGTTTACATAATGGATTACTGAACCAATCACTGTTTAGCACTTTTACCCAGAATGCTTTGTGGTCTGTGTTTGTTACAAAACCTCAGAATTAGTGCCTTATTCAACATTAAAAGATATATATTTTAACTTTGTACAAATGACAGAATTGACATTAATGGAGTTATTCTATCAGTATTTTCAAAAACCCATAAGTTAGTATGACTTTATTTTTCAAGACCTCCGCCTGACCGAGTGTTGAAATTGATAGGGAGCTGGCCTTATGGCTGTTCTCGGTGTGTCTCTGTGGTGGGAGCGCTGTTGTAAACAAGAGCTTCCAGCAGGAGCAGAATGTTGAAAGAAAAATGATTATGATTAGTAAAGAGTTGATTTCGTGGGTGTTCTCAGGATTTGTTTGTGCTGCTTCCTGCAGGGAGCAGCATGGTCAAACATTCTTGCTTATTCTTTAGGTCTTTTACCGCTTTTGATACTTTCAAAAGTGATCGTGTTAAAAATCAATTGCAGCTCTTTAGTAACGGCAAATGTCCCATAAATAACACCGGAATTCATCGGTTATCGATGATCTGTAACTTCCGATACATTTTTGGGTGGTTTATCTTTATCAAAGATAACTTTTCAGTTATCTTATTATCTGTTATCGAAGTTAATTTTTTGGTTATCTGTGCCCACCACTGCCTTTAAGTATGAAATTCATAACATGAGACAGATGAAAGCAGGTATTTTTCGGTTGATATGCAGCACTGGTCTTCAGTATATGCCCACTGAAGTTGAGGACATATAAGATGATCACGTTTGTTTTTAAGTTATTGCAAACACAAAGTGGCATGGGTGGATTAACTTACCTACCCAACCATTTACGTATATATATTTGTGCTGTAAAAGGCCTATGCTGTTACCAGTACAGGGAAAACTCCCCAGGGAAAAGCAAACATGAGTGTTAAGCTTAGGCTTGTGCCCTCGCCCTCTGCGCACTGAAATTCCTCCAGATTCCCTCAGTCATTTAATATTTTACACTACAAAGGGAGAACTATACAATCCTTTCTCATGTTTGAGCAGCACAGTTTACCTCTTAACATCACTTGTTTGAAATAACTAGCCCTAACTTGGGGGTAGCACAGTGGCTTAGTGGTTAGCACTGATGCCTCACAGCAAGAAGTTTGTGGGATCACTTCACGCCCTTTCTGTGTGGAGTTTGCCTGTGTGGGTTTCCTCTGGGCACTCTGGGTTCCTCCCACAATCACAAACAGGCTTATTGAGGGTCTGCTCCTTTCATCTGGAGTTTGTCCCAGACACTGGCTGCCCACTGCTCCTCTTGGTTGGATTGTGCCTCACTGAAATTAGGATAGGTTAAATGCAGAGGACAAATTTCATTGTACACGTACAATGACAATAAAGGTCCTGTTATTACGTCCGCCAAGGATGTAATAAAATCGTCAGCATTTACGAGGTCTGTTAGAAAAGTATCTGACCTTTTTATTTTTTTCAAAAACCTGATGGATTTGAATCACGTGTGCTTGCATGAGCCAACCTTGAACCTTCGTGCGCATGCGTGAATTTTTTCATGCCTGTTGATTGCATCATTTCCTGGTAAGCAGTCTTTGTGTGGGACGTGTGCTGTGCGCTCGGCATTTTTTCATTCCAAGGAAAAAGACGGAGCGACTGGAGCAGCGCAACTGCATCAAATTTTGCCAGAAACTGGGCGACAGCCAGGTAGAAACCACTCGGATTATTGAGACGACTTTCTGTGACGATCCTATGGGCATCACACAGATTAAGGAGCAGTACAACCGGTTTAAAGATGGCCACACAACGGTGGAGAGCGAGCCACACTCCGGGCGGCCATCAACATGCCGGAAGAGGTGGACATCAGCACTTTTTCAGCACATTCCACTGTGACAGAAGATTTGACCATGAAAAGAGTTGCAGCGAAATTCATGCCGATGGCTTCAGCACGAAGCTGACGGAGCAAAAGCACCTCCGTGTTGAAGTCTCACAGGACATGCTGCCTCTTCCACAATTTCTCGGATAGTCACACAACTGAAAAGCCACCGAAAGCCGTCTGAATCTTCCGAATGGTGGAAGAGGTGGGCATCATTTTCAGAGTCCAGCATGTCCTGTGAGACTTCAACACGGAGGTGCTTTTGCTCCGCCGTTAGCAGCCGTTCAAGCCATCGGCATGAATTTCGCTGCAACTCTTTTCATGGCCAAATCTTCTGTCACAGTGGAATGTGCCAAAAAAGTGCTGATGTCCACCTCTTCCGCAATTTCTCGGATAGTCACACGACAATCCCGCATCACCACAGCGTTCACTTTGGAAATGATCTGGTCATTTCAGTATGTTGATGGCCGACCAGAGCGCGGCGCACTCTCCACCATTGTGCGGACGTCTTTAAACCGGTTGTACCACTCCTTAAGCTGTGTGATGTCCATAGGATCGTCACCGAAAGCCGGAATCATCCGAATGGTTTCCACCTGGTTGTCGCCCAGTTTCTGGCAAAATTTGATGCAGTCGCGCTGCTCCAGTTGTTCCGCCATTTTCCTTGCAAAGAAAAAACGACGGGAGACTACACCCATCCTCACACAAAGGCTGCTTACAAGCAAACGACGCAATCGACAGGCGTGAAAAAATTCACGCATGCGCACGACGGTTCAAGGTTTGCTCATGCAAGCACACGTGATTCAAATCCATCAGGTTTTTGAAAAAAATAAAAAGGTCAGATACTTTTCTAACAGACCTCATATTTATTTATTTGACTGTTAGCAGGATTATGTCAAAAGTACTGCACAGATTTTGCCAAAATTTTCACCACAGATAGATATTAGACCAAGGAACAACACATTAAATTTTGGAGGCGATCGGATCTGGGGTCAGATTCTAATCTAATTCATTTTATATAGGCTTTGAAGGATTACTGTTAGCAGGATTATGTCAAAACTACTCCACAGATTCTCACCAAATTTTCAACACAGATATATATAAGGCCATGGAAGACTTCATTAAATTTTGGAGGTGATCTTGATCCGGATCTGGATTCTGGGTCAAGTTTCACTTTATATAGTTTTTGAAGGATTATGTCAAAACTACTTCACAAATTCTCACCAAATTTTCAACACAGATATATATTAGCCCATGGAAGAATCCATTAATGCTTGGGGGTGATCTGGTTCTGAATCTGGATTCTGGATCAAGATTTCACTTTTTATGTGTTTTGAAGGATTACATCAAAACTACTTCACGGATTCTCACCAAATTTGAACCACAGATAGATATTAGGGCATGGAAGACTCCACTGCATTTTGGAGGTGATCTGGATCCGGATTGGTGGATGTCAGAAATCTGATTGCTCTTGTATTATTATTATTATTATTATTACTAACTTGCCTTGTCCCTACCTTTTCTGTTTCAGGACTTCAATGCAGAAATGGATGTATATCAAACAAAATGAAGTTGACACAAAATTAGAAATATCTTGGTTTCATACTGTCTGCAATGAAACAGAAGTCAAAGTAAATATAAGAATCATTGATGGGTTTTTTATTTCCATTTTCCATATCTTCCTAACAATTTCTGAATTGCGGTTGCCAAGCAAAACTGAAAACAAAACACACCAAAATCAAATTATGTGTTGGCTCAAATGCAAGACGCATGGTGCAAGGACATGACGTAAAACATGAGAGTGATCAAACAACAGTACACAGTTGTATTGGTCTAACCTATGATCTATATTTTAGATGTGCTGTAATAAACATCCTATTAGTTTTTAATTAAAAACAAAACACAACATTAGCATCCCATCCTGCCTAGTTAATTAGGTGGTTGTTTGGCTCACATCATGATGAATGTGTGGAAGAGGTGAACAGAGACACATGAAACAAAAGGATGATCAAACAACAGCACAAAACTGTATTATCTGGACCTATGATGTAGATTTTGGATCGGATATAATCATCATGTTCGTTTCAGAATTATGCACATGGTGTTTTAATAAGATTTTGATCAATCAAATGACCTCTCATTCCCAGTGACGTTGCTTTAAATCTCTCGCATGATTTTAGATGCCACCTTTTATCAGGAAATAGGCAAATGCAGAAGTTCAGTGTGAGGAAGGCTGATGTGGAAATGTCAAATTTCCGCTGTTGTCAAACTGTTTTCAATAACTGTAACCAGTCACATGGGAAAAAAGGGGCTCAAGTTATACAATCAGTGAAAATCAGCTTGTGGAGTCTTTGGTTGCAGTAAAACCTGCAGACTTGTTTCTTTTTAGCTCCGTGGTTTGAAACCACCATGTGAAAAATATACACGCTAAAACATTATTAGTAGTAGTATTTTTGTACTTTGTCAACTACACCACAAATTTTAATTCTACCGTCACAAAATGATGCCAAACAGTGGCATCTTTAATTTTAACTACATTTCTAATGGGGTTTCACTCTTGATGCAGGAGCTTCCAGATTCATACTCCAGTGCAAGTTTACAGAGTATCACCCTCATAACATAAAGACGTCCCCCCCTTACACATATGTGCACACTCACACACGTCGTATTACTTCAAAATAAAAACCACTGGAAGCCAGCATCTGGATTCTTGAGAAAGAGTTTATATCTTAAGTAAAATCACAGCCACTTTTCTGTATAGTTTAAATTAGAGCGCCTTCAGGTGCAAAGGTGGAGGAGGCCTGAGCAGGTCTTGGAGTGTTGGCTGAAATGGTTGAGAAATGTACAAATCGGGTGCAGGGGATGAAACACAGGCAGAGTCAGTAATAGTAAAAGTGACATCATGGCAACATAACTTTAAAGAGTTTATGTGAAGTCAGTCATCTTCCAGACTCCATGGAAACCAAAATTAAGGAGCAAAAAAAACAAAAAAAAAAACCTGCTTCATTCAGTCTGACGAGAGCCACTTACAAACTTCACATTCATTAAAAGAGCAGTTTGATTTATAATTAATTACAAAAATGGGCTCTTGCCTGGCTCCAACTCTAAAATAGAGAGAAAAATAAGATTCTATTCAATATAAAAATGGCATCACAAAAGTACATATCCTGATCATTTCTCTAAAGTCAGTTGAAATCTTGCACTTTTTAAATGGCATTGAAACTTTCAATGACTTAAAAACCTTTATACAATAACAATGGCTTTGAGAAGAAAAGCCAGCTTTAGAGGGAAAACGAAACAGAACTAAAACAAATTAATACCAAAAATGCATTTAAGTGACTTACTGGCATAAAACATCTGAAATAAAATCTACTTCCATAATTCTTTCCTGTACAAAGACAAAACAATTACATATTTCCAGTGCTTTGGGAGATAAACAACAAACTTTACAACTGATAACATCTTTTCATTAAAGAAAAAATCCACACACACAACCCACGTTTTCTACCTTTATGAGTACTAATCAGAAGCTTTGTCAAATCAATCATCAGAACTTTATAAGATCTACCACAACAGGTAGGACTCAGGTCGGCACTGACTTGCCCTGGCCACGATAACTGTGCAAGCCCAACTGAGTTTAATTTCTGAAGCACAGCGGCGTGGTTAATGTGCTGATGTGACATTAGCCTCAAAGCACACTGTATGTCCTGTTTATGTACAACCCCTGGCAATAATTATGGAATCACCGGCCTCGGAGGATGTTCATTCAGTTGTTTAATTTTGTAGAAAAAAAGCAGATCACAGACATGACACAAAACTAAAGTCATTTCAAATGGCAACTTTCTGGCTTTAAGAAACACTATAAGAAATAAAGAAAAAAAATTGTGGAAGTCAGTAACGGTTACTCTTTTAGACCAAGCAGAGGGAAAAAAATATGGACTCACTCAATTCTGAGGAATAAATTATGGAATCACCCTGTACATTTTCATCCCCAAAACTAACACCTGCATCAAATCAGATCTGCTCGTTAGTCTGCATCTAAAAAGGAGTGATCACACCTTGGAGAACTGTTGCACCAAGTGGACTGACATGAATCATGGCTCCAACATGAGAGATGTCAATTGAAACAAAGGAGAGGATTATCAAACTCTTAAAAGAGGGTAAAACATCACGCAATGTTGCAAAAGATGTTGGTTGTTCACAGTCAGCTGTGTCTAAACTTTGGACCAAATACAAACAACATGGGAAGGTTGTTAAAGGCAAACATACTGGTAGACCAAGGAAGACATCAAAGCGTCAAGATAGAAAACTTAAAGCAATATGTCTCAAAAATCGAAAATGCACAACAAAACAAATGAGGAACGAATGGGAGGACACTGGAGTCAATGTCTGTGACCGAACTGTAAGAAACCGCCTAAAGGAAATGGGACTTACATACAGAAAAGCTAAACGAAAGCCATCATTAACACCTAAACAGAAAAAACAAGGTTACAATGGGCTAAGGAAAAGCAATCGTGGACTGTGGATGACTGGATGAAAGTCATATTCAGTGATGAATCTCGAATCTGCATTGGGCAAGGTGATGATGCTGGAACTTTTGTTTGGTGCCGTTCCAATGAGATTTATAAAGATGCGTGCCTGAAGAGAACATGTAAATTTCCACAGTCATTGATGATATGGGGCTGCATGTCAGGTAAAGGCACTGGGGAGATGGCTGTCATTACATCATCAATAAATGCACAAGTTTACATTGATATTTTGGACACTTTTCTTATCCCACCAATTGAAAGGATGTTTGGGGATGATGAAATCATTTTTCAAGATGATAATGCATCTTGCCATAGAGCAAAAACTGTGAAAACATTCCTTGCAAAAAGACACATAGGGTCAATGTCATGGCCTGCAAATAGTCCGGATCTTAATCCAATTGAAAATCTTTGGTGGAAGTTGAAGAAAATGGTCCATGACAAGACTCCAACTTGCAAAGCTGATGTGGCAACAGCAATCAGACAAAGTTGGAGCCAGATTGATGAAGAGTACTGTTTGTCACTCATTAAGTCCATGCCTCAGAGACTGCAAGCTGTTATAAAAGCCAGAGGTGGTGCAACAAAATACTAGTGATGTGTTGGAGCGTTCTTTTGTTTTTCATGATTCCATAATTTTTTCCTCAGAATTGAGTGATTCCATATTTTTTTCCCTCTGCTTGGTCTAAAAAAGTAACTGTTACTGACTGTCACAATTTTTTTCCTGATTTCTTATAGTGTTTCTTAAAGCCAGAAAGTTGCCATTTGAAATGACTTTAGTTTTGTGTCATGTGTGTGATCTGCTTTTTTTCTACAAAATTAAACAACTGAATGAACATCCTCCGAGGCCGGTGATTCCATAATTTTTGCCAGGGATGGTATGTGTGTGAGCACATTATCATGCACATGCATATGATGTGAGCAAGAGCATGAAAACTACAAGTGTATTGCTGCAATATCATGCTGGTGTCTGCAGATGTGGTGTGCTGTCTGTCTCCATTTCCCTCCCTCCAGTAGTTAATACTGACCGTGGCCTATTTGGTTATGTTCACAGTACAGGCTGAAGTTTCTCTAATTCAATCCCCCGCCCCACCCACCAATGAGACATAACTATTTTCTGAATAATGTGCACTACTAGATCTTTTTTCTTCTTTTTCTTATCTGCAAAGTTTATATGCAGTCTTTAGATACACATCTCTGGACATGTGTCCTGATTGAGTACTGTCAGGTCAAATGTTATGCCATATGTTCATGTGTCGCGTCTCGGCACATTTCACTGACACCATTAAGTGTCGCCACCTCACAGCTTGGTAATAATGTACATGGAGGATAAGTACAAATGCAACAGTGGTCAGCAAAGAGAGGAGGGTGTTAAAATCTACACATACACTTTTGTTATCTGAATGTGGATTACATGTATATGTACTAGCAGGAGTCCTATATGGGCCCTGAGGCACACTGAGCTTAAGGTGCACCGACACGTGCATGACTTTGATTCACACACTTACACGACTTGTGTCGTGCAGGAGAGTAAACTCGTCTTTAATGGGTGCAGACTGAATTTGAGAGGGACGCCGGCGCGTGCAATTGCGCAAAGAGAATTTTGAAATGTTTAAAAAAATCCATCAAGCATAAATGTCGTGCTACGTGGCGCGATCTGCTCGCCAACACTACATGCAGCTCTTCAAGTCGAGTAAAGAAGAAGTGAAGAGAGTGAGTGGTTGCGTCAGTGGATCGCATGAGAGCGCAGTTTGAACGATTATAATGAGATGTTAAATCTATCATAAACATACTTTAACAGCTTCAGACAAGAAGGAAAGAACATGCAACTGCTTTACCAAGTCATGACAATGTAAACATGACAAATAATTACTTTTTTAGACGACTCCAAATGCTTTCTCCAGCTCATTCAGCGTGTGTGAACGGTGCTGCTGGAGCAGTCCTCTGTGATTCAGGAAGCAATTAGAGCCATTTTCAACAGACAACTTGCAGAGAAAATGATTAATCCGCTATGAAATAATTAATTTATATACACAGCGTCCAGCGTAGAGCACGTGGCAGGCGGTGGAACAAAGCACAGCATCCAGCTGGGCACACAGCGGGTGGGATCATCACGACGACATGCGTGCAAGTGCATGAATCAAAGTCATGCACACATCATTGCACCTTATCCCTGGAAAAAGAAGAGTGAAGTGGATAAGAGTCCTTGACTCCTCCTGGATGTCAGTCTATCTCAGGTTACTTCCCCAGCCTAGGCTGGCACCCATTTACAGCTGGCTGGACTGGGACATTGCAGATGAACAGTCTTGTCCAAGGACACAGACTGGCTGCATGACTGGAATAATACAGATTCTGTATTATTTAATGTTGTGCAGTAATGTGAAGGTAGAACTGTGCTTCACCCAGTCTGAAATTTTGCTCCAATAACACAAATGTGAACTCTAGCAACTAACAACAGCAAACATATAAACATGAGCACTAAGGCTTATAATGTGAACACAGCCGAAGTAAGGAGTGGAGGGAAAAAAGAAAAAAAATACCCTTTTTTCCCTTGTTTGTTGGAAAACAAACTCTGAAGCTTTTAATAGCCATAATTAATATCAACTATCAACCCTGGGCATGACCTCTGAACTTTGTAGGTTAGTAGGTTCAAAAATCAAAAGGCACCTTGGCAAAGATTAGCAACCTGCCATCTGCAACTGTTTCGAAACAACATACCCTGATTACCCGAGTGTAGTGACAGATCAGTTTTTGGTTACGATAATAATGGATTTACTGAATCCTGGAGTATTGCCTCTTACATTGTCTGACTTTTGTGTCCACTCAGCCAAATGGACACATGTGGACATCAATGTTACTGGACTCTTTAATCTGAATTATGCATGCAGGACCATAAAACTATTTCCTTTTAATTCACTAACATTCATTCAATCACTTAAGGTGAGGTTGATGTAAGCGGAAAATAACTTGTCCTCTACTGCGTGAGATGATGCACTCAGTTGTCCTTGTGTCCTTCCATCTAATTAACTGCTGGTTTTGGCCCCTCTTCAATTATGATTCTGAGCCACCTTTATGGAACCACCAAGGCCATACGTATTATATACCTCTGGACCTGTGAGCGCTGTAAATCCTCAATGTGATGGGAAAACTTTCAAGCTGCTCAGTTTACAGTTTACCTCACTAACATTTGTACAAAGTGTTTCTCACTGTGCATGTTCACAGTTAAAGGGAGATAACTATGCCATTAATGAATTTTATCAATGCATGCGCAAACTGTGTGATGTGGGTCGTATGTATCACATGTTACTATGTGTTGGTGGAATTTCTGTTGTCTCAAGTTGGTCTCCCACTGCAGATTTTTGGCCTTCCTGATTCCAAAAATTAGGAAATCGGGATGGATTTATTACAATAGCAGGCAAACGTTCTGTGTCATATTTATTAAACAGTAGGTTAGTGCAGACTACAAACGATTTTGAATGCAGCCCCATGAGAGGACAGCTTCCGAGCACGCTCACAGCTTTACACTGTGCAGTCTACGCACTAACGCCCACGGTTATAACAAGACTTTTCCACAAAGGTAAATGCATCTGTGACCATCTGAAAACTATTTTCTGCTGAAGAGTGCAGCATGCTTTTCATGAGATTATAGATGTCTATTGTAATTCCAGAGGAGATTTAAAGGGGTCAGTGAACAGTGACTCTTTGAATGCACCACTACTCACACACCACATACACTGTTGCACTTGCTGCTTGGTCCGGTCAGTTTCACCCCAGTGTAATGAAATCGGCCAATTATAACACAATCTGCATTGTATTTTAGCTGCCAAATCCAGATTCAAGCAGAAACTATTAATTTCAAGATGCACTGATGAAATAATAACAAAGCCATCCATAAAAATGCAGTAAGACACATGGTATGTGTTGTCTGGCAAAGGCTATGCAAGGCGGAGCGACAGATGATGGTCTAGCTTCTTATAATATGACACTCCACACACGCTCTGGCCACAGTCCATTCTCTTGGCTCCACACTGCACTTGGGCCACGCTCTTATTGCTCACATGCCCTGACTTTTGCAAAATATTGCCCCATATCTGCGCAAATTACATCAGACTATTTATTCACTGTTTGGGATCATGATGTGTACCCACACCACAAAATTTTAGAACATGTTCAGAACTTTCATAATAGCTCAAAAGGACCTACAGTGCTACTTTTACTACCTATTAATGCCTTTTACACCCCATTTTAGGCCGTAATTGAGATGTAGCCAATCGTCAAAAACCTGCAATGGGAAACTAGTACTATTCCTCCTTGTCTCATGTGCTGAAGTCGTTTTGCTGAAGTACCAATATTTTCTAAACTGTTCACATTTTAAAGCAATCTATCTGGCACTTCTGTGTGTGTGTGTGTGTGTGTGTGTGTGTGTGTGTGTGTGTGTGTGTGTGTGTGTGTGTGTGTGTGTGTGTGTGTGTGTGTGTGTGTGTGTGTGTGTGTGTGTGTGTTCTCTACAGTATGTCACCATCTTCTATGCTGAAGCTTGATCTGCGACTGGAGTCAACTGAGGCTTCAGGAGACATCGCAGAGAGCAGCGGGTCTCCGCCCATAGGAGACAATGGCTCGTCCATCATCAGGAAGCCTAAGTCACTTCTCCTCCCTTGCAAATCCAGTCCACCCAGATCACCCAGCCCCGACATGCCATCTGAGAAGTGTGGTATCCCATCACACAAGTCCAGCGACGGCGCAAAGTCAAAGGGCTGGGAGCTGCCCACAGCCGGGAACTGAACAGGCAGCTGGGGCTGGAGATGCTGGGGCGGTGGAAGCAGCTGCCTGGGCTGAGGTGGAGCCTGGCTCTGGTGGTGGAGGTGGTGCTGAGGAAGAAAGTAGTGCTGCTGGGCCTGTGGTTGAGCCTGGTTCTGATGTAGGTGCTGGTTTTGGTGGTGGACCTGTGCATGGGTGTGGAGAAATGTCTCTTCTGGGCTGGTCTCTTGTTTTATATGAGAAGACATCAAGTCAGCCAGGTTGGGGCCAGAGGGAGACGTGTTGGGCAAGCCGTGCAGAAGAGCCTGCATCTCCAACTTCTGTTCAGAGTGGGTGGGGTAGTACTGTCAGTACTGACATATTTGCTGAATCAATGCTGCCATTATTTAGGAAATTTCCCTTCCCAGCAATTATTGGCAAATCCAATAACAACTTAGTTCCAATTTGATGCTAGCATAATGTTTTAATGCATCAAAAGTTCACATTCTGCTCAGCAGTCAATTTGGTTTGAGTCACTGCTTTTAAATGTGATACCTCAAAACAACAAAAAAAAACCTTACTTTGCAAATAATGTGTACTACTGTATTGTAAAAAAAAAGTAGGTTGCAGTATTTTTCAAATTGTAAGTTTGGCTTTGAAACTACAATCAATGTCTAGACTTCCCCACGTCTGATATGTGTATTTTTACGTGTGTGGTTGGTTTATTCATACCTGAATGCGTAGCAACAGCTGTTTGTTCTCCATCTCCATCCTTTTGAAGTTGTTTTCTACCTCTCTGGTCCGCTGCACATCCTTCTGCATACGTTTGATGTATTCTACAGATGCTCTCAGTATAGTGCCCTTGTTCCAGCGCACATCACTGTGCACATACAAAATTACACACATGCACTTGTCATTCTGTGGGTCTGCAACATGCAATGCAGCAGTAAGTACTGACATTTCAATCAACATGCTGCATCTACACTTCAAATGCAGATTCACAAAAGCAGCTTACAGATCGTTTGTTTTTGGGATCATGGCGCCTAGCTCTTTAATGCGATCATTAATGTTGAATCTCCTCCGTCTTTCAACTATAGAAGAGGACAGAAGAGGAAAAGAAAAAAGAAATAATGAGGACAAGAGCAAACAGCAACCTTTAGAGTTCCAAAAATAAAGGTGCAGTATTATCAGTAATAGTTCCAGCGTATGATAGGTTGGCAACAATGGATATGCATAAAGAAAAGGACAGACAGCGACACACACACACACACACAGGTTCACAGGCAATTGCACTTTAATGCCAGAACAGCAGAAATAAGCAGGTTAACCATCCACCCGCTGGTTGCACTGTGTCAGCTAAATCAATGTAGAGTATAAAATGTTTTTTGCAAGGTAGAGATTATGGTGGTTGTGTGGGAGTGTGTACGCATGCCTGCCTCTGTGAGTATAACAATGAGAAGATTGTAACTACCATCATATAAATTATAAATCATGCTGAGAGGGAAACACTTACTCAGATTGTGGTTGTCTTTCTTTTGTCTCTCCTTGGCCAGTGCACGGGCTTCTGTTTCTTTGCAATAACAAAACTTAATTAACTAATGGCAGTGATTGTGCCACATCTCAACACAAACAGTGTTTCAAATGTGTCAACAGATGACAAAGACAGACATAAATTACAGACCAGACTACAAGAATCCTTTAATGACTAAATGACTGGAGAACATCATGACCTTATTCTTCAGTATAACTTAACGTCTTAATTGTTCCAGGCTATAAACAACATCATGCAAAATTTCTCATTTTTCGCACCTGACAGTTCTCTTTTGATAGTCAAATTTGCAGGACAAGAGTTACTGGTCATGGCACCGGCTGGCCCCTTCATCCCAGGACCCGTATAAACATCCAGATGACTGCTGGACAGAGGGAGCTGGGAAGGAAATACACACACTTAGAAAAACCTACGAAGGACAAATACAATGAATCAACTGTTATATGTCAACAGCAACAGGACATCTGCAATAGGAGCAAGGCCAGGAAGAGACATTTTACCAGCTCCTTTTACCTTTAGCGTCCACTTATCTGAAACTACACCAGAGGCTGAAGAGAGCACATGGAAGTTTTGTGCTCCTGGGACACTTTGATGGATTAGTGTGAGGGAAGCTCAGTTCTTAATCCTGAAATTTCAACAACTGTTACATGATGAGTTTGCTCTAACTCATCTCAACAAAGTCTGTCTGTCTGCAGACACTAAAACTCAAAAAGTGTTCAGACTACAGCAAATCTTCGTAGAGATTTGGTTGCCGGGTTAAAGAAGAGCTGAGCATATTTTTCAAAATTTTCTTTCATGCTTTTGTTTCTTTCAAATATTGTGAGATACGGGGTTTACTTTTATCTCAGTCTTTAACATTCTCCCCTCATGATGTCATGAAGTGCTGATTGGAACTTAAAAAACAAAAACAACTGAATGCAATCCTCTGTCAGTTGACAGACATAACAGCACTCAGAGTGCAGCTTACATGTGAGCAGACGGAACGCTCAACTTAATCACACTGAAATGTAGCAACAAGTCAAACTGAGGTCACACTGACCTGAACTTAAACTCCACATTTCCTGAAGAACTCATTTACAACTTAAAACCCGAAACCTGAAGTACTTTTATAAAGTGAGTGGTTGTGTTCAGCATGCAGTAAAGTGCTGATAACAGGAGATAATGCAATAATCTCACACCTAAGTACAGTCTGTCGGACAGAGAGCAGTGGCTGCCTCTATCTTATCTCACTCTCTCTTTATGACATGATTCTCCTGAATGTCCTGCTACTCTTCCATGTTTTGTGGTCTCCTAACACTTGCACTTTAGACATTGCATAGTGAGAGCAACTAAATAGATATGATTTTCTTTTAATTGTACAGTATACTTTCATGAGTGTGAGGACTTTTTACATCTTTTTATGACTTGTGCCGTACTCCCTGAAGTGAGGGCACGTGTGTCACAACTAATCTAATGAGACCTGAAAGATAATAATAAAAGATATCTTATCTGGCGGCTACTGTCTGAGCAGAGAGATCAAATACATTCATAACCACAAACATGCACACAGACCTCTGCAGAGTCTCTCCTGTATGTAAACTATGGGCTCTGTGAAAACTACACAAATCTTCTGAAGACTGCAAGAAATAAGGACAAATTTTCATTAGATGTAAGAACTTGATAATGTAGGGTTTTGTTTTGTTTTTTAGAAATAAGTGTTGGGGATTGTTTGGGGGGAAAATGAACTGTCCACATGATTCTTTGTGGTTCTTCAATGAAAATCCCTCGTGAACAGCCCCTCTAACCACATTAAATCAGTCTTAATCACATTAATCAATTCTAACAGAGAACAATTATATTATGACAGTCACTAACATTATTTTGAATGATCCGATATACAATGCACTTATTACAGTCAATACTGCAATATACAGTAGTGTTCAGAATAATAGTAGTGCTATGTGACTAAAAAGATTAATCCAGGTTTTGAGTATATTTCTTATTGTTACATGGGAAACAAGGCACCAGTAGATTCTCACAAATCCAACAAGACCAAGCATTCATGATATGCACACTCTTAAGGCTATGAAATTGGGCTATTAGTAAAAAAGTAGAAAAGGGGGTGTTCACAATAATAGTAGTGTGGCATTCAGTCAGTGAGTTCATCAATTTTGTGGAACAAACAGGTGTGAATCAGGTGTCCACTATTTAAGGATGAAGCCAGCACCTGTTGAACATGCTTTTCTCTTTGAAAGCCTGAGGAAAATGTGACGTTCAAGACACTGTTCAGAAGAACAGCGTAGTTTGATTAAAAAGTTGATTGGAGAGGGGAAAACTTATACGCAGGTGCAAAGAATTATAGGCTGTTCATCTACAATGATCTCCAATGCTTTAAAATGGACCAAAAAACCAGAGACGCATGGAAGAAAACGGAAAACAACCATCAAAATGGATAGAAGAATAACCAGAATGGCAAAGGCTCACCCACTGATCAGCTCCAGGATGATCAAAGACAGTCTGGAGTTACCTGTAAGTGCTGTGACAGTTAGAAGACACCTGTGTGAAGCTAATTTATTTGCAAGAATCCCCCACAAAGTCCCTCTGTTAAATAAAAGACGTGCAGAAGAGGTTACAATTTGCCAAAGAACACATCAACTGGCCTAAAGAGAAATGGAGGAATATTTTGTGGACTGATGAGAGTAAAATTGTTCTTTTTGGGTCCAAGGACCGCAGACAGTTTGTGAGACGACCCCCAAACTCTGAATTCAAGCCACAGTTCACAGTGAAGACAGTGAAGCATGGTGGTGCAAGCATCATGATATGGGCATGTTTCTCCTACGATGGTGTTGCGCCTATATATCGCATACCAGGTATCATGGATCAGTTTGGATATGTCAGAATACTTGAAGAGGTCATGTTGCCTTATGCTGAAGAGGACATGCCCTTGAAATGGGTGTTTCAAGTCAATGACCCCAAGCACACTAGTAAACAGGCAAAATCTTGGTTCCAAACCAACTAAATTAATGCCTCGCAGATGTGAAGAAATCATGAAAAACTGTGGTTATACAACTAAATACTAGTTTAGTGATTCACAGGATTGCTAAAAAAAGCAGTTTGAACATAACAGTTTTGAGTTTGTAGTGACAACAGCAGATGCTACTATTATTGTGAACACCCCCTTTTCTACTTTTTTTTACTAATAGCCCAATTTCATAGCCTTAAGAGTATTCATATCATGAATGCTTGATCTTGTTGGATTTGTGAGAATCTACTGGTACCTTGTTTCCCATGTAACAATAAGAAATATACTCAAAACCTGGATTAATCTTTTTAGTCACATAGCACTACTATTATTCTGAACACTACTGTAGATATATATCACGGGCATGAATATCAGGTTTTAGGGTTTTATTGATTTTTTTGCCAGGGTGGAGTGATTGTACAGAATACCTCATGAATGATATTAAAAAGTAAGAATTGTGTGATGTTTGTCCTACACATGTCCCTGTGTGGGACAAATAGCTATGTCGATGGGATAAAGGGCAAAGCTGAATGATAGCTTTTTATTTTATGTACGAGGTCTGTCAATAAAGTATAGGTCCTTTTTATTTTTTTCAAAAACTATATGGATTTTATTCATATGTTTTTACGTCAGACATGCTTGAACCCTCGTGCGCATGCGTGAGTTTTTCCACGCCTGTCGGTAACGTCATTCACCTGTGAGCACTCCTTGTGGGAGGAGTCGTCCAGCCCCTCGTCGGAATTCGTTTGTCTGAGAAGTTGCTGAGAGACTGGTGCTTTGTTTGATCAAAATTTTTTCTAAACCTGTGAGACACATCGAAGTGGACACGGTTCGAAAAATTAAGTTGGTTTTCGGTGAAAATTTTAACGGCTGATGAGAGATTTTGAGGTGATACTGTCGCTTTAAGGACTTCCCACGGTGCAAGACGTCGCGCAGCGCTCTCAGGCGCCGTTGTCAGCCTGTTTCAAGCTGAAAACCTCCACATTTCAGGCTCTATTGATCCAGGACGTCGTGAGAGAACAGAGAAGTTTCAGAAGAAGTCGGTTTCAGCATTTTATCCGGATATTCCACTGTTAAAGGAGATTTTTTTTAATGAAAGACGGGACGCAGCCGGCGCGGTGCGGCGGCACAGGAAAAACACCTCTGTGTTGATAACCATTTGTAAAATCCAGGCGGCTTTTGATGGCTTTCAGTGGAGTGAGTATATGAGAAATTGTTTAACAGCTGGACATGTTCCAACTTGTCCTTAAGGCTTCCAACTGAGGTGTTTTTCCTGTGGCGGAGCGTCGCAGCGGCTGCGAGCCGGCGCTGCAATCCGTCCGCACGTCTTTCATTAAAAAAATCTCCTTTAACAGTGGAATATCCAGATAAAATGCTGAAACCGACTTCTTCTGAAACTTCTCTGTTCTCTCACAACGTCCTGGATCAATAGAGCCTGAAATGTGGAGGTTTTCAGCTTGAAACAGGCTGACGACGGCGCCTGAGAGCACTGCGCGACGTCTCGCACCGTGGGAAGTCCTTAAAGCGACAGTATCACCTCAAAATCTCTCATCAGCCGTTAAAATTTTCACAGAAAACCAGCTTAATTTTTCGAACCATGTCCACTTCGATGTGCCTCACAGGTTTAGAAAAAATTTTGATCAAACAAAGCGCCAGTCTCTCAGCAACTTCTCAGACAAAGGAATTCCGACGAGGGGCTGGACGACTCCTCCCACAAGGAGTGCTCACAGGCGAATGACGTCACCGACAGGCGTGGAAAAACTCACGCATGCGCACGAGGGTTCAAGCATGTCTGACGTAAAACATATGAATGAAATCCATATAGTTTTTGAAAAAAATAAAAAGGACCTATACTTTATTGACAGCCCTCGTATATGCAATAGCTATAAAGAGTGTGAATTTGCACATATTTTATTATTTATTGTACTTATTTATGATGCCAAATAGGGATGTCCCAAGCAAGCTTTCTTTTTCATTTGTTTATTCATTTGTTTATTGCTCCAATCCTGATCCAAGTCACTTAATATTGAGTATTTGCCGATACAGAATCCCGATATCAAATCAAATCAATTTTATTTATATAACGCCAAATCACAACAAACAGTTGCCCCAAGGCGCTTTATATTGTAAGGCAAGGCCATACAATAATTACGGAAAAACCCCAACGGTCAAAATGACCCCCTGTGAGCAAGCACTTGGCAGCAGTGGGAAGGAAAATCTCCCTTTTAACAGGAAGAAACCTCCAGCAGAACCAGGCTCAGGGAGGGGCAGTCTTCTGCTGGGACTGGTTGGGGCTGAGGGAGAGAACCAGGAAAAAGACATGCTGTGGAGGGGAGAAGAGATCAATCACTAATGATTAAATGCAGAGTGGTGCATACAGAGCAAAAAGAGAAAGAAACACTCAGTGCATCATGGGAACCCCCCAGCAGTCTAAGTCTATAGCAGCATAACTAAGGGATGGTTCAGGGTCACCCGATCCAGCTCTAACTATAAGCTTTAGCAAAAAGGAAAGTTTTAAGCCTAATCTTAAAAGTAGAGAGGGTGTCTGTCTCCCTGATCTGAATTGGGAGCTGTTTCCACAGGAGAGGAGCCTGAAAGCTGAAGGCTCTGCCTCCCATTCTACTCTTACAAACCCTAGGAACTACAAGTAAGCTTGCAGTCTGAGAGCGAAGCGCTCTATTGGGGTGATATGGTACTATGAGGTCCCTAAGATGGGACCTGATTATTCAAAATCTTATAAGTAAGAAGAAGAATTTTAAATTCTATTCTAGAATTAACAGGAAGCCAATGAAGAGAGGCCAATATGGGTGAGATATGCTCTCTCCTTCTAGTCCCTGTCAGTACTCTAGCTGCAGCATTTTGAATTAACTGAAGGCTTTTCAGGGAACTTTTAGGACAACCTGATAATAATGAATTACAATAGTCCAGCCTAGAGGAAATAAATGCATGAATTAGTTTTTCAGCATCACTCTGAGACAAGACCTTTCTAATTTTAGAGATATTGCGCAAATGCAAAAAAGCAGTCCTACATATTTGTTTAATATGCGCACTGAATGACATATCCTGATCAAAAATGACTCCAAGATTTCTCACAGTATTACTAGAGGTCAGGGTAATGCCATCCAGAGTAAGGATCTGGTTAGACACCATGTTTCTAAGATTTGTGGGGCCAAGTACAATAACTTCAGTTTTATCTGAATTTAAAAGCAGGAAATTAGAGGTCATCCATGTCTTTATGTCTGTAAGACAACCCTGCAGTTTAGCTAATTGGTGTGTGTCCTCTGGCTTCATGGATAGATAAAGCTGGGTATCATCTGCGTAACAATGAAAATTTAAGCAATGTCGTCTAATAATACTGCCTAAGGGAAACATGTATAAAGTGAATAAAATTGGTCCTAGCACAGAACCTTGTGGAACTCCATAATTAACCTTAGTGGAACTCCATAATTAACCTTAGTCTGAAGATTCCCCATTTACATGAACAAATTGTAATCTATTAGATAAATATGATTCAAACCACCGCAGCGCAGTGCCTTTAATACCTATGGCATGCTCTAATCTCTGTAATAAAATTTTATGGTCAACAGTATCAAAAGCAGCACTGAGGTCTAACAGAACAAGCACAGAAATGAGTCCACTGTCTGAGGCCATAAGATCATTTGTAACCTTCACTAATGCTGTTTCTGTACTATGATGAATTCTAAAACCTGACTGAAACTCTTCAAATAGACCATTCCTCTGCAGATGATCAGTTAGCTGTTTTACAACTACCCTTTCAAGAATTTTTGAGAGAAAAGGAAGGTTGGAGATTGGCCTATAATTAGCTAAGATAGCTGGGTCAAGTGATGGCTTTTTAAGTAATGGTTTAACTACTGCCACCTTAAAAGCCTGTGGTACATAGCCAACTAATAAAGATAGATTGATCATATTTAAGATCGAAGCATTAATTAATGGTAGGGCTTCCTTGAGCAGCCTGGTAGGAATGGGGTCTAATAGACATGTTGATGGTTTGGAGGAAGTGACTAATGAAAATAACTCAGACAGAATAATCGGAGAGAAAGAGTCTAACCAAATACTAGCATTACTGAAAGCAGCCAAAGATAATGATATTTCTTTGGGATGGTTATGAGTAATTTTTTGTCTAATAGTTAAAATTTTATTAGCAAAGAAAGTCATGAAGTCATTACTAGTTAAAGTTAAAGGAATACTCGACTCAATAGAGCTCTGACTCTGTCAGCCTGGCTACAGTGCTGAAAAGAAACCTGGGGTTGTTCTTATTTTCTTCAATTAGTGATGAGTAGTAAGATGTCCTAGCTTTACGGAGGGCTTTTTTATAGAGCAACAGACTCTTTTTCCAGGCTAAGTGAAGATCTTCTAAATTAGTGAGATGCCATTTCCTCTCCAACTTACGGGTTATCTACTTTAAGCTGCAAGTTTGTGAGTTATATCACGGAGTCAGGCTCTCTTTTTCAGAGGAGCTACAGCATCCAAAGTTGTGCTCAATGAGGATGTAAAACTATTGACGAGATAATCTATCTCACTCACAGAGTTTAGGTAGCTACTCTGCACTGTGTTGGTATATGGCATTGAAGAACATAACAAAGAAGGAATCATATCCTTAAACCTAGTTACGGCGCTTTCCGAAAGACTTCTACTGTAATGAAACTTATTCCCCACTGCTGGGTAGTCCTTTAAAGTAAATGTAAATGTTATTAAGAAATGATCAGACAGAAGGGGTTTTCAGGGAATACTGTTAAGTCTTCAATTTCCATACCATAAGTCAGAACAAGAGCTAAGATATGATTAAAGTGGTGGGTGGACTCATTTACATTTTGAGCAAAGCCAATTGAGTCTAATAATAGATTAAATGCAGTGTTGAGGCTGTCATTCTCAGCATCTGTGTGGATGTTAAAATCGCCCACTATAATTATCTTATCTGAGCCAAGCACTAAGTCAGACAAAAGATCTGAAAATTCACAGAGAAACTCACAGTTACGACCAGGTGGACGATAGATAATAACAAATAAAACTGGTTTTTGGGACTTCCAATTTGGATGGACAAGACTAAGAGTCAAGCTTTCAAATGAATTAAAGCTCTGTCTGGGTTTTTGATTAATTAATAAGCTGGAATGGAAGATTGCTGCTAATCCTCCGCCTCGGCCCATGCTACGAGCGTTCTGGCAGTTAGTGTGACTTGGGGGTGTTGACTCATTTAAACTAACATATTCATCCTGCTGTAACCAGGTTTCTGTAAGGCAGAATAAATCAATATGTTGATCAATTATTATATCATTTACTAACAGGGACTTAGAAGAGAGAGATCTAATGTTTAATAGACCACATTTAACTGTTTTAGTCTGTGGTGCAGTTGAAGGTGCTATATTATTTTTTCTTTTTGAATTTTTATGCTTAAATAGATTTTTACTGGTTATTGGTGGTCTGGGAGCAGGCACCGTCTCTACGGGGATGGGGTAATGAGGGGATGGCAGGGGGAGAGAAGCTGCAGAGAGGTGTGTAAGACTACAATTCTGCTTCCTGGTCCCAACCCTGGATAGTCACGGTTTGGAGGATTTAAGAAAATTGGCCAGATTTCTAGAAATGAGAGCTGCTCCATCCAAAGTGGGATGGATGCCGTCTCTCCTAACAAGACCAGGTTTTCCCCAGAAGCTTTGCCAATTATCTATGAAGCCCACCTCATTTTTTGGACACCACTCAGACAGCCAGCAATTCAAGGAGAACATGCGGCTAAACATGTCACTCCCGGTCCGATTGGGGAGGGGCCCAGAGAAAACTACAGAGTCCGACATTGTTTTTGCAAAGTTACACACCGATTCAATGTTAATTTTAGTGACCTCCGATTGGCGTAACCGGGTGTCATTACTGCCGACGTGAATTACAATCTTACCAAATTTACGCTTAGCCTTAGCCAGCAGTTTCAAATTTCCTTCAATGTCGCCTGCTCTGGCCCCCGGAAGACAATTGACTATGGTTGCTGGTGTCGCTAACTTCACATTTGTCAAAACAGAGTCGCCAATAACCAGAGTTTGATCCTCGGCGGGTGTGTCGCCGAGTGGGGAAAAACGGTTAGAAATGTGAACGGGTTGGCGGTGTACATGGGGCTTCTGTTTAGGGCTACGCTTCCTCCTCACAGTCACCCAGTTGGCCTGCTTTCCCGGCTGCTCGGGATCTGCCGGAGGGGAACTAACGGCGGCTAAGCTACCTTGGTCCGCACCGACTACAGGGGCCTGGCTAGCTGTAGGATTTTCCAAGGTGCGGAGCCGAGTCTCCAATTCGCCCAGCCTGGCCTCCAAAGCTACAAATAAGCTACACTTATTACAAGTACCGTTACTGCTAAAGGAGGCCGAGGAATAACTAAACATTTCACACCCAGAGCAGAAAAGTGCGGGAGAGACAGGAGAAGCCCCCATGCTAAACCGGCTAAGAGCTAGTAGCTGCGCTAAGCTAGCGGATTCCTAAAAACACACAAAGTGAATAATGTGTAAATAATTTAGAGGTGATTCAGCAGAGGGAGTGCTTTAGTTAAGGCACGTGAAGATTACACTGTGAAACAAATCGTTATCTAGTTATCTAGATCAATCTAACTGCGCAGATTAAACAGCTAACAGATACAGCAAAACACCGCTGTGCTCCGGAACAGGAAGTGATACAATACCGCAGTGAGAGCCAACCACCAGTAGATATGAAGCTTACATTTTTGTAGACAGTGCCAGTGTGAATATGTTTGTCTGTCTGCATGTTGCCCTGCGATACACTGGCGTCCTGGCCCTCTGACTGCTGGGATAGGTGCCAATACCCTGAAGAACCTTAATTGGAGTAAGCAGGTCTAGAAAATGAGTGAGTGAATGAATGAATAAATACACATGCAGAGAGCATACTGCAAATACAAAGTTAAAGTCAATCCACAGTATACGCTTGACAACTGTACAGTTTTGCAAATGCATTAAAAAAGACTAGCCGCAATCCAACCTGATTCTTATTATTTTCTTTTTAACACAAAGATGGAAGAGAATGTAGAAGAAGACAAGACTGGATGAGACAAACAAAAATCTACTGAAACCGTGATTTGGAAAAATGTGTAACTTGAAATAAAATCCACTATTTACCTCAATATCTTGTTGTTTTACTCCACTATTGATGAATCTAAGAACATTACATTTATGGTACTACTACACTTGAATCCAACTCATTTTCCTAAAAAGCGATTTTCTGGCAGATGGAACATATAATAACCCATTTTCATGTAAGACTTTATTTTTGGGTATGCCATTCTGGTAAGTCAAAAAAATTAAGGACACTTCAAATTTTGCTTATTAGGGCTACGCTTCCTCCTCACAGTCCCCCCCCCCCCCCCAAAAAAAAAGATAGTGCTACAGGCATTGTAGCTCACTTGGATGATACAACACATCATAGTTTCAGCTAGAAAAGTGGGCATGGCCAAACTCCAAAAGTCGTATCAAGGTCAAAATTGAAAAATCTTAAAAAGCTATCGGATATGTTTTGGAGCTACCTACTAACTACCCTTGTACCAAATTGCAGCTCAGTATCTTTAAAAACTGCTGACCAGTGGCTCTAGGTGGCATTTTCAATATGGCCACCAAGGCAGCCATGGCTGACACTGGATTAGAATGTCTCAAAAAATTTTGGTGTCCTTATTGGATGGAACATTTATGCCAAGTTTCAGCTTCATTGGCTCAGCTATTTCGGAGAAGAAGATGTTTACACATGCCGTCGCCGATGCCAACAGACGGGCAACCCACGACATCAGCCCACCGGAGCTTTGGTCCAGGTGAACTAAAAAGAGTTGGCTCCTTTCATCACCAACAGGTTCGTAAAATGGGCTTTTTTATTTTCAAGATGGGAATAAGACTGTAATTTTAATCACACATCTCTTGCATTTTCTCCATATCACACCTTTCACAGCTTCAGTTAAGTGTTGTAATCTGCAGTCTATTATAGCCATCTTGAAAGTAACTGACCATCCTCAGCCTTAATCAATCACCTAAACTAATCAATCACTGGATGACATGAGCACACAGTGGCAAACACACAGAAAGATACATACACACTGTACACAGAATAAACCAATCAACCACAGAAGTGCTACTATCAGATAAAACTACAGCAGGCTGTCGAGGTCTACAATTTCCAGTGATAATATTCACAAAGCCATGAATAGTCTAAGACCTAGCTGAGACATGAATGCACATCATTTAGGAGAGGATAACTCAACTGTTCTACATTAATATGACACCAGTGAACACCTTGGGATATATGCCAAAATCTCTGTCCAGGACAAACAGTCCAAAAACGACCACGCCCTTTGTCGTACTGAGTGTTACTTCAAATACAGCTGTATTTTCTAAACTGCAGCAGCTATAGATTAAGGTATTAACAATGTTCAGAATGACCAGTACATGTTTGGATGGGTCATATAAGAGTGTAAAATTTCTATTTTGATATTTTAAGAAAAAATGGTTAAATAAGTGGGTCTTATTCCTGAAATTACAAGTTATTAATGAAATTTTATTTTCAGTCATACTGTTATCAATGGAATACTGATTTGAAGTGAAAAATGCAAAACAAAACTTGTTTCTTTAGCAAACAGCGGTATCTAGAGATCTTAAATGTTTTAAAGATTATCAGGGAAATTTCCCAACAGCCAGTAGCCCACAAAGTTTAAGTTACTAAATATGTGGTGATTTCGGACTGTATGTAGGTTGAATGACCTAAAGTTTTCTCGCAGCTTTCTTTCAAAATATCAAAATTTGAACTCTTACATGACCCTCATGAACATGTACTGGTCATTCTGAACATTCTGAATACCTTGAAAAATATGTAGCTGCTGCAGTGTAGAAAATACAGCTGTATTTGAAGTAACCCCCCGGACGAAAAAGGGTGTGGACATTTTCGGGCTGTTCGTCCCGGATAGAGATTTTGGCATGTCTAAGCTAGGTCTTAGATGAGAATGCCTACCTTCATCTTGATGTGATTCTTTCAGCACCACCATCCATCCATCCGCACACGCACGCATGCTGGCATGCACGCACGCACACCCACCTCCCGCTGCACCGCCCAAGTTGTGTCAGAGGCTCATCTTGTAATCAGGGACCTGAGGCTGGCAGTTAAAGCTGCTACTACAGCAGCACAAGCCATGGTCCCGAAATGTATCACACAGACCAAAGCCACAAAAAGTTCAACACACAACAGCATTTCAATGTCTCACCAGCTGAATCTGTTCTCCTTCAAAAACTTCCACAATGGCATATGTCTTGCTCATCTCCTTCATCCTCTCACTCCTTCCCTCTGTAGGCCAGGACTCCCTCTTCTTCTCTTCTAGGCACAAGCAGTGCACAAACCTCCCTCTGCCACTGCCGTCTTGTCCTGACAGACTGACCGCAGCAGCACCAATCCCGTTATTTCTACTGCCTCCGCTTTCCACCAAACACAAGTGAACTTTCCCCTAACTGGACTTTCAGCCTGTTTTTCCTTACACATATTGCCTTCGTCCCCCTCTCCTCCTCCCTTGCTCCTCCACCTACCCTCCACTCTCCTTCCCCACCTCACTCCCTCCTGTCTTGTAATCAAGTTGAACTCTAACTGCCAGTAGTTTAATTGTTAATTTTCTGAGTTTGTTAGCTCATACACAAAGCGCTGTATAGTCCCTACTGGACTGGTTGTTAGGCTGTTCAAATCATCTCCGACATACATCAGGGATGGAATGTTCAGAGTTTAAGACAATTATTCACTTAAAACCTGTGTATCGGGGGAGAAAACAAAATGTACAGAGCACATACATTTGCCAAGGATGTAATAATGGTCAACAGACGTCAGACAGGTGGTGTTTGTTAGCATTAGTCTTCACAGTATCATAAGCTCTTTATGACATGATACAGAGAGTTAAAGATAAATAACAGGAAAATATGTACACCTTACAAAGTTAAAGTTGAACTGTGACCCAATTGATGGTCTGCATACTTCTAAGGCTGCATTCATCAGCTGCTTACGTCATAAGTGTTTCTGGCTGTCCCAACTCAAAGGCTCCTTGGAATGCGGCCGGCATGTCCAGCCTTCTTTCTTCCGAAAACTAAGGATACAAGCATGGCTTTGAGCCAGTTCATGGAATGAAAACAAAAACCAGAAACTTTTGGTATTTTGCTAGGAACGAAAATGAAACCAGCAACTTTATATTTTGTAATGTTCCGGAACAGAACCACTTATTTAAAATAATGGCAACCACTTAATACTGTTATTATTTCCGTTCTTGAAAGATTTCCCTTTACAATGACCCAGTGAGGACATCAGACTCCATTAATGCTCCGCACCCAAACAGTTGGTGGCGGTAATGCACCATGTCAGTTTGCAAACTGCCAATAAACTTGACTGAAGAAGAAGACGACGACGACCCAGTGAGGTTTACTTCCGCCTGTTTATTCTGCATGTTGTTAGCGGCACAAAGCACTGCTGTCCCATGTTTCACACTGAAAACTGCACATAGAGCAGACAAACATTGACGGACTTCTTTAGAAACACTACATTTATTCGGGTCATTATAATGCATTTTTTTTTATCTTGGTGGATCAAATGGGAGTTCTCCGATTCAGGCTGAGAAACACACCCAGAGCAGACAAACACCAAGGGACTTCTTTAAAAACACTGTTTCTTCAGTAATTTTCACGATACGAAATTGAAGTATTTCCCAAACATCGTCTTCCAAAACAAGAATGTCTCCTTGTCAGGCTGTGATGATGAAAGATAAAGATCGACTTTATTTATCCCGAAGGAAATTATTTTGCTAGAGTACAGAAACAGTAAACAATGGTTAGTTAACTACACAATTACAGAAAGTGGAAGTGGCTATTCATACGTAGCCATATTAGTAACATTCATATGTAGCACAGCCTTGTTATGGTTAGGGGTTTATTATTATTGTTGTGGTCTTGTGAGGACTGTAGCTTTTGCTGTTGAGCACTGATAAGTCTATTTCATCAGCGTAGACCCTCTTTCTCTTGAAAGGCTTTATTTTACTCAGTGTCCCACTTCTGCTGCCTGCTACAGTACGCTGTGTTGTCTTCTCCTTCTTTTCATGTGAGCGCGTTACAGCGCCACATACGGATTTGGCATATATAAGTTTCAGTGTCCCACAGCTGAAATGGATGCTATTAACCAGTTCGGGAATGATATTTTTTTGTTCTAACCGGTTAGGGATCATCAATGTTGGGTTGGAACCCAAAACCTGTGTCGCTGACCGAACGGTTCCCCCTAAAAATCGGTCCGCCCTGCTTTCATTGCGCATGTGTTATTTCGGCCCACAGCAGCATGCCTGAGACAGACCCTCTTCACCCAAAGCGATCAAATGAATGAATGGTGTTGTGTGGGCCGCTGAAGAGGAGGTACTGCTGGCCCACCACCACCAGATGGCGCCCTGCTTGAAGTGCGGGCTTCAAGCATGAGAGGGCGTCGGAGCAACAGAGAGTGACAGCTGTCACTCATCATCAGCACCAGCTGTCACTCATCATCCACATCACCATAAAAGCCGGATTGCAACTCCACCTCCCCGCCGAGAAATCAGCTACCGTAAGAGGTAATTTCTCTGCTGACTTAAAACTGTGTCTTAAACTGAACTCTTTTGCAGCTGTTTTCCTGTGGTGTTTTCCTTATTTGTGGAATTGGCGTTTGGTGTGATCAGCGACAGCTTCGCTTCACACTCCAACCAGATAAGTGGTTAGACAGGAGCTGCACGAGTGTGTGATTGGAGGTGGAGGTGCTCCCTCCCAAAAGAATACAGACTGTGGAATTACTGAGTGTGCGAACACACACTCATCTACACTGTTTCTGTTCTCTGCCAGCAGTACCAGGTCTGACAGCTGGAGACGGTGGCCACCTGGCGATCCAGGACTTGGCGGCTCCGGTGTTCTTCCGTTGGCGGTGAGGGCCGTGTGGGATCCGGCTCGGTTCTGGACGGACGTCTTCTATCCTCAAGCCTGCCCACACGTCACTCTACATATAATTGTCTGTATTACCAAAACTGTATTTGTCTGTATTCCGTTGTGCACTTCACAACATTAAAAATTGTTACTGTTTGGCTTATCCATTGCCCGTTCATTTAACGCCCCCTGTTGTGGGTCCGTGTTCCTACACTTTCACAACAGAATGGGATTATTAACCATCAGATGACAATTCAAAAGTTAGTTTAGAAATGAGGCAATAATTGCCGAGTCGATACTGGTGCTCTGAATTGACATAGTAATATTTGTAAGTAAATGATAAAACGGTAAATGGACTGTATTTATAAAGCGCTTTTCCATCTGCATCAGATGCATAAAGTGCTTTACAATTATGCCTCATATTCACCCATACGCACAAACACACTCACAAACCGATGCCAGGGTCCTGCCATGCAAGGCGCCCAATACACAACGGGAGCAACTTGGGGATTAAGGACCTTGCCCAAGGGCCCTTAGTGATTTTCTGGTCAGGCTGGGGTTTGAACTGAGGATCCTCTGATTTGAAGCCCAATTCTTAACCACTAGACCATCACCTCCCCAGGGAAGTAGAAATAAGTATTGAAAAATGATTATAAAACTACAGGTTACACCCACTGGCTGCAGCTGTCAAATCTTCCAGGCAACAGGGAATGGATCAGAAAGAACTAATAATGCAACAGCAAAAGGCTCTGTGAGTTACACAGTCTCATTTCAAAGTGGTTTGTTCCAGCTTCCAGTGTGTCTGAAGGCCTGAAGCCTGAAGAGTTTTGTGGGACACAGCCCTAATTCAAACTTGTCCATTAGTTTTGGAGACATCTCTTCACCCTCCTCTATTGGTTGAAAACAGCAATAAACCACAAACTACAAAGAGCTCATACACCACCATAGTGTCACATTTAGGTGAACACCAATGAAGAAGTCTATAGAGGTTTGTGAAATCACCAGGCAGGATTTTATTGACATTATAATGTTGGTTGTTCAAGAATATTAAAAAGAAAAGGAAAAATCCTCAAACATAGTTGTATCTCCACATAAATTTATTCAAGTTATCACTGATTAGTCATTCGTATAGATCAGGGGTGCTCAAGTTCGGTCCTCGAGAGCCACCATCCTGACACTCTTAGTTGTTTCCCTGCTCCAACACACCTGAATCCAATGAAAGGCTCATTAAAAGCCTGCTAACGAGTCTTTCATTGGATTCAGGTGTGTTGGAGCAGGGAGACAACTAAGAGTGTCAGGAGAGTGGCTCTCGAGGACCGAACTTGAGCACCCCTGGTATAGATTTTAGCCACATCAACAAACATGTTTTATTATTAGTCACATTTGACTTTGGGAACACATACTAGTATGACTAAAATGTGTCTAAATGTAGAAGACATTTTTGTTGATAAAATCAAGTGTCAAAATCAACACTACTCTGAACCATGGACAATCAACACAAAAATATTAATAAAATCTGTCCATTACTTTTTGATTGACTGTATACACAGACAGCAAACCAAATATGGGTGATCACATAATGTCCATCCCTCCTCTGGGGGTGTAGGGTAAAACATCTGCCTTCCTGTGTCGGTTAGTACTGGTAATAAATACACCAGGGACTGTCCTTTAGAAATATTTTGTCTTAATACTTGGAGTTCCCCTAAAAAGCACTAAATGGCGTGATCATGTGCTTGCTGTGACGCACAAATTTGCCAAAAAAAGAAGAAGAAAAAAATAAACAGGCAGAATTTGAAGTTAATGAAAATGTTGACAATGTTACCAGATTCTATAACACATTTGTGTCAAAAACCAGAAGACTTTCTTTTCAGGTGTAGTAAAATAAAATGCTGTTGCACTTGTACATAGATGAAGTGCTCCACTCCATTCACAGGGGTTAGCTTAACACAAAGTCTTAAAATGCCTTAAAGAGGAACTTTAAACATCTTTTATCTGAAAACCAGCCTTGCAACTTTAGGGGACGCCGACCAGGTGTCCTTTGAACGAGAGTCTCAGTTCTCATGAGAAACACAAACTGCTTTACGGTACTACAAGAATACATACACACTCCCCTATTGAAGCACTGGCGAGAACAAGCCAACACTGGCTTTATTTCTTACAGAGCCAGCAAAAAATAAAAAAAAATCTGTAGGAAAAAGCAAGGATGAGAAAAAGGGGTCAAACACAAGTCAACCTCAGTCGGGCTTTCTCAAGCAGCAACCTGAGCCCGCTGGAATGGACGCCAACATGGAAGTGCAGTACCTTGACTGGCTGCTTGAGGCTGGCTCCAAAACAGAGCACTTTCCCGTAGGACTCCATGTTAACATGTCCAATTATAGAACAGAAATAAACATGTTTAAAGCCTGGTACAAAAATGGTTTTGTGAATTTTTTGGTTGTACTTACTGTGTTTGGCATCTGGACGGATTCAGCGTAAGCCTGAAAATCATCATAATTGGACTGCATGCTGATAATGTCATCAATCACTTCATTTATCTGTGAACAGAAAAAAGCAGGGCAACAGTGTTTCTATTGTGATTATAGCAGCCTTAAGAACTGGAAATGTTTAACTTTTAAATTCATACTGCAACATGACTGTGATTGAATGTTTAGCACATAAGCAAGTGGTAGTCGAATACTCGTGCAGTTTTAGCCAGTGTAGTGAATCTAGAACTGGTTAAATACATCCACTTATAGAGGTGAATGTATTATTCAAGAGAGAAGTTTTTCAGATGATATCTAAGTCATGTAGGCTACTCTGTTTAACTATATTCTCCCACTTAGAAAAAAACAGAGGAGGAGGACAAGGAGAAAAACTGGGCAAAGTCTGTTAGGTTCAAAGATTAACACATTCTGCTTTCATAGCCTCTTGTTAAGCTGTAATTACTGTTGTAAGGCCATAATGAAGCATTTAAATTTCAATGATAACCAAATTCAGTTACTGCTAGTTAGCCATCACTAAAAGACACAGTGACACAAGCAACTTGACTGTATGACTCATTAACACAAAGACAATTAAGCCATTATGCTACTTCCATAAAAAAAGTGAAGATTATGTCACTTAGGAAGTACTATTCAACTCTGACAATGATTATAAAGGCAGGCAATCAAGTCAGATTGTAGAGTTATTTATTCCATCTGGCACATGTCAATATCTATCATGTGCCAATTTAAAAAAAAATTATGTTTATGATGTAGGTGTCGAATCCACACTTGCATGCACCTCTTTCTCGTGGGTAGAGCCAATGTTCAGCATAGCCATAGGGCTGTTAGGGGCACTGTTTCCAGACAGGAGCTGCTCTGTGCACATGTGTGGGGAGTGTCGGGGAAGGGGTGCTGATGCTGAGCTCGCTGGGGGTCCCATAGTTTTAGGAGGGGAAGGTGGCATCAGACCTGCTACTGCATGTACCGTCTGGGGATAGGGAGAGATGGTGAACATACACACAATGGACACGCATATAGTTTAATGACTGATGACATATTGACAGATTTCAATGTTTTACAACACTATGTGAAGGGCTGAATAAACCAGACAACAAGACAGAGTTTGTTTATCAGTGAATAAGCTGATCTAAAGGAAGGCACGTACCTGTTTGGTAGCATAGGTGGTGGACAGATATTCTTTCACCTGTTGCCTCCGAGACTGGCGGATGTGGTAGTCTGTAGGATTCTCAAGATGGGTCTCCACCTGTGGAAGTAAGAGACATTGAACGGATATCTAGATATTTCATATGTAACCTATTATACATAAAAGTAGGTGAATATCTGATTTAGTTTTCAAGATGTTTCACCATTCATACAATGGTTTCTTCAGGACAAAGCAAAGTGATGCAGCAGGCTGAAGTTGTGCATTTCACATTGAAACACTACTGTAAAAACACAATAGTAAGTGTTGAACTGATTGAGTACCAAGCAACTGACATAGGATTTTGTAATGAATGACCCTTGCAAGTACTTTACTTAGCACAAAAAGCAAAGTAATACCACTGTAGTTGTTTGGCGTACAGAAAATAACCCACTTCTTTGCAACACAGGGACTGTGTGGAAAGGGTCAGCTCCATCAGGTTCCTGGGAGTGCAGCTTTCTGACAGTCTCTCCTGGACTGCCAACATCACAGTGATGGTGAAGAAAGCCCAGCAGCGACTCCACTTCCTGAGGGTGCTCAGGAGAAACAATCTGGAGGAGAAGCTGCTGGTGTTGTTCTACAGAGCCACCATTGAGAGCATCCTGACATACTGCATCACAGTGTGGTACGGGGGGGGGGGGGGGGGGGTGCTCAGCAGCAGACAGGAGAGAGCTGCAGAGGGTGATCAAAATGGCCCAGGGGATCACTGGTTGCTCTCTGCCCAGCCTGGAAGACATTGCCAGCTCTCGCTACCTCAGCAGAGCTGCCAGCATCTTCAAAGACACATCCCACCCCAGCAACCAGCTGCTTGACCTACTACCCTCTGGCCGACGGTATTGGTCAATCAAAACCAGGACAAACAGACTCAGGGACAGCTTTCTCCCCAGAGCGATCACTGCACTGAACAATAACAAATCACTCTAATCTGCACCTTTCAAGTTTCTTGTGCAATATCTGTAAACCATGTGCAATATTCCCAAGCAATATGATTCCACAGTTGTATATAATTCTCATTTTACATTTTACTTGGTCCACATTTTATTTTATTTTACCTTGTGTTTATATTAGCTGTACATATACTCTGAATTATTTACTGTTAAATTTCACTATCTTTTATTTGGCTAAAAATTACTCGCACCACGGAAAGCACCTTTTTGGAGTTGCACTCAAATCTCGTTGTAATGCAAATTAAAATGACAAAGGCGATTCTGATTCCGATTCTGATGTCCTTTGTTCCCATGGCAGAGCAGGGAGAGATGGAAAATGTGTAGGACAGGTGATACTTGGGGACCAGTTTGGGAACCACTGCTCTAAATGTTAAAAATGCTGAATTAACTTGATGACTGATTTACCAGATCACTACAAAACAAATACATACACCTGTTTGAACCTCGTAAAAGACGGCATTCAATTTTGGGATATAATTTTCATAACAGGGCAGAGCAGGTCATCTCTGGGGGTTTGCACTGGTGAGGACTCGAGCAATGGAGTCCTCAATGTTGAGGCACCTATGTGTTGAATAATAGCCAGAGAAACATGCCACATGGCTAAACTTTTGTAGCTCACATTCACTCACAATTTAAATGGCATTTCTCATCTGGGTCACCCTTAGTAAGCCTTCACTGTACTAAAGACATTCCAGTGGCACCTAAGGATATTCCGCAGGGACCTAGTACCAAAGACATTCAATTGTCACTTTAGATCGCTGGTTATCATGCAAGTCTCACAGCTACCTATATATTAAAAACCAAGTGGCCTCTGTGTACATGTGTGTGTGCGTGCATGCATTTAACTTTGATCATGGACAAACTGGGGAGAGCTGACATTTTCCATTTGGTGTGCTTATGTATTTTGGGTCAAGGATGAATGCCACCAAAATGGAATGTTAACAGGATTAATATTTTGTACAACGACTAATATATATTTTTGGAGAAACTATGGGTATTAGCTAACAACAGTGAATAATGGACAGTGATAAATACATTCAGGACACTCACGCCATTCCAGCAGGGGCTGGTAAATCATCTATACATTAAAAGCCAAGTGGGCTCTGTGTATGTATATGCGTGCGCGTGTTTGTACCTTCGAACACGAGCAAACAAGGGAGAGCTGACATTTATCATTTAGTATGCTTATGTATTTTGAGTCAAGAATGAACGCCGCCAAAACAGAACATTGATAGGACTAATATTTTTGGAGAAATTACAGATATTATGCAACCACAGCGAACAATGGACATTGATAATTCCATTCTGGACTCACATGCCATTACAAATCATTATAGACTTTGCATAATTTATTAACACCCTTGAAAAATGTCAGGGCCAAGTTTTATAAATACTACCACGCTTGCGCCCATGGATCCCCATAGGCAACGCACTAGTAGCCACTCTAATTTTCAGATGAAGTGAAGGTGAAATCAGACATCAAGCAACTGCTTGACAAAGTCCTGCAGAACAAAGAGCAGATGCACCCTGAGGAGGAACTGAACTCCATTGAAGGAAAAATTACAATGATACAGTAAGACAGGAAGCACCAGGACCCTAAAGACTTGGACTTTTGTCCTGCTACAAAGGTATCTGCATCATGAAACACATCTGTCCAGAGATCTCATGATTCCACAAGCTCTTCCCACATCTCTCTCAATCTCAAAGACTGAGGGCTCAGAGACAAGTGAATGCTGAGACAAGTGAATGTCTCTGCAAGTTTGACATTTTCACCAAAAACATATGCACTTCTGAAGGCCAAGTCCAGGAAGTCACTGAAAATCTGGATTTTTGTCTTAGTCTTATTCGGGACTGCAACAATTCTGTCTTTGCATATTTGACATTTCCTTGTTATGTCTTGTTTTATTTGTTATTTTGTTATTGTTCGTGTGGACAAAGCAGATGGTCACCCCACTGAGTCTGGTTGGCTTGAGCTTTCTTCCTGTATTGAAAAACCCTTGGAGCTTTTCCTTACCGCTGTTTTCAATGTGCCTGCTCATGGGATGGGTAATGTTGGACCTTATTCTTGTGATGCGCCTTATGTTGTGATTTAGCACTGTACAAATAAATTGAATTGACACTAACAAACCAAGACAGTCTGATTCCTCTGACCGTATCATGAACTAATAGATTAAATTGCTTTTCGTGATGCGATCACAAACTGGTCTGAGATGGGGTTGCTGATGCACAACCACCGAAGCTCTCTCACAACATGAACAAAACACTGAGAATTATAGATTCTTTCATAAATCCCATTTCACGCACAAAATGTACTGACACAGCTAAAATGCACACATTACCACAAAATGCAGGAGCCCGTAATAAAGAACTGCACAAATTGTCTCTCTCTCTCTCTCTCTCTCTCTCTCAAACACACACAAACAAAGACAATAAAAGATAAGAACACACAGGCATCTTTGGAATCAGGCAAAATGTCATTTCAGGTTTATCTTCTCCAGTCTGACTCACACTATCACTCCTGTCTGTCCTATCACCAAATATGTCAAACCTCCCTTATCTGCCCCTTTCCTCTCCTGTCTGTCTCCCTACCTGCCTGTTGTTCCACTGCAGTTTTTCATTTTTCTCTGTATTGAACAGCAGTGAACAACAGCAGCAACAACAGAGCACATGAGAGACAACAAAAGGACAGAAATGATTTTGTGAAATTCAGATGAAATTTTCCTTACCTAAAAATTTTAATTTAAAATTTCATTTCAATTTTTTCTCTTTATATGTATCAATAGCATAAGCTCAAAGAGTCTTTATACCAACTGTCTCCACTCTGCATTTTTTTATATTAAAATTCATTTTTCTTTTTATAATCGTGTGGTGGAGTGAAAGCTTTGTGATGTCCCAACCACCCAGCCTGGCCACATTTGTAAGACATTCAATGTCAGATCTTATTCAGAGTCCTTCAAAGTCATAACATATGGCCAAGGAAAGTCTCCTGCTGCATCTGTGTCCCAACCTGCAGGAAGAAAAAATTGTCAAACTTTTATGCATGTCGCTAAAATAAATAAAATAATGTCCCATTACTTCACACTTTTCATCGAAAGATCAATACTGTGATGCCAAAAGCACTAGCCACGTGCACATACCCTTACAACAGTGAGCACACATGAAAATAAAGAAAAACTTTCTAATATTTTAAATAAATATGTCAAATGTGTGATCACCCTTTAACTTTTAAAAATACATGTTTTCAGAACATAAAACTACAGTACATAATTTAATTTAGACATTCGACTGTCTTTTATATGAAAACTGGATTGTACTGAATCAATATTTTACTTTTGTTTTTTAACAATCTTTGGCAACTGCAATTACCACCTGTGAAGTAAGGCTGGTTATTACATATACGAGGTCTATTAGAAAAGAAACCGACCTTTTTATTTTTTCAAAAACTATATGGATTTTAATCACGTGTGATTGCATCAGACAAGCTTGAACCCTCGTGCGCATGCGTGAGTTTTTCCACGCCTGTCGGTTGCGTCATTCGCCTGTGAGCAGGCTTTGTGTGAGGAGTGGTCCACCCCCTCGGCGGATTTTCATTGTCAGGAAATGGCGGAATGATTTGGGCTTTTTTTCCATCAGAATTTTTTCAGAAACTGTTAGAGACTGGCAGCTGGAAACCATTAGAAAAATTTATCTGGCTTTCGGTGAAAATTTTACGGGCTTCACAGAGAATAAGGACTGTTACTACAGCTTTAAGGACGGCTTTAAGGACAGCTTTAAGGACGCTCGGCGCGCTGCGCTCCGTGCCGCCATCGAGAGCCACAAACCACCGGATCATTTCTAAACGGATGGCTCTGTGGATCCGAGACCATCGTGTGCACTTTCTCTGGTTATCACAAGAGCTGGACATCAGCCATTTTCCGGCAGATTTCACTTTTAACAAGAGATTTTGTCATGGAAAGCCGAGCGGAGGCTTCGCGCGTCACGACCGATTTGCTGATGGAGCGAGACAAAGGAACACCTCCATTTTGGTCTCACAGGACGGCTTTGAGATGGCGTTCAGACAGCTGTCGGTGGTTTTTCCATCGAGTGATTATCCGAGAAATTGTGGATGTGCCTAGAAATGCCAGAACATGTCCCGTGAGGCTTCATCACGGCGTTGCTGTGCGCCATGCGGCACCGCCGCGACGCGCGAAGCCTCCGCTCCTCTTTCCATGACAAAAACTCCTGTAACAGTGGAATGTGCCGTTCATTTCTAAACTGGACACTGTGTTTTATCCGGGACGTCGTCTGACTAGCACAGGAATTGTGAAAAGACGTGGACATCAGCACTTTTTCGGCACACTGAGACAGACGTGCGGAGGAATTCCGCGCATCTCGGCGGTGCCGCATGGCGCAAAGCAACACCGTGATGAAACCTCACGGGACATGTTCTGGCATGTCCAGGCACATCCACAATTTCTCGGATAATCACTCGATGGAAAAACCACCAACAGCTGTCTGAACGCCATCTCAAAGCCGTCCTGTGAGACCAAAACGGAGGTGTTCCTTTGTCTCGCTCCATCAGCAAATCGGTCGTGATGCGCAAAGCCTCCGCTCGGCTTTCCATGACAAAATCTCTTGTTAAAAGTGAAATCTGCTGGAAAATGGCTGATGTCCAGCTCTTGTGATAACCAGAGAAAGTAAACACGACGGTCTCGGATCCACAGAGCCATCCGTTTAGAAATGATCCGGTGGTTTGTGGCTCTCGATGGCGGCATGGACCGCGGCGCGCCAAGCCTCCTTAAAGCCGTCCTTAAAGCTGTAGTAACAGTCCTTATTCTCTGTGAAGCCCGTGAAATTTTCACTGAAAGCCAGATAAATTTTTCTAATGGTTTCCAGCTGCCAGTCTCTAACAGTTTCTGAAAAAATTCTGATGGAAAAAAAGCCCCAATCATTCCGCCATTTCCTGACAATGAAAATCCGCCGAGGGGGCTGGACCACTCCTCACTCCTCCTCAATATCTCTGATGAGTTCCTACATGAAAGTCATGGGTCAATGCTGCAGGTCTTCCACTCATTCTAAATTATTTCTAGTTTTTCTTGTTGATGGTAGGGGTTTTGAATAACAATTTTTGACATGATGATTGAGTAATTTCTTGCATGGGATACAAAAAGCATGTCTTTTGTTTGTATAGGAATAGTTGATTATTTCAAATATGAACATCTGCTTACCCACTGATGCAGAAATATATACATTAGACATAAAAAAAACTGTTGCACAGTATTAAACAGGCATGAGAATGAGACATTCTGAAAACCCCTGAAAGTCAGTTGGGGGTCTGTAGTAAAATCAGGCCCATTAACAAATCAAGCCTTACTTTAGCAGCCAAGCAGCCGCTTGAAAAAAGTTAGAAATACTTCATTCAGATCGTCCTAAAAAATATTCAAATTTCAGGAAAAATCCTGAAAATTCTCATGCCTTATTAAATCCTGGAACAATCATTTCTTTAAAAAAGTTAATTAAGAACTTGTGTATTATTCAGTCTGCAAATTATATATCATTTCTAAGATGAACTCCTCTGGTTTAGCAGTCATGTCCACAAATAATTGGACAGCGACACAGTTGTAATTTTGCTTGTTTACACTGCCACGACGGAGTAGAAATGAAATGATCAAGATGTGACTGCAGTGTAGACTTTGTGCTTTCAATCCAATGGTTCAACAAAATGATCAAATTCACCATTGAGGAATAACAGCCATTTTTATACAAAGCCCCTCAATGTTCAGGTGCCAAAGCTAACAGGACAAACTAAACATATCATTGTTAATAGACGTCATCACTGTTGCAGATGGTTTTCTTTAGATAAGGAATGACTACATGAACATTTCCAAGTCACTGAATGTCTTGGACGTCCTTATATCAATCAAAAAGAGATACAAACTGTATGGTACTGTATGGAAAATTTGTCAGTAGGTACTTCTCAAAAATTGAGTGAAGGTACAAGAAGAAGACTGGTGAAGGAAGCCACCAAGACAACCATGACAGTGCTGAAGGAGTTCTGTGGATGCTATCACAGAGACTGGGCATAGAGCAAGTTTTGCTTGTTGAATCCCCAATCACAGCTTCTTGGTGGAGTGGAACAGAGAAGGATTTCCACATTAGGAAACATACAACATCTAGGAACAAGTCTCCCGTGTGTCTTCTAGCAAACTGCAGTTGAAGTTCCACACCTTTTAAACTAAAACATTCTCTCTATTCACATCCAGTGAATCAGCAAAATGTTTAGACTGTATTCACACATATAAACTGACCTTAAGTACTTCCATAGGGACCTGCATGCTTTGGTAATGCTGTGGTGTGCTAATGGCTGGGGTAGGTGCAGGTGGCCCAGCCATACGTTGCTGAATGTACTGCACTGCTCCATTCTGCTGCTGCTGCTGCTGCCGCTCACGCTGCTCCTCTTGCTGCAGCTGGTCTCGCATCAGCTGGAATCACACAATCATAGGGAAGCCGATTAAAACATCTGGGCCTTTAAAGTGATTATGATGTGTGACTACCTGGTGAATTTTGGAATTTTTTTTCTGACCCTTTTATTTATTTACGCAATGGCACAGAAAGCAGAGCGCTTGCTCATTGTTATTGGCTTTTTGTTGTGTGAACGCACAAAAATATAGTAAGTAAATGCTGATGACAAATGAAAGAAAAAAAACAACATTAAGTGTTTTAGTAAAGCTTTGGGTCACCACGTGCTGCCAGAACTGCTTCAGTGCACCTGTGCATTGATTCTATACATCACTGGAAAACTACTTGAACTATTTTTCCAAAAGGTATTCCATCATTTGGTGTGTTGATGATGGTGGTGAAGAGCGCCGTCAAGCATCAATATAAGGGCCCTGTCCCACTGGCGTTTAGGAGGATATGCGCATGAAATGAGGAGACAAAAGCTGAGCGTCCGCAATAAAGGTGGGCGGAAATGACAAATGTCCCGGGGTGGATCAGCGAATACATGAGGAAGAAAAGCGGATATAACAGGGAACAGAAGCGAAGGCGACCGCGGAGGCGCCCCCATGAGGGGCACAGCGGCCGTGAGGCACTCGCTTCATCCGTGCCCACTCTGTCTGCAATAGAGGATGATATTTTTCGTGAATTCCCGTGGGTCACGTGATTCCTGCGGGATTCCCGCGGGATGGGAGTCAAAATTTGATCAATCCCGTGATTGGGATGGGACGGGAATAAAAATTAACAGGAGCGGGCAGGAGCGGGAATGCCAAAAATAGATGATGATTTTCATCTATTTAATGCCGCGTTCACACCGGGCGCGATCAGACGCTACAAATTCGCGGGGGTCGCGTGGCGACGGACGCGCCTCCTTCACCCGGCGTGTCGCTCTGCTTTTGCTGTGAAAATTCACCCTGGTGCGTCATCAAATAGGAGGAGCTTCCATTCCGCTAGCCGGCTCCGGTTGTCAGTCAAGTTAACATGACAGACCTTGATCACACTGAGCGAGTTGTTGTGGAAAGCTCCCAATACAGAGAGTGTCATTATTTGCTGCAGGAGCTGAGTCTGGATGACGGCTGCTTTCAGTGGTCCTTCCGCCTTTGCAGGACCCAGTTTGAGGACCAACTGTCCCGTTCACGCGCGCACATGTAAACAATTAAAAAAAAAAAAAAGAAACTCCGCTGCTTGCTGCAGCTCACTCTTCCACCAAAAAACTCTGTCATAATTGTGTTTAGAAACCAGTCACCATTTGTTCTATTATACACCTGTGTAGTTAATAAGTAAAATAATCTCCATTCGCTTGCGCGCGCACGTAACATAAAAAGAAAAAGAAACTCCGCTCCTGCTGCTGTGGTGCTGCTGCTTGCTCCAAAAACTCTGTCATAATTGTGAAATAAAGGACAAAAGAGACATAAGTCCTGCTCACAGGCTGCTACCAGATACAGGACATGTTTACATCTTCAGTCAAACTCCAGACATCTCCACATCACTACATATTTAGTCCCTGATTGATCATCACGGCGCGAGACATACGGGAGTGGGATGGGAGTGGGACTGATTTTGAGTGGGAGCGGGATGGGATTGGGAGTCATCTTTACAGGAGTGGGACGGGATGGGATTTATTTTTTTACTCCAGTCCAGGATTGGGACAGGATGGGATTTTTTTTTCTGGGAGCGGGATGGGACGGGAGTGAAAATCCACTCCCGTGTCATGCTCTAGTCTGTATGCGCGACATACAATTTGCGACCGTGATGTGGCCGTGCTGGGCACGCGTCATATCTGTTTTGCACGCTGTCCCGGTCCGCCACCAAGCCGCGCCAACCCGTCGGTTGCGGATATCAGCGGATGACAGGGGATATGCGGAGCGTTGGTTGTGTATGTCCTGCGCATGTCTTCAGTATATGTTCAGGCAGTGATGCGGATCTCATCCGCAGCAGGATTTTTGAGCCGCTCAAAAATCCTGCTGCGGACATGCGTGCCTCTGCGGATGATCACGGACGTGTTCGGATGGCGGCCGACTCACACAGGAATGTTACACGGTTATTGCGGTTGTTTGGCGGATGTGGGCCACTTTTGTGCGCATTCCATCCGCAAATCCTCCTAAACGCCAGTGGGACAGGGCCCTAAAGTAGGTGTTCAACTGAGTTGAAGTTTGATGACTGCGAAGGCCACAGTATATGATTTACATCATTTTCATACTTTTCAAACCATTTGATAACCCTGTTGTGCCCTGTGGATGAGTGGAGCATTCTGTGTTTCTCCACTCATTTTAGGTTTTTACCATCATTTGATATATGACTGTATATTACAATATGTACGGCCCAAATAGCCTGGTGAGTTCCCAAGCAGGAAAAATAGTTCCTGAATTCAGAAGTCGTTCAAAAAATGGAATATACTACTGTGCAAAACATTTATACAACATAGAATTTTGATGTATTTTTTCCCCCAGAAAACCCTTGGATTGACTGATCAGTATCTTCCTCTTTAGTATCACAATAAATAGATTACAGACCATTTCAGACGTATTATTATACATATTATGAATATTTTCTATTTGTGCAATGACAAGAATATTTTCATTTGTTGAAAGATAGAATGTTCCATCCAACTGTTATATATGACACCTAAATCAATCACAGTCAAGATGCTATAGATACATGCCATATGCTATAGGTAGTGTCCTCGTATCATGGACACATTTTTATGAAAAGATAGTGAAGTTGTTCAATGGACCAAAATGTATGGAACCAAAATGAATGGTAGTAGGAACCAAATTCCACAAAAAACGCTGCACTATTTTCTGTGAAGCGATTCTTATAACAGCCATTTATACAATCAAACTGTACACAAGTGTCTGAAATCCTGGGAATTGCTTTGACACTGAAATTAAAGAACTGGGTCCACATTCGTAAAATTTCAAAAGGGTTCCCTCAGAGAGTTCCTCACTTATCTTATAAAGGTTGTGATTCGCTGTCCATAAAGAAAAAAAAACAAAACAAAATACGCACATAAAAGTACTCTTAAACATGACATATTATAAGCCTTTACTTGGAAATAACATTTTGCCTATTTTCACTTAGCTGCATGCACATTTATGCTATATTTTATTTACAGTGCATATGGACATTATTCACAGTGCTTCACTTTTCCCATATTTTGTTATGTTTTGGAGTAAATTTATTTTTTCCCCTGAAAATTCTAATCACAACAACCCATAATAACAACATGAAAAAAGTGTTTTGTTTTTGTTGCAAATTTCTTAAAAATAATTTTTAAAAAAGGAATCACTTGTACATAAGTATTCACACCCTTTGCTCAATACATTGTTGATGCACCTTTGGCAGCAATTACAACCTCAAGTCTTCTTGAATATGATGCCACAAGCTTTGTGCACCTATCTGGGGGCAGTTTTGCTCATTCCTCTTTGCAGCACCTCTCAAGCTCCATTAAGTTGGATGGGGAGTGTCGGTGCACAACCATTTCCAGATCTCGCCAGATATATTCAGTCAGATTCGCATCTAGGCTCTGGCTGGGCCACTCAAGGACATTCACAGAGTTGTCCTGAAGCCACTCCTTTGATATCTTGACTGTGTGCTTTGGGTCATTGTCCTGCTGAAAAATGAACCGTCACCCCAGTCTGAGGTCAAGAGTGCTCTGGAGCAGGTTTTCATCCAGGATGTCTCTGTACATTGCTGCATTCATCTTTGCCTCAATCCTGAGTAGTCTCCCAGTTCCTGGTGCTGAAAAACATCCCCACAGCATGATGTTGCCACCACCATGCTTCACTGTAAGGATGGTGTCTGGTTTCCTCCAAACATGACACCTGTCATTCACACCAAAGAATTCAATCTTTGTCTCATCAAACCAGAGAATTTTGTTTCTCATGGTCTCAGAGTCCTTCACGTGCTTTTTGGCAAACTCCAGGTGGGCTACCATGTGCCTTTTACTAAGGAGTGGCTTCCATCAGGCCACACTACCATACAGGCCTGATTGGTGGATTGCTGCAGAGATGGTTGTCCGTCTGGAAGGTTCTCCTCTCTCCACAGAGGAATCCTGCAGCTTTGACAGAGTGACCATCGGGTTCTTGGTCACCTCCCTGGCTAAGGCCCTTCTCGCCTAATCGTTCAATTTAGACGGGCAGCCAGCTCTAGGAAGAGTCCCGGTGGAGCCAAACTTCTTTCATTTACAGATGATGGAGGCCACTATGCTCATTTAGACCTTTAACCCTATTCAGGACCTTTGGGGTCCATTGGACCCCATGGCAATTGCTTTCTCCATATTGTGCTCACTAAAGTCCTGAATAGGGTTGAAGCAGCAGAAATGTTTCTGTACCCTTCCCCAGATTTGTGCCTCAAGACAATCCTGTCTCGGAGGTCTACCAACAATTCCTTTGACTTCATGCTTGGTTTGTGCTCTGATGTGCACTGTCAACTGTGGGACCTTATATGTAGACAGGTGTGTGTCTTTCCAAATCATGAGGTGGACTCCAATTACGCTGTAGAAACATCTCAGTGGATACAGGATGCACCTGAGCTCAATTCTGAACTTCATGGCAAAGGCTGTGAATACTTATGTACATGAGATTTCTTACTTTATTTTTAATAAATTGACAAAAAAAAAAAAAAAGACAAAAATCTAAAAACTTTTTTCACATTATCATTCTGGGGTATTGTGTGAAGAATTTTGAGGAAAAAAAATTTAATCAATTTTGGAAAAAGGTTGTAACATAACAAAATGTAAAAAAAAGTGAAGCACTGTGAAAACTTTCCAGATGCACTGCACATTTTATTTACCATGCGAATAATTTAATGTTGACATTTGATACTAATAATAAAAAACCTTTATGCTGTGTTGCCTCTTTCTATTTACATTAATGCCTTCATTGTCTGAAAACCTGCTATGTTCATAAACGTCTTTTTCTGAACCTGCATGGTCTCAATGTCCAGTGGAAGAAAAATGAACCGACACAATATGAGGTGCTGAAAGTACTGTAGTTAACCTGTGCATCGGCAAAACAGCAAACGGTATTATTTTCACTGGTGTGTGTGTGTGTCTACTGACAAGACAAATCAAAAACTCCTGGAAGAACTTCCTTCAAACTTGGTGGGAATATTACTTGGATAGATATCTAGAGGTGATTACATTTTGGAGTACTTTCATCAAGATAAGTTCATTCCACATGGGAAAATTTGAAAAGGTTAAAGGTCAAGGTCATAGAAAATGTGGTAAAAACACTTTTTTTGTACATCGCAAAATGCTGGATTGCATTAAGATTAAGGCATTAAGGTTCTGTTATTAACCTATAAAATTATTCATGGACTAGTACCTCCCTAATTAGCTGACTGAATTACCTATGTACTGGCCCGTGCTCTGCGTTCTAGGGCGCAGGACTACTTTGTGTCCCTAAGGTGAATAAAAAGTCTGCAGACCAGAGAGCACCTGTGGCCTGCTTTTCGTGCGCCTGTTTTGTGGAAGGATCTCCCATCTATTCTCTCCCTCGCATGGCTAGCATACAGTGCTGGTATAGTATACTTCCTATCCTGTTACTTCATTTTATTAGCAACAGAACAGGTCTCAGCCTCACTTCATCATTATTACTTTGCTGTGGAAATGAATGTCTATTGTGTCGGTGCACAACCATTTCCAGATCTCGCCAGATATATTCAGTCAGATTCGCATCTAGGCTCTGGCTGGGCCACTCAAGGACATTCACAGAGTTGTCCTGAAGCCACTCCTTTGATATCTTGACTGTGTGCTTTGGGTCATTGTCCTGCTGAAAAATGAACCGTCACCCCAGTCTGAGGTCAAGAGTGCTGTTCGTTTGCGTGCACACACACACAGACAGGAACGTCTGTTCTTGTGTGTTTTTACGCCGCAGTTCTTTGGGTCATCAGACACTTTGCTGTTTGATAAAGACATTAATCTGTATTGATTGACTGACTGCTAATTCTATTTTATCTGGACATGAGGAAAAGCTCAAAATATTAACACGACGATCGCTCTTTTAAAGAATGCTTTAAGTCTGACCCGACTCGTTTCTCAATGCGTACTGAAAGTAATCAAGCAAGTAATCAAGCTCTGTTAGGAAGTTTCCACCTTCCTCATTTTTTAAAACAAAAAAGGCAGTTTAATGGTGTGTTTCTCATTTCAAGTGTAAAGAAAATTTGTGGCTGTGAATCATGATTTTTTTTTCTTCCCCTCTATATAAGTCACACCAGACTACAACCCCTGGCAATAATTATGGAATCACCGGCCTCAAAGGATGCTTATTCAGTTGTTTAATTTTGTAGAAAAAAAGCAGATCACAGACATGACACAAAACTAAAGTCATTTCAAATGGCAACTTTCTGGCTTTAAGAAACACTATAAGAAATCAGGAAAAATAATTGTGGCAGTCAGTAACGGTTTCTTTTTAGACCAAGCAGAGGGAAAAAATATGGACTCACTCAATTCTGAGGAATAAATTATGGAATCACCCTGTAAATTTTCATCCCCAAAACTAACACCTGCATCAAATCAGATCTGCTCATTAGTCTGCATCTAAAAAGGAGTGATCACACCTTGGAGAGCTGTTGCACCAAGTGGACTGACATGAATCATGGCTCCAACACGAGAGATGTCAATTGAAACAAAGGAGAGTATTATCAAACTCTTAAAAGAGGGTAAATCATCACGCAATGTTGCAAAAGATGTTGGTTGTTCACAGTCAGCTGTGTCTAAACTCTGGACCAAATACAAACAACATGGGAAGGTTGTTAAAGGCAAACATACTGGTAGACCAAGGAAGACATCAAAGCGTCAAGACAGAAAAGGCAATATGTCTCAAAAATAGAAAATGCACAACAAAACAAATGAGGAACGGATGGGAGGAAACTGGAGTCAACGTCTGTGACCGAACTGTAAGAGACCGCCTAAAGGAAATGGGATTTACATACAGAAAAGCTAAACAAAAGCCATCAATAACACCTAAACAGAAAAAAACAAGGTTACAATGGGTTAAGGAAAAGCAATCGTGGACTGTGGATGACTGGATGAAAGTCATATTCAGTGATGAATCTCGAATCTGCATTGGGCAAGGTGATGATGCTGGAACTTTTGTTTGGTGCCATTCCAATGAGATTTATAAAGATGACTGCCTGAAGAGAACATGTAAATTTCCACAGTCATTGATGATATGGGGCTGCATGTCAGGTAAAGGCACTGGGGAGATGGCTGTCATTACATCATCAATAAATGCACAAGTTTACGTTGACATTTTGGACACTTTTCTTATCCCATCAATTGAAAGGATGTTTGGGGATGATGAAATCATTTTTCAAGATGATAATGCATCTTGCCATAGAGCAAAAACTGTGAAAACATTCCATGCAAAAAGACACATAGGGTCAATGTCATGGCCTGCAAATAGTCCGGATCTTAATCCAATTGAAGATCTTTGGTGGAAGTTGAAGAAAATGGTCCATGACAAGACTCCAACCTGCAAAGCTGATCTGGCAACAGCAATCAGAGAAAGTTGGAGCCAGATTGATGAAGAGTACTGTTTGTCACTCATTAAGTCCATGCCTCAGAGACTGCAAGCTGTTATAAAAACCAGAGGTGGTGCAACAAAATACTAGTGATGTGTTGGAGCGTTCTTCTGTTTTTCATGATTCCATAATTTTTTCCTCAGAATTGAGTGATTCCATATTTTTTTCCCTCTGCTTGGTCTAAAAAAGTAACGTTACTGACTGCCACAATTTTTTTTTCTGATTTCTTATAATGTTTCTTAAAGCCAGAAAGTTGCCATTTGAAATGACTTTAGTTTTGTGTCATGTCTGTGATCTGCTTTTTTTCTACAAAATTAAATAACTGAATGAACATCCTCCGAGGCCGGTGATTCCATAATTTTTGCCAGGGGTTGTATAAATTGCAGGACGTCTCAAACTAGTCACAAAATGGACTTGTGCTCCAGAAAATATGGTACAAACATTATGTGTTTTAGTTGGCAGAATGTAGCTGTACTTTTACCTGCATCCGCAAGCCAATGCGAGAAGCCATTGCTGGGGGCCGAGGGGGCAGGGGAGGGCGAGCCGATGTCAATGCACCGCAGTCCAGCCCGAGAGGTGGAGGAAACTGTGACATAACACAGAAATGAAAAAGGAAAGAAATGTAAAAGGAAGAAATGAAAAGAGGAAAAACATTTTATAATGGATCGTGCAAATTCACAAAAATTAAAAGTAATGGATACAGAAACAATATCAAAAGCTGAACACAGTATCCTTCTACCTAAAAATGTGCATGTGGTCTCAGTATTTCAACCTTCAGAGACATGGTCTCTTGTTCTTGTTATTGTTTGGACTCATGATGAGGAGAGGAAGAGAAATAACACACCTTTAAATTTGCCAACTGAAACACATCTTTGTGGTCAGCTGTTCTTTATATTCATATGTATTTATACTTCTATTGTTATCTATTACTGCAAGTTTAGCTGTTGATTTTCTTTTGTTTTTTCTTGTTTCATTATAAACAATCATGAAAAGACAAATTAGGTTCATATTAATAAGGATGCTACATGCACTTATTTAACTGTTATACCAATGAAGTCATCTTTATGTATACAATATACCACCTATATTACAGAACCATGTGATGCGGGGGCATCCCACCATGTTTGGTCATGAAATCCTGCTTGCACTGAACTCATCACACATTCCTTTACAATGAACCAAATAAGATATAAATACAAAAATATTTTGATAAGTTGTAGCAGTTTGAAAAGACCATTGACGGACCTTAGAAAACTCCTAAACCCTGCATTCAATATTTGAAGTAAGCTAAGCTAAACATAACCCTAACCCATCTCTTTGTACAGATATAATACTGATTTTCACTCAACCCTGTGTGAGGCAGCAAATAAAACATCTCCTTTTGGAGCTATTCAACATATAGGAACCACTGAACATAAGAAATTGTTATCCATCTATCCGAAGGCCTCTACATAAGCAAATATTGAACATAACAACTGGAAAAAAGTTACTTACTTACCATATACTATACAAATTCAACAACTGTAAAACCCAGCAATTTTACTACCTATGAAGTTACAGTGGTAATGTTTTCAGACCTGCAGTCAGTTTGGGGGGGGAGCAGAGAGAGAGAGAGAAAGAGCGAGAAAGAGCAGTAACGTGGGAACCATTAGACTTTTGAGAACCAAACTTTACAGGTATGTGCTTTGGCATAATATCTCAGAGCAGTTTGAAGTAGAAGATCATAGGTCAAAGTCAAGGTCAAGGTTGTGGCTGTTGAAGTAATTGCCCAGTTACACGGCACACGAGGATTCCTGAACGAAGGGGAAAAAAGTCACAATTCGTTGAGAAAAGGTGGACGAAACAGCTTTATCACCGAATAGCCTGCGAAGCAAGAGCGCAAAAGGGACAAAAGAGGAACTAAACAAAACCGAAGCTCACGATCTTGACGCTTTAAACAAAACGCGCCTGGAGCCACTGCTGGAGCAGTGTGTGTCTGCATCTCTGAGTTCCAGGACTCGGTGCTGGGACGGAGCTCATAGCACCTGAGTCCTGGAGAAACTGCAAACAGAAGCTGTGGAGATCTGTGTGCATGTCGGTGGACCCACCTGCTCTGGTTCCTCGTCCAGAACAAAAGAGGGATCATCTCCTCCATCATCAGAATCCTTACTGTTTGATGACACACTGAGCGTTCCCTCTTGCTCCAGTTAAAAAAAAAAAAAAAACTTCTGTTGTGCTGTGGTCACTGCTGTATCACTGTATTATGTTACTAAGCCATATAAATTGATTTATAACAGAAAACTGTCAAAACAGGCAATAAATATAAGTGTAAAGATGATTGAATATATTAGAGCAGTAAATTGATCAGTCCGCGTGAACGCTGCATATTGACTCCCCATGTGCGGTTGGTTATTCCATCAGCTGCCACTGATCCACAACGTGAATTCCGTCTTCCAGAACAGCTCTTTATATAATCATTTGAATCATCTACCTGTTGCCACATGTACATAAGGGCTGGATTGTCATTCCTACACTCATATTGTTATATGTAATAAAAAAATAATAAGCGCAAGCAGGAGATGCAGCTCTCGCTGCCACTGTGTTCAAGCACTGTCAGAAATTACCCAACTTTTTTGTTGTTTCAAATTCAGCAGTTGCTTGTGGCAAAATAACTAATTGTATTCACACAAAAGATTAATTCTGACCTATGTAAGGTGCCTGAGCCCAGTGAAGCTGACCCCCCACCCAGATTAAAAAATCCAAGCAAACAGGCTGAGTTTGCCCTGTAATATCCGACAGTACATGAACGCAGTAGCAGTGATCACAAACCGGCTTCTGCACTGTGTGAAAACATTCAGCTGGTCGAACGAAGTCAAACTAAACAATAATGTTATAAAAACTAAACAAACGATTAAAAAACATCAAGAACGACAGCAAAATGAAACACAGACGAATTGAGGTTTTCGTTGCCCTTCGTTTAAATTTTTCAACAGTTTAAAAATCCTGACAAAGTGCCAGCTGCAGGATCGAAGCTGCGTGAAGGTTAAACGATGTCAACAAAAGTCCAGATTTCTTGTTTTGTTATGTCTTCGTTGCCCTTCGTTAAGTGCCGTGTGACTGGGCCATTACATCCTAAACCAGATTCTCAACAAGGGGTACCGTTGTGGTCATACGTTTCCATACATCTTTATTTAAAAAATAAATTAGCACACACATTTTCATTCATTTTGGATTGTCTGAAATCAACGACAGCCGATATTGTACTTTTGTGTGCACATTTCTTTGAATTGATGAGCTTAGAATCTGCAGTCATTTAGAAATGGCTGCAAGAGATGTTCCTGACTTCTGTAAATGTGTGTATTGGTCATTGGTCATATTACAGATGTACAGTGCTCAAAAGTGTACATACCCTGGCAGAATTTTTGATTTTTTTTTTTTTTTTTTACCATTTTTCAGAGAATGTGAATGATAACACAAAAACTTATTTTTCCACTCATGATTAGTGGTTGGGTGAAACCATTTATTGCCAAACAACTGTGTTTACTCTTTTCATCATAATGACATCACAGAAACTACCCAAATAACCCTGATCAACAGTTTATATACCCCTGTTCTTAATAACATATCAATGACAGCTTCGAGTCTTTTGTGGACGAGGCTCTCTGATGGTAAAAGTGCCACTGAATGTGTCTTGGACTTAATTTACATCAATTACGAAGAAATACAAACAGTATGGCACTCTATGGTAAATCTGCATGGAGTAGACAGTTCTCAAAAACTGAGTGACTTAGCAAGAAGGAGAAGAGTGAGGAAAGCCACCAAGACACCCAGACAACCCGGAATAAGTTATAGGCTTATGTGACTGGGATTGGAGAAATTGTGCACAGTGCAAGCTTTGCATTTTGCTTCACCACTCTTAAGCCCAGGTTACACATAGACGGTTTTGTCGGCGGGTAGTATGTAGACCGAAGTTCATGGTAGTTCCGGCTGTTTTCGCGGTGGAAAGGGGCGGAGCATTTCGCCGGCATTTTGAGCGCGTACTAGCCACAAATACGCACATAAAACGCCGCTAAATCTGCCGAATAAAGCAGCGTTTTAACACCGTAGCATCCGGCACACGTCAGGCAACGGGGGTTAATACCCAGTTCTATCCATTACAATCGCAGGTTAAGACGTGCGTGAGAACGGCGGTGTTCTACTGCCGCCGATAATGCCCTGTGTACCGCTGGATTTATCCAGGCAAATCCTGCGTTACTCCAGGAACTTTTGCATATAGGCACCGCCCCCAGAGTATAATAGGCTGAAGCAGCTGTCACTGCAGGGGAAGGGAGCTCATCTCTCAGCCTTTTCTTCTCCTTTCCTTTTCCCCTCCTCAACGTGTTGCTCGTCTCCATTACAGGGCTACCCTCTGCTTCTGAACCAGACCTCTTGGTAAGTCCTTGCCGCTGCCAATTTTCTTTTAGGAGGCATATTGGAGCTTCTCTGCAAAAATATCTGGAGCTGGCCGTGAGTGAGAGGCCTGCATGCAGCGCGCTAGCGTTTTTATATTGACCGCTGCCTATCGGCCGTTTGGAACGCCATTAACCGGGAGGTGGCATTTAGAACGGTGTACTGTCCGCTAGCGCCGCCGTTTTGTCTGCCTCTGTCGCCGGTTAAAACGCCTTACATAAAACATAGTCATTAAAATCAACAATGAAAAGAAACTACATAAAAACCAAAATAAAAAATATTGTAACATTAATATAAAAATAAAGGAAAACAGTACCAACCATCAGTGACTGTAAGCAGCTTAGAACATATATAAAGATGTCATATCTACTCTCATTGTTTGAAGACGGGGTGTTGTGGTTAAAAAAGATCTCTTGTGGGCTATGGAGTCCACAGTAACCGTGAGGAGGTCATGTGTGAGTCATGTGTTGGTGTTATGAGGTCATCTTGTATCATGTGGACTAACGATGGGGAATACACACCTATTTTACAAAGTCATCCTGTTTACTTTCATATACAAACGCGCCTACTCCCACACTATGAGAAAGGAGTCACAGGTCTGATGGTTCCCCTTTTGTAATAACATGCAGTTATTTCCTGTAAATCTAAGGTCTTAACATCTCTGGGGAACGACTGAAGCCAGTTACTACTGCTGTCTCAGTTGTCAACACACAGTAAAGGCTGCAATGAACTGATTATTTTCGTGACAAACTAGCTATCTAATATCTGAATGCATTAATCAACTGCTTTTCATCAAGTATTCAGCTTTTATCTTGTTGTCTCATGTCAGTAACGGGCACATATTAGCGAAAGGCCCTTACTGATTTACAGCTTAAAAAATTAAAGTTTTATTATATAAATTTTGAGGGGGTTAAAAATAAAGTAGGAATAACCTCTCACACATTTAATTTATTCCATTCCAAGTTTATCTCAAAAAGGATTTACACTCTATTTAAGAAATTCACCTTTTTTGTTTAGTTTTACTAGCTAGGTAGTATTTCAGATAAACAGAAAAATACATAAGTTTTAATATGAAAAAAAATAAGTCTGTACTGTTACTGTAGCTGAACACATGCTGGTGATATTGTGACACTGCACACGTGATGCAGTGACTTTTGCTAGTAAGCAGCTATATATATATACTCGTATATGTGGTTGAATGGCGCATGAAGCAGGAATCGTATGCAAAACATGTAAAATCGTAGCTGCTTCGAACACCTCGTACACCTGTTGCTACAACTATTTTCGCACACCAGCGGCTGAAAGACAGAGTGTGCGCTGTGAGAGCCCATCGAACCCTCTCACAGCAGGTGTCAGCCAAATTCCTGCTGACACACACCAACATGTAACACCGCTCGTTTGGCACTTAGGAAATGTATGGCCATTCACACTATCATCACAAAAACAGTCAGCAGATGATCACTGTAGAGCTGGATGTGAAATTTGTTTAATGCCCTCATGAGTGTGGAGTTGCAAAAAGCCACACACATGGAGAATGTTTCTCGCACGTGTGCGCGTGTGTCACGCATAAAATGCTTATATGTATGTACAGATCTGATCACATGGGGCCGAACAGCAAGGTCTGATCACACGCAGCATGGGGAGGGGTCTGTCAGCTGATCACAGCACACTGACAGCTGGATGACGGCTCAGTGCACACATTACAAACACAGAAACCCCCACCAGGACAGATATATAAATAATTACGACAATACCTACATACACAATTACATAACAAATAATGAAAATGAGTGTCCACATAACACAGAGAGTGACACATTGGTCTGGGCACTTAGCAGACAGGGTGGCGTGTCCGCTCACAGCTGCGGCTGTAAAGATCTCTGCTCCTGGACGGCCCAGCTTGAGAACACGTTCTGTGTTTGGAAGGACATGAACTTACAACATTCCTCCATGAGGCGCGTGTCTCTGCCTGCTGTCCTCACGTGGAAATATATAAAACATCTTTCGCCTTTGCACCAGGATGCAGCAGCCATACAAAGCACCTCCTTCATGTCCTTGTTGATTTCAGGCATTTTTCCGCACTGATTACAGGCCCCCCCACTCTGCCAAAACTGGGGTTAGCTCATCAGGGGCTCAATCTTGATTAGCCAAGCACAACTGAGTTATGGAGTTAGCGTTTGAGAGCAATGAGAGATGAAAAATATGTAGGACAGGGTTCCCTGAGGATAAGGGTTGGAAACCACTGGTTGAGCATTTACTGATGTATCGAGATTTGAGGTGAGGGATAAATTTAATAAACTGATTTAAACTGATCTTTGCAGAATCAATGCATGCCATAATTGCAGCATTTGAGAAACTGAGTGTCAGGGCTTGCAAATGTCCTGGATCAAGACTAAGATCCAGGCTTTTGATGGCTTCCTGGATATGGCCATGTGATGCTTTTCTTTGGGAATAATCAAGCAGAGAGGTACGTCAGTGTTGAGGACCCAGATGGCTGGAAAATTCCTTGGGGATGCCCACATTTGAAGTGACTGGGGTAGATAGATGGTTATTTTCCTGAAGTGAGAATGGACCAGTTGTCTGCATAGATGGTTGCCAACCAGGGCCGAAAAGGTTCCGTAGTGTGGTGGATATAGCGACAGACCTGAGCTGAATTGTCTGAACCACACTCACTTTTCATTACCTCCAGCTCCTGTCACACCGGCATGTTTTCGGATACAACATGTTTGCCTTTGTTTGTAGCTTTGTATACTGTTCCCACACTTGGGTGGACCTACACTTTATGGCCACCAACATTTTCTTTAGGCTGGCCTTTTGTGTACTTTACACAGCCTCATGATCTTTGGATACAGCGCTCCTCTGACTGAAATACAACAGCACTGCCTGACTTTTAAATAACTTTATTATTATTATTATTGTTGTTGTTGTTGTTTTAATAGTTTCAGCTGCAAGTGACAAGTACGTCAGACTCTAAACAACCAATCATAAATCTCTCATGAGAAGTATTGTCTCTATATGGTCATAAAAAGAGAGAATTAGACAGACAAAGTGATAGAAAAGCTCATTGTGTGTGAGGTACAATAAGAAGGGCAGCTCCTATTGAGGAGGACTGAAGCCGCCTGTTGTCCAAAATGTACATTTCAGCAACTGAGGGAGCAAACACTGCCCTCTTTGTGCCCACTGCATGGTCCACATGATAAATACACACTTATGCAGAAATAGACACACACTCACATGCTACTGTATGTACAGGAATGACTATTTCATACAGTTCCAAATTCACCACTGAATTAAAGTAAAATGCTGTAATGTTTTTTAAAGAAAGACACTTTTAAGACCAGTGATGAAATTGAGAAAACTTCTACTTTTCCTGTTCTGACATGTGAAGTCCTGTTGAAATACATGTATAAAAAAAAAGTAGGGCTGTGGAGTAACAAAGCTGTTGGACTTTCCCCAGAAGACTGAAAACAGGTCTGGCACTTTCTTCTATTAATGGTGTTCAAATAGCTGTAACAGAGGTGTAGTCTCTTTAAAGGTATTTGCCTAGACTAACATGCACACATGCTAAATACACACATCCACAGAACTTCGCACTGTGCAAAGACTAATACCCCCGTCACACATAGCCGGAATCACGCAGAGTGGCATCAGAATTATGAAGCGGCGCACATCCGAAAAGTGTCGGATTTCAGTTCCAAAACGTTCTGACAGCCATCTGCGGAAGTCGACACAGTTGATCAAAATCAGCCGCTGGCCCCGAGTGTGATGCACATGTTCAAAACCCTCCGGGCGCCGTTGAGATGGGACACCTATCCGATGGCGGTCCATCTGCAATCTGAGCACCATCTGACTGCAATTTACATATTCTGATGGTGCCAAAACAGGATCCGAAATAATTTGAGGGCATATGAGGGAACCTCAAGATGGATCTGGCACGGCAAAGGCTGCCAGTATGACCTGCACGTGCCATGTATAATAATGTCCACTCTCCCCCCACCCCCGGGGGCACAAAGGAACTGTTGAAATGTATGTGGCACACTTCATCATGATAATAATTATGAATTATTATCATGTACAGGGAATGTGAACAGCGGCTATCAAACCAAAAGCACTGTGCACACAGAAGGCACGCCGCCGCAAATCTGAACAAGCCGTTATATCCACAATAGACCTTACGGTACAGATATTTGTCCATTCCTTGTGGACCAGGAGTGTTTCACAGTGCGGAGGTGGAGCAGAAACCGGCAGCCTGTGGTTAAAATCATCTCACCAAAAATAAAAATTAATTCTTATGTGATAATCCAACCTTCGCGGTGTCCAGAGGTGTGTTGTGCAACTGAAGTGAGCAAAAAAGAAAAAAGAAATTAAAGTCAGACGCAGGGGACAGCATGGCCCAACTGCCAGCAAACTTTCAGTGAAGCTGTCCAGTGGCACTAAGCGTGCGCACTCTTAGTGACTCATATAAGCATATACACACACACACACACACACACACACACACACACACACACACACACACACACACACACACACACACACACACACACACAGAGCTGTGATAATTGCAGCCCCACCCGTGTGCGCGGAGCACACCTGGGCCACGCACACACACGCGCTGTGCACTCACGCACACATGAGGAACACAGTGCTCCAGTTCTGTGCTTGCCATCCAGACGTTTGGATATCGGGCAGTGCAGCGCCTTTTATTGCCGTTTGACGGCAGTCTGTGTCATCTAAACTGTTGTCTACATACGCTTTGGAAGCCATCGTGCAGGTGTGGATGAGGTACTCGGCATGCGTTCTGACACGGCTGACCACGCCTCTTTTCCTCCCGAATGCATCAGATTATGGCAAGATTTGCCATGTCGGCATTGTGTCTCCACATTCTTACTATGTGTGACGGGGGCTTAACAAATGTGATGATTACGAACTCAATAGGGTTGGTAGAAATACCATGCACAGTGACATCCACTGCTATATGCTTCATCCAATACCCACACAATTGGACCACTGTAAACAATTCCATAAGCATGACACACAGTCACGTATCTATATTTCCGCAGTTTAGCATTGTGGCGAGCATGTAGTTTGAATAATCAACAGCCAGTTTGTGCTGAGATGGATTCCTGGTGCTGCAGGCACTGTGGCAATTCGTCAGAAAACAAAACTAGGAAAAAGACAGAGCGCATACCTCTGCCAAGGTGCAACAGTCCTCTGTTTGTCTGGGTTTAAGTGTAGGTATGGGTGCTGTTTTGCCAGAGTACAAATAAATGCAAATAAATTGGAGACATTTAATATTAAGTCCCATAGTTACTCTATATAACATTTATTCTTGAGTTACCCATTTGCTTTTGTTAAATTACCTGCAACCAATCAGTAACTTTAATAAGTATGAAACCAAGTGCATTAACCACTTGGCCACCACCCCTGCTATAGTTACCCCAAGTTATTCAGTTATATTTACTTTTAAGTTACTGCTTTTCTCAATGGTTGTATGCAAGAGCTGCCCCTTAATCTGGATCTGTCCTAAAATTTAATCAACTCTTCCATATCCTAAAACCAACCTAACAAATAATTGTCACTGAAATCTTCTCATGTTTTTCTGAGATATTCTGTTGATAAACAGAAATATAATCCAACTACAATGAAAACATAACCTCCTTGGCAGTGGAAACAATATTAAGGACAGTGGTAGTTACCTTACCATCCACATGAGATGATGCATTACAGATCAGAAAATACTACACACTACTCTGCCTTTGGAGGGCTACACATGTAGATGGCCCAAAGATAGGTTCAAAATGTCAGTTGGGGCAAATTTTTCATAACCAAATGAAACTTTCCAAAACATGAGTAATAAGAATCCTCCAAAACTGACACACACACGCTGGCAAGACATCACTTCCTGATCTTCTGTAATGACACACTGCTACCAGGCAGTGTGGAGTTCCACGGGAAGCCTTCCCATGTTCGGCTATCCACTAGGCTCAGGAGGCATCTGTGACGCAGTCACAGTACACTGCAGCCATTGTGTGTCCAGTGCTGTGATGTCACAGCCTTTTCACTTCAAAAACCCAATAGCAGTGGGAGGATGCAGAGTGGAGGAAGCCAAGGTCAGAGGTCAATTTTGGATTGTTCCACAGATTCGTCACAAACATCTATGCCAAGAATAAACACACAATACACAAAGGTGTGTAGAATATAGTATATGTTAAATATTTTGGCACATGTAACAGCAGCCCCAGGAAGCTGCAATTAGAAACAAGGCTTAAAAAGCAACTACACAGACCTGTCTGACTGCTTTGCTTTGCATGTTAAAAAAAGATCAAATAAATGGTTCACTGGTGGTAAAATTTCAGACCTGCACATGCTGTAGTTTATATAGACTTTTGTATAGAAATTTCACAGATCCACTCACTAACTCCATTAATCCCATGCTTGCCCTGCTAACTGAAAGAAAGAAAGAAAAAGTCTTACTACACATGCAAAGAGCAAGACAGATGTGCACACAGTCAACACACTACACTTGGGGGCAGTGTGGGGCCATGGTACCTGTGCTCAGGAGCATGACATCAATTTGTGGAAGTGTATATTTTTAGAAGTGACAGCAAAATGTCAAGGAGGCCTTCTTAAACACACACAGGCGTCATTTCATAAGAAAGCATGTGCAAAAATGTGAACACAAGCCCATTAAAACTCAAAGACACTTCAGAGGCCGACCGACTAAAATGGTTTATGGGGCAACCAAGTACAAAATTAAAAAAAAAAAGACTAAAAGGTATTTCTGAACATATTTCTGAACTTTCTGAGTTCTGCAAACCCAAAATAGAAACAAAACCTCAAAAACCTCTCAAGTCAACAACACAAAGTGACATGTCAAGGTGAACTCTGACAAATATTGTTTCAGGGACTTGAATATATTGAATCTCCTCCATCTTTCCACATATGCTTTATTCACTCATCTTGACAGATATACAGATAGATATATCTATAAATCTATCTATACCTATATTATATAGAGAGCTGAAAGGGAGAAAATCATAAAAAACCAAGACCTTAAAAATGACCTACAAACAACATGGTTATTGAAAGAAATAGATATCATACCAGTTGTGGTGACAGTAACAGGGCTTATGAAGAAGAACCTGATGAAATACCTCAAGGCAATCCCTGGTCACCCAAGTGCCCATGAGGTGCAGATATCTGAAATTAAGGGAATGGTGACCATCTTGAAGAGAACCCTCGGATACAATGCCAGTAATATTTAGGGATGCAACTGTAGGGCCCAGGTTTTGGGCCCATTGCACTCGGTAAAAAAATAAATCTAAGAGAAATAAAATAAAGGCAAAATATAGACTTAAAAAAAAGGTTAGAAATGAAGCAAAATGCACATGAGCCATCTAGCTTCAGATAAATCATAGCCCATGCTCCTGGTAGTTAATCTTTTAAATTCATATTCTAATCCAATTACATTTGTTCCACAAATCTGATTGGTTAATCATGTGAGATTTCAGACCATAAAGTAACGCGTTGACAGTGGCAAAATATTTGACCGTTTCAAATTTATGTATTACTCCACGCCCTGACCACGTTGCTCCGCATTTGTCAATAATGGAGCTGTCAGATGAGAGCAAGAGAAACAAGCGCAGTGACAACGATGCCAAAATGCGTGGTTTTAAGGTACCATATGAAAGCATTGATGTGGATTCTGATACAGAATTACTCAATGCAGTTAACGAGATGGAGATATCTGTGGGTCTGCTCACAGAATTTCCAGTTTGGCATGAAGACGCTGAATTACTCAATGCAGTTAACGAGATGGAGATATCTGTGGGTCTGCTCACAGAATTTCCAGTTTGGCATGAAGACGCTTTTGCTACGGTAAGCTTTGACGACCAGTGGTGGGCACAGCTAACCAAAAAGTTAGCTTCGATAACCATTAATCCAATAACTGAAAAGTTATTTTATGACGCTAAACTGATAAACTTCTTAAAAATGTATCTTTATTACAGATAACCAGTAACTGATAACTTTTAGTATTGATTCAGACGCGGCCACACCAGATTACACTGTCAGCTTCTGATAAACCAGTTTCACTTTCACTTTTCGCTGCTGGATAAATTCAAGGATCACAAACATAAAAGAATGCACGAAAAATGAATGAATAAAAAAAATAAAACCCCAAACACTGTCATCATCTTTCAAAAGCAGCAAAACACAGTATTAGAAGTCACAGTTTATCTCGTTATTAGATACATCATAATTTATGAACTAAAAAGCTGCTGCTTTTTTCACATGCTTTGAACCCTGTATTTCAGTCAGGGTTAAACAACTGAAATACGTCCATTAATGCATTGATTGGCAGAGTAAAATAAATTTAGTAAATATAAATTCTTACCTGTTAGTTTCAGTGGGATTCATCTGAATAAATACTCCACATAAAGCATCCTTTTTTTTTATATCCAAAACAGTGTCTAAACGTGAAGAAAAGTCCCTCTGTACCCAGCTGCGCTGTGAAATCTCCTCTCCCCCACTGAGTCTTGGCGGTTAAATTACAGCCACAAAGAAAAAAATAAAATAATGTTAAAATTAGTCCGTTTTGTTTTTGTGTCAAGTGGACTCACTCGCTGTAACGTCCAAAGTGAACCTGAACTACACTACCCACAATGCTCCCTGCGTCGACCGGCAAGTCACGTTTTGCGTTTAATAATGACGTCATCAGCAAGAGACAGGCAGCCAGTCTGCTACAAACACACAACAGACGGACTAAAATGTTTGATTTTAGGGTTTACAAACGTTTTTGACCATTAACGTTTGCTCACTTTACCAGCAAAAAAAAAAGTTATCGAACTGAAAGTTATCAGAACTAAATTTAGCGGAAGATAATTGGTCCGATGATGGTTTTAAAACTTATCTGAAAAGATAATCAGCTAGCAAAAATGTTAGCTTCGATTATCTGTTATCGGATTAGCTGAACTGTCCCCACCACTGTTGACAACCGAATTACATACAGAAAAATAAACCGTGCAAATGATGGAACTGAATTAGAATGAGAATAACCCCATTGTGCCTGATGATTTGCGGACGTTAATGCTGGATTACTGTCGCAAATATCCGTTTTACCAGTGATGCATTAGCAGAGCCAGCAAAACTCAATTTGTGACCGTAAAATCCAACATTAATGTCTGCAAATTATCAGACACAACAGGGTTATTCCCTAATTAAAGCAAGACAAGTTAAAACTGGAACAAGTTAAAAAAGAAAAAAAGAGAGAGAGAGAGAGAGAGAGATAATAACTGTATGGGGGATTTTTTCATAATTTATCAGTTTAAGATATTTTAAGCCGTGAGTTAGGCCAAGTCTGGAAGCATGCTTCACCACATCCACAACACCGCTTTGGGTTCTGGACAGCAACCACCCAGGCAGACAACCGGTCCATTCCCACATCTCTGAAATAACCATCTATCTGCAGGCAGGTGAAATGTGGGTGTCCCCTTGGCCTTCTGCTGCTACTGGGATCCTCAACACTCCTTTAAGCCATGAAATTTCAATTCAATTTTCAATTTATTTCATTTTATATAGCGCCACATCACAACAAAGCTGCCTCAAGGCGCTTCACACAATAAGGTCTAATCTTACCAACCCCTAGAGCAAGCACACAGGCAACAGTGGTAAGGAAAAACTCCCTCTGATGATACTGAGGAAGAGGGGTGACCCACTGCTTAGACCACTCGAACAGTTACAAAGTTTTACAAAGCTGAAGAACAGAAAACAGGAAATCAAAACAACATCTGCTGCATCAGCTTCAGGCAGAACATCTCGCGGTCAGTCCAGCGTCCCATTGTCCGCAGACACCAATCCCATGCAGAATCAGTTGGCCAGAAAAACCACACCTAAAGTATAATTTATCAGCAGTAAATCAATAGGAAAGCAGAGAAAATACTAAGGTTACAGCTGGCCGCTAGCCCTAAGTTTCACTAACAGACCCAGAATTTAAATAAAGTTGAGGCTGAGACCTCTTCTGTTACTAATAAAATAACTTTAAAAAGATAGAAAGCATAGTTCCATACTATTACAGTATGCTAGCCATACTAGAAGGAGAATAAATGAGTCTTAAGTCTGGACTTGAATGTCTCTACAGAATCTGTTTTATCTCCATAGGGAGATCATTCCAGAGAACAGTTCCACGATAAGAGAAGGAAATTATGAATAACCAGGGGTGGTGTGACTGAGTGACAGGTAGTGTGTGTCATCTGAGCCTTTCCCATAGCCTCGATACCATAGACAAATCTCTGAGATAATAGGACTTACTGCGAGGTTAATAGGCCACCACAGTCTCGTTTAAACCCTGCGAGATATTGCGGGACTTAACCACTTATGGGGACAGCTGGTCCCATTGTGCAAAATATACACAGCATAACTTCTCATGGAAAAATGGTGTACTGTTTTGTTTTCGGCTTCAATCACCGAAGCAGTCGCGAAAACTGTTTTCTTTTGTTGTTGTTGTTGTTGTTCCCAGCGGGGAAGAGAAGATGAGGCAAATGTGAGAGGTTGTGTCAGTAAGTGTTAGCCTAGACAGCTAACCAGAGTAGCTGTGTTACCTCACCTGCAAAACTGCCTTGACATGTTTGTGCTCCGGGTCATAAACACACCGCAACACATGTCCACTTTCCCACCACAGCGTCACTTTTTCTTTGTATTTTCACTTTGTTGGCATGTAATTTGCCCAAAAACTCAGAGAAAATGCTGTGTTTTTCCCCAGAAATAGAGAAATTATGCCATATGAATCATATTTTACCCCCTTAGTGCCTGCCCTCAAACAAGACTGCACTGCCCAATTGTACTAACAGACCATCGAAGAAGTTTGCGCCTCAGTATTTTCGTTGAGTGAAATTTTTGTGTTATTTAATTTGTATGTTAGCCAATAGAAAGCGCATATCTGCGCGACGCCATGTTAAGAGCCCCGACAGCACTGACTCACAATGAACATATTAATACATAAAGAGGTGGAGTGTGGATGGCTCAGTGTGTGATGAAAGAAGCCTGAACGTGCCCCTCTTTGGGCCCAAATCAGCTAACAGGCTAGCTCAGTTTCAGTGTTTATTAAATAATATTTCTGGGAACTGCCCACTGATTTTTCTAAGAAGTTGCTTTGGTGTGGACATGAAAACTTATGAGCAGTGTTGCCACAGTTACTTTGAAAAAGTAACTTAGTTACTTTACTGATTACTCAATTGTAAAAGTAACTTAGTTACTTTACTGATTACTCAATTGTAAAAGTAACTAAGTTAGATTACTAGTTACTTTTTTAGTTACTTTTCCCAGCTGCCGACAACAACCCTCTGCCACCTCAACATGACAATGATACCTGTTTTGCCAAAACTCACTTTATAGTCACCCTTTCTTGACTTCAATGAAAATAAATACTTGTTTTATAAAAAGTAAAATAAAGATGTCTTTCTTGACCTCATATTTAACTGTTGACAGCACTGTAACAGTAAAACTTGCAATTTCGAGCCTACATTGTTTATAAAGGTAACTATTAAATTCTAACATTTTTCTAACATTTAAATTCTCTCTAAACATTTTACTTGTCGAAATTATTATTATTTTAAGCAATATTAGTTGTAGTAAAAAACGGCTTCAAAATTGCACCTTTAATCTAGGGGTGTTGTGGGGGGGCACATCCTTGCCCCACGCCCCCATTCCATCTAGATTCGCTCCTGCTTTGGCGTTTGAGCACAAAGAATGGATAACATTTATTTATGCAGAAAACATGACCAGATTTACAGGTAAGAAAGTTTTATTGCGTTTTCACATCATGTGGTCCTCAGAAAGAGAGTTTAGGTGCATTTGAGTGGAAAATAGTGTTAGTTGTTGACGCGTCGCGGAGGATCAGCTGTTTTTAATGAGACGATACAGAGCGGCTCAGCTCAGAATTCTAAATAAAGAAGGAAAAAAAGTATAAAAATGTCTTTGTAAAGTTCAGTGCAGGTGTGCTGATCACCGCGCTTTAAGAGGTGAGGACGAGTCGAGCAGCTGCAAAAAACTGCGGATTAAAAGCTCACAGCTCGCTTAAAGTGGGCAGTTCAGTCGAACCCCGACCTCCTGCCCATAGACCAAGTTTAATGCTGTTATCGACCCACAATGAAAAATAATAGTAACGCACAGTGACATGGAGAAGTAACTTTAATCTGATTACTGATTTGGAAAGATTAACGCGTTAGATTACTCGTTACTAAAAAAAGTGGTCAGATTAGAGTAACGCGTTACTAAGTAACGCGTTACCGGCATCACTGCTTATGAGTGGCTTATTTTCTCAATAAACTGAGTAAGTGGACATAACGGATGAAGCTACCGATGGCGGCTAACAGTGCTAACTAACATTGTTAGTATACAACATCAAATAAGATGAGAGTTTCACTAAGTGCAAATATTGCGGCAGAAATGTCTTAGAAGATCTGATAGGACGTTTCACCACACAAGCCATATTATACCAGGTGTTTGTAATCAAACAGCCCAAACATACAGACACAGCCCTCCACAACAGCTACCAGCTACACTGAGAGGACACGAGTTACGGTCGGACGCCACAAGAGGTGGAGTCGCAGAGCTCATCCACTGTCACTCAAAGCAACGACGCCCCCAATTATACAGAACTTTATGGCTTAAAACGCCTTAAACTAAGAAGTCAGAAAAAAATCATCACCCATACAGCTGTGTTGGAGGAGGAAACTATTTATAGACACCAAAACCGTTTTTTTTTTTGTTTTGTTTTTTTACCAGGCTGTAAACATGTTTATCTCTGCTCTAAAGCTGGACATTTTAACACAGAGGCCTATAGGGATGTGCTCTATTTTGGAGCCAGCCTCAATCAGCCATTCAAGGAACTGCAATATTTTGGACTTCCAGGAAGGCTTCATCAAAGCTTACCACTTGGCTGGGGAGAGTGAGTTAGAGCCCAGTGAGGGACGAAGCAACACACACACACACACACACACACACACACACACACACACACACACACACACACACACACACACACACACACACACACACACACACACACACACAGAGTCTTGCCCACGTCCCACCACCCATTTATGGGTTTGCCAGAACTTAAGCAGTGTCAATATGGCGACAACCAGACCCACGCTTTTGGAGCTTCAAAACCGCTCTTTAAAAAAAAATCTAAGCCGACGTAACAGAGGATTGTCCAGTGCACGTACAGTCGGTGGTTCCAAACCTGTGTTTCTTACAGCAGTCAGGTGACACAGTTTCTGTGTGGATTAAAGACTGTCCTTTGGTCCGTGGGAAAATGTTTAAATGATGACACCATTAATCGTAATGGTCCAAACATGGCGCTGCTCTCTGCACTTCATCACTCTCTCAGTCAACGTACATACTTTCGGCATTATCTGTCTGCCTACTGTAATGACTAAAATATCCCTCCCTGCTCTCTGTTCTCCTTTTCAGAAACAGTCTGCTCCCCTGAGCCCTGATCTGTTTTTTTATTGTTTGTTTATTTATTGCTATTGCTTGTTTTATTTGTTTACAACTGTGCATATGTGTGTTTATGATGGTGTGGCATGGGGGGAAGCTGAGAACATGTGTATTATAGCTCTCGACTCTTTGTGAGTGTTTAAGACACATCAGATCATGTAAACAAACTGTATCAAAATTCATAAGGCCACATGCACAGTTAACAAATGAGGGAGGCAGGATTTTGTGACTGGCATAGTAAACATAGCGTCCTTACCCCTTCCATCTTCATTTCACACTCAAAAAACTGTATCCCTTAGCAACATAAGGCATCAAATTAGGCTGCATGGACTTGCAGACAGACAGACTTGCAGACAGACAGATCAGTTTCAAACAACCAAGATGGGTTTTCTGATGGGTCTAATGAAGTCTAATGACGTTTGAGCTATAAAAAAACCTTCCTCCTACTACTTCACTCTAGGCGTAGCCCAATTACCAGTTCCATGGTATACTGCTTTTTGAAAATACCAAGTTGCATAAACCATAAAAATATTGTATAAACAAACCAAACAACAACAACAAACCTGATATAGTTCAAGATGATTCACACCGCAAGCTTTGTGAAGGAGTACGAGACTATTTTGTTATCAATACAAAACAAAAATAAAAAATAAAAATACATGACCTTATCTTTGTGGAGGAAAGCTACCTAACACACACCTTGACACTTGCATGAATTTGATCCCCGCACTGGCACATGATCTTGCATGCCAATGAGTAAACCCGTCGTAAACTGTGTATGAACTGTGCGCGGCTGTGTGCCAGTGTGCAAAGAAAATTAAAAAATGTTCAAGATTTCTGGCACACATTAATTTTGTGCCACTTGCGTGAACTAGTCGTGAACATTGCGCAACTTATTCGAAATCATCTAAAATGAACTTAACTTTACAGATACATTATCTAACTCATAAGAAGGAATGAAAATGCAACTGTTTTACCAATCAATTACAATATATAATACAAATAATTACCTTTGAGCCCAAATTCCAAATGCGTTCTCCACAACACAGCACCTGCAGCAGTGGATAATTTCTCTGTGATTCTGTAAGCGATGAAAGAATGGTTTCATCAGCCAAGTTCTGAGAGCAAATGCGTCATCGGCTACGAAATGATTATTTTATACAGCGTGGCATCAAGGGGGACAAAGCGGGACGCACTGGCATGACCACTTGCGGGGCAGTGTGGGGATCAAATTCGTGCCTTAATTATAAGAGAAGAAACTACTAACTATGAGAGATGAAAAACATACCACCATCCACACCTCCTTGCTGAATTCAAGGTAACATTATTTTGAAATCAATGAGGAGCTGCTCTATTAATTAAGCACCATAGTCTTGATAACAAGGTAGACAACTCAGTTAATTAGCAAACTTAACACAAATGAACACTACGCCCCTCCCCAGCACACACCCATCAATGTCTGTGGTCAAATCTCACAGCAAAATGCAGAGTATGATATTAACATTCATCTAATTGTTGGACAGGTAGAAAAGCTGTTTGGACAACAGCACACTCTACTGCATATTCCAAATTAGACAAGCACAAATTTGGATTTAAAGTGGCCAAACTCTTTATTTTCTCCAAATTTTTGATGCAGAAGTCGACTACAAAAGAGATACATTTGTAGTCTGAAGTGTATGTCTGAGGACAATGCAAAGTCTTGTTTGCCTTTTTATTTGGAGGCGGGTGGGGTCGTTGGATGTTCTTCCTGCGTACAAATGAGAATAATAGTTGTGTACTTATAAACCTCTTGATGGAGTGTTCACTTGTAGCATTCAATTCAATTTCAATTTAATCAGCTTATAAAGCACCAAATCACAACAAAAGCTGTCTCAAGGCGCCTCACATAAAACAGTTCAACACAAAAAATTTAAATAAATAAAAATTACAAAATTCCAATACATAATTATAAACAGAAGTAAAATAATGAAACAGATAAGAAAATAAAAACTATTCATAAGAAAGAGAATAAAAATAGGTTTCAAGTCTTGACTTAAAAATGTCCACAGACTCCGGACTGCCTCACGGTCGCAGGAAGACCATTCCACAGAACGGGTGCACGATAAAGCATGTCTTGGAAGATAGAATTTGGTCAGAATATTTTATATTAATAAATATTACACAACACCAAATATGTAGTGATGACAGTGATGATAGATAGTGGTGACTAGATAAAATTCACACTTCAGTGAGCTTCCCAGCTAATTGTTTCACTAAAAGCTTCATGACCTGAAGCTTCATTCAGTAGCTCATTAAAAGTACTGACATCTACTGGTTAGATATTGTATGGCACATTTAATATATTACAATTTGGAGGTCCCATCGTACAATAAATGTGGCCATAAACCAAGCAATAATGTCGTCATTGCCTAGATGAGACTGACAGACACAGAGGAAGAAAACTGTTTAACACCCAGATACCAATACAGCACACACACAGCTCATTTCTCTTCTGATATCATATAAAATAGTTCAGGCAGATGGATGACTCAAGCACATGAACTGCTCTCATCATTAAGACAGACCGCAAACAATCTTCATTTATGAGAGAAATGTTTAATTGCATGACCTGTTATTTCTCTCATTAACTTTTAGTATGATGGGCAGAGTTCAAATAAGAGTGAACAGAACTCTGTCACTTTCTGCATAATTTATCAATATTTAATTTAGCCACAGGGCGGACCAATTTTTAGAGGGGACCATTCAGTCTGCGACACCGGGTTCACAACGACCGCCACCAGTGCTGTTGTCCAACAGGGTGCCGGTGGAAATTGGGTTACTGCTGTGCGAAGAAGAAAAGGAGGAAAATGTGTCCAGAAAATAGCAGAAGAAGAGGAAAACTAGAAGGGTGGAAGTGAGAGCCAGGACTTTGAATTTTGGCAGTATGACTAATAGCTGGCTGACATGATGGAGAGGAGAAAGGCAGACATATTGTGTATGCAAGAGACCAAGTGGAAGGGAAGTAAGACCAGGAACATAGGCGGTAGGTTCAAGTTGTTGTATCACAGTGAGGATAGGAAGAGAAATGGTGTCGGGGTTATTTTAAAGGAAGAGTATGTTAAGAGTGTGTTGGAGGTTAAATGAGTGTCTGACAGGGTGATGAGTGTAAAGTTAAAATTGAAGGGGTGATGATGAATATCATCAGTGCATATGTCACACAGATAGGTTGTGAGATGAATGAGAAAGATTATTTCTGGAGTGAGTTAGATGAGGTGGTGGAGAGTGTACCCAAGTATGAAAGAGTGGTGATAAGAGATGACTTACAGTAACTGGGCATGTTGGCGAAGGGAACAGAGGTGATGAGGAAATAATGGGTAGAGATTGTATCAAGGACAGGAATATGGAAGGGTAGATGGTAGTTGATTTTACAAAAAGGATGGAAATGGCTGTGGCAAACACCTACTTTAAAAAAACGGAGGAGCACAGGGTGATATATAAGAATGGAGGAAGGTACACACAGGTGGACTACATTCTTTGTAGGAGATGCAAGCTAAAAGAAATTAGAGACTGTACGGTGGTGGCAGGAGAGAGTGTATCTAGACAGCATAGGTTGGTGGTTTGTAGGCTGACTTTAGAAGTGAAGAAGAAGAAGAAGGAGAGAAGAGTGAGAACTCAAGAAAGGATCAGATGGTGGAAACTGAAGGAGGAAGATTGTTGTGTGAAATTCAGTGAACAGGTGAGAGAGGCACTGGATGAAGGGGAAATAATTTTGGACAACTGGAAAAGTACTGCAGATGTGGTGAGGGAGACAGCTAGGAAGGTACTGGGTGAAGAAAGTAGACAGGAGTACAAAGTGCGGTGGAAGGCAAAAAGAGAATTGGCAAAAGCTAAGGAAAAGGCATATAGCCAGCTGCACAAGAAGTTGAATAGTAAGGAAAGGACTGGCAAGACAAAGGGACAGAGCTGGAAAGGATGTGGCAGCAGGTTCGGGTCAATCAATCAAACAACTTTATTTTTCATATTTGTGTCATAAACATTTATCATGAAGAAGAAGGAACGGAAGGAAGATAAAGCTTGTATTTTCTGGTCCTTATAACACAAACAAAGTTAAAAAAAGTAAAACAAAAATAAAAGTAAAAAAGAAATCCATTTTGTTACCTCGATTCCCACCCCAATAGTTTCCTCATCAAGTCACCAAACATAAAAAAATATCAACATTAACATGATTGTCTTACATTTCAGCAGTTACATTCACTTTTCTTCTAACTTACTATATTCTCTCAGAATTTTATCCTTATCCATCCTTTTGAATCCAGAAACATTTGTACAACATTTAATTTCTTCATTCAATGCATTCCAAAGTTTAACTCCATAAACAGAGGGACACGTCTGTCTGATAGTTGTCTGTGCAAACACAGTCCAAAAATTATATTTATTCTATGGCAAACAACCCATGTAATAAAACTAAAATTTCTGGCAAATCATCTGGCAAACTTCGTGGCTTAGCCTTCCACATAATAAGTACAATTTTTAAGTCAACAAGATCCTTAAATTTTAGTTGAGTAGTTGCAATAAACAACTTATTGGTATGCTCTCTGTAACATTTTTTGATGATAATTCCAATGGCTCTTTATGTAACAGATACAAGGACTTAGTGGTATTGCTATATGTATTACCCCAGACTTCAGTGCAACATCTGAAGTATGAGAGAATCATTGAGCAAAGCAGCATATGCAACAAATTACAGTCAAACAAATCTTTTACTTTTAATCAAATTCCAATACTTTTACTAACTTTCCTTTTTATATAATCTATGTGGGCTTTTTGATTTAATTTTTCATCTAAAGCAACACCAAGAAACTTAACTACATTAACTCTTTCAATAATAACTCCACCAATGGTCATTCTCACATCACCACTCTTTCTCTGATTACCAAAAATCATATAGTTTGTTTTGTCCCAATTTAAAGACAACTTACCACTCAACAAAAATATAAACGCAACACTTTTGGTTTTGCTCCCATTTTGTATGAGATGAACTCAAAGATCTAAAACTTTTTCCACATACACAATATCACCATTTCCCTCAAATATTGTTCACAAACCAGTCTAAATCTGTGATAGTGAGCACTTCTCCTTTGCTGAGATAATCCATCCCACCTCACAGGTGTGTCATATCAAGACGCTGATTAGACACCATGATTAGTGCACAGGTGTGCCTTAGACTGTCCATAATAAAAGGCCACTCTGAAAGGTGCAGTTTTGTTTTATTGGGGGGGATACCAGTCAGTATCTGGTGTGACCACCATTTGCCTCATGCAGTGCAACACATCTCCTTCGCATAGAGTTGATCAGGTTGTCAATTGTGGCCTGTGGAATGTTGGTCCACTCCTCTTCAATGGCTGTGCGAAGTTGCTGGATATTGGCAGGAACTGGTACACGCTGTCGTATACGCCGGTCCAGAGCATCCCAAACATGCTCAATGGGTGACATGTCCGGTGAGTATGCCGGCCATGCAAGAACTGGGACATTTTCAGCTTCCAAGAATTGTGTACAGATCCTTGCAACATGGGGCCGTGCATTATCCTGCTGCAACATGAGGTGATGTTCTTGGATGTATGGCACAACAATGGGCCTCAGGATCTCGTCACGGTATCTCTGTGCATTCAAAATGCCATCAATAAAATGCACCTGTGTTCTTTGTCCATAACAGACGCCTGCCCATACCATAACCCCACCGCCACCATGGGCCACTCGATCCACAACATTGACATCAGAAAACCGCTCACCCACATGACGTCACACACACTGTCTGCCATCTGCCCTGAACAGTGTGAACCGGGATTCATCCGTGAAGAGAACACCTCTCCAACGTGCCAAACGCCAGCGAATGTGAGCATTTGCCCACTCAAATCGGTTACGACGACGAACTGGAGTCAGGTCGAGACCCCGATGAGGACGACGAGCATGCAGATGAGCTTCCCTGAGACGGTTTCTGACAGTTTGTGCAGAAATTCTTTGGTTATGCAAACCGATTGTTTCAGCAGCTGTCCGAGTGGCTGGTCTCAGACGATCTTGGAGGTGAACATGCTGGATGTGGAGGTCCTGGGCTGGTGTGGTTACACGTGGTCTGCGGTTGTAAGGCTGGTTGGATGTACTGCCAAATTCTCTGAAACGCCTTTGGAGATGGCTTATGGTAGAGAAATGAACATTCAATACACGAGCAACAGCTCTGGTTGACATTCCTGCTGTCAGCATGCCAAATGCACGCTCCCTCAAATCTTGCGACATCTGTGGCATTGTGCTGTGTGATAAAACAGCACCTTTCAGAGTGGCCTTTTATTGTGGGCAGTCTAAGGCACACCTGTGCACTAATCATGGTGTCTAATCAGCATCTTGATATGGCACACCTGTGAGGTGGGATGGATTATCTCAGCAAAGGAGAAGTGCTACTATCACAGATTTAGACTGGTTTGTGAACAATATTTGAGGGAAATGGTGATATTGTGTATGTGGAAAAAGTTTTAGATCTTTGAGTTCATCTCATACAAAATGGGAGCAAAACCAAAAGTGTTGCGTTTATATTTTTGTTGAGTGTATTTTCATTAAACCAATTTCTCAGTTTTGTCATGGTAAAGGTGATAAAAGATGTACATTTAATTTGCTGACAAGTGAGGAGAGTGTGTTGAGAAGGTGGAGGGAAAATTTTGAGGCGCTGATGAATGAAGAAAATGACAGAGAAAATGATGGATGATGTGGAGAGTGTAAAGCCCCGTTTACACATAGATGGTTTTGTCGATGGGTAGTACGTAGACCGAAGTTCACGGTAGTTCCGGCTGTTTTCGCGGTGGAAAGGGGCAGAGCATTTCGCCGGCGTTTTGACCGCCGTACTAGCCGCAAATACACGGATAAAATGCCGCTAAATCCGCCGAATAAAGCGGCGTTTTGACGCCGTAGCATCCGGCACACGTCAGGCATCGGGGGTTAATACCCAGTTCTATCCTTTACAATTGCAGGTTAAGACGCGCATGAGAACGGCGGTGTTCTGCTGCCGCCGATAATGCCCTGTGTACCGCTGGTTTTATCCAGGCAAATCCTGCGTTACTCCAGGAACTTTTGCATATAGGCACCGCCCCCAGAGTATAATAGGCTGAAGCAGCAGGAATACATGCCTCTGTCACTGCAGGAGGAGGGAGATCATCCTCAGCCTTTTCTTCTCCTTCCTTTTCCCCCTCCTCAACGTGTTGCTCCATCTTCACCACAGGCCTGCCCTCTGCTTCTGAACCAGACCTCTTGGTAAGTCCTTGCCGCTGCCAATTTTCTTTTAGGAGGCATACTGGAGCTTCTCTGCAAAAATATCTGGAGCTGGCCGAGAGTGAGAGGCCTGCATGCAGCGCGCTAGCGTTTTTCTATTGACCGCCGCCTATCGGCCGTTTGGGACGCCGTTAACCGGGAGGTGGCATTTAGAACGGCGTACTGTCCGCTAGCGCCACCATTTTGTCTGCCTCTGTCGCCGGTTAAAACGCCCTTGAGAACGCCGATGTGGGCTCTATCGCCATTTTACATGCCGTTGATTAGGGATACAACGGCGGCCGCCAATTACGGTGGTGTAAACTGCGGCACTACAGGAAGGGGCAGGATGAAACGGGGATTAAAAAGTATCAAACGCCGTTGTTCGCGTTGTCTCCGTCGTCACGTGAATTCTCCGGGAGCGCTCGCGGAATTATTCAACATGTTGAATAATTTTTTCATCGATTCCCGGTAAAGCCGGAACTAAACCACGCCCCCTAGTGCCAGCGTTAACAACGGCGTTTGATCCTTAAGATGGCCAAAAACTCTTCCGGGACGCTTCCGGGAGCTCTTACCGTCTATGTGTAAACGGGGCTTAAATCAGGAAGTACAAGAGATTACCAAGGATGAAGTGAGGGCAGCTATGAAAAGGATGAAGACTGGAAAGGCAATTGGCCAGATGGCATTCTGGTGGAGGCATGGAAATGTCTAGGAGAGATGGCAGTGGAGCTTAGCAATAATAATAACACTTGTGTTGGTCTTTGGACAGGGTATACAATAGGACCCTATAAAGTGGAGGCAATGATAATCTGAGGGTGCCTCTCACCTGTAAATGTATCATAATCTGACAAAATCAATTGCCCTACACCTTTACTGCTCATAGTTTTACTTTGTTGTTGTTATTGTTGTATTGCTATTTTTGCTTGTTTTTTACGTTTTCTGAACCTCATGCCCTTGAAATATCACAATAGATGTGGCTTATGTTTTAAGTCAGAAAGAGATGGTTTATGTTTCCTTCAGCATCATGTAAAAAAAAAAATCAGAGTTTATAAAATCAAAAGTGCTCAAATGTTAAAAGAGCTTTTAAACAGTCACGTTCACGTACAACAAAATATCTGATCTCATTTCCACAAAATGTGTCATTTTTATAAATTAGCATGGGGCTGAAAATTTGACTTTAGCCTCTGACCTATTGACCACTGATTAAATTCTAATGTATTCCTTCCCACCGTAGGTCCAATGTACATGCAAGTTTGATCACAATCGGATTATGATATTGTGCGTCGGTGCATCCGTAAAGTATTCACAGCGCTTCACTTTTTCCACATTTTGTTATGTTACAGCCTTATTCCAAAATAGAGTATATTATTTTTCCCCCTCAAAATTCTACTCACAAGATCCCATAATGACAACATGAAAGAAAGTTTTTTTATTTTTATTTTTACAAATTTCTTAAAAATCAAAAACTAAGAAATCACATGTACATAAGTATTTACACCCTTTGGTCAACACTTTGTTAATCCATCTTTGGTAGAAATTATAGCCTCAAGTCTTCTTGAATATGATGCCACAAGCTTGGTGCACCTATCTTTGGGCAGTTTTGCCCATTCCTCCTTGCAGCAACTCTCAAGCTCCATCAGGTTAGATGGGGAGCATCTCTCCAGAGATGTGAAATTGGCTTCATATTAGATTCACATATGGGCTCTGGTTGGGCCACTCAAGGACATTCACAGAGTTCTCCTGAAACCACTACTTTGATATCTTGGCTGTGTGCTTAGAGTCATTGTCCTGCTGAAAGATGAATCGTCGCCCCAGTCTGAGGTCAAGAGCGCTCTGGAACAGGTTTTCATCCAGGATGTCTCTGTACATTGCTGAATTCATCTTTCTCTTAATCCTGGCTAGTCTCCCAGTTCCTGCCAATGAAAAACATCCCCACAGCATGATGCTGCCATGACCATGCTTCACTATACAGATGGTGCCTGGTTTCCTCCAAACATGATGTCTGGCATTCATGCCAGAGAGTTCAATCTTTGTCTCATCCGACCAGAGAATTTTGTTTCTCGTGGACTGAGAGTCCTTCAGGTGCCTTTGGCCAAACTCCAGGCGGGCTGCCATGTGCCTTTTATTAAGGAATGACTTCTGTCTGGCCACTCTATCATACAGGCCTGACTGGTGGATTGCTGCAGAGATAGTTGTTCTTCTGGACGGTTCTCTTCTCTCCACAGAGGAATGCTGGAGCTCTGACAGAGTGACCATCGAGTCCTTGGTCACCTCCCTAATGAAGGCCCTTCTCCCCTGATCGCTCAGTTTAAATGGGCAGCCAGCTCTAGAAAGAGTCTTGGCGGGTCCGAACTTCTCCTATTTACAGATGATGGAGGTCACTGTGCTCATTGGGACCTTCAAACCAGCAGAAATCTTTCTGTGCCCTTCGCTCAATTTGTGCCTCAAAACAATCCTGTCTCGGAGGTCTACAGACAATTTCTTTGACTTCATGCTTGGTTTGTGCTCTGATATGCAGTCACAACTGTGGGACCTTATATGTAGACAGGTGTGTGCCTTTCCAAATCATGCCCCATCAACTGAATTTACCCCAGGTGGACTCCAATTAAGCTGTAGAGACATCTCAAGGATGATCAGTGAAAACAGGATGCACCTGAGCTCAATTTGAGCTTCATGGCAAAGGCTGTGAATACTTATGTACATGTGATTTCTTAGTTTTTATTTTTAATCAATTTGGAAAAATCTCAAAAAACATTTTTCACATTGTCATTATGGGGTACTGAGTGTAGAATTTGAGGGAAAAAATAATTTCATCCCTTTTGGAATAAGGCTGTAACAAGAAAATGTGGAAAAAGTGAAGCACAGTGGATACTTTCTGGATGCACTGTACATATACAATCCCTGGCAATAATTATGGAATCACCGGCCTCAGAGGATGTTCAATCAGTTGTTTAATTTTGTAGAAAAAAAGCAGATCACAGACATGAAACAAAACTAAAGTCATTTCAAATGGCAACTTTCTGGCTTTAAGAAACACTATAAGAAATCAGGAAAAAAAATTGTGGTAATCAGTAACGGTTACTTTTTTAGACAAAGCAGAGGGAAAAAAATATGGACTCACTCAATTCTGAGGAATAAATTATGGAATCACCCTGTAAATTTTCATCCCCAAAACTAACACCTGCATCAAATCAGATCTGCTCGTTAGTCTGCATCTAAAAAGGAGTGATCACACCTTGGAGAGCTGTTGCACCAAGTGGACTGACATGAATCATGGCTCCAACATGAGAGATGTCAATTGAAACAAAGGAGAGGATTATCAAACTCTTAAAAGAGGGTAAATCATCACGCAATGTTGCAAAAGATGTTGGTTGTTCACAGTCAGCTGTGTCTAAACTCTGGACCAAATACAAACAACATGGGAAGGTTGTTAAAGGCAAACATACTGGTAGCCCAAGGAAGACATCAAAGCGTCAAGACAGAAAACTTAAAGCAATATGTCTCAAAAATCGAAAATGCACAACAAAACAAATGAGGAACAAATGGGAGGAAACTGGAGTCAACGTCTGTGACCAAACTGTAAGAAACTGCCTAAAGGAAATGGGATTTACATACAGAAAAGCTAAACGAAAGCCATCATTAACACCTAAACAGAAAAAAACAAGGTTACAATGGGTTAAGGAAAAGCAATCGTGGACTGTGGATGACTGGATGAAAGTCATATTCAGTGATGAATCTCGAATCTGCTGCTGATGCTGGAACTTTTGTTTGGTGCCGTTCCAATGAGATTTATAAAGATGACTGCCTGAAGAGAACATGTAAATTTCCACAGTCATTGATGATATGGGGCTGCATGTCAGGTAAAGGCACTGGGGAGATGGCTGTCATTACATCATCAATAAATGCACAAGTTTACACTGATATTTTGGACACTTTTCTTATCCCATCAATTGAAAGGATGTTTGGGATGATGAAATCATTTTTCAAGATGATAATGCATCTTGCCATAGAGCAAAAACTGTGAAACCATTCCATGCAAAAAGACACATAGGTTCAATGTCATGGCCTGCAAATAGTCCAGATCTTAATCCAATTGAAAATGTTTGGTGGAAGTTGAAGAAAATGGTCCATGACAAGACTCCAACTTGCAAAGCTGATGTGGCAACAGCAATCAGACAAAGTTGGAGCCAGATTGATGAAGAGTACTGTTTGTCACTCATTAAGTCCATGCCTCAGAGACTGCAAGCTGTTATAAAAGCCAGAGGTGGTGCAACAAAATACTAGTGATGTGTTGGAGCGTTCATTTGTTTTTCATGATTCCATAATTTTTTCCTCAGAATTGAGTGATTCCATATTTTTTTCCCCTCTGCTTGGTCTAAAAAAGTAACCGTTACTGACTGCCACAATTTTTTTTTTCCTGATTTCTTATAGTGTTTCTTAAAGCCAGAAAGTTGCCATTTGAAATTACTTTAGTTTTGTGTCATGTCTGTGATCAACTGAATGAACATCCTCCAAGGCCAGTGATTCCATAATTTTTGCCAGGGGTTGTATATACAAAGATATTTATACTGAGATCAAGATGATTACAAGAACATGAGCGTTTTAATATACTCTATTAGTCACTAATAAAGAGTGAAAAAAAATCCTGGTGGCTATGGATCTTGAAGGGGTGCATGGTTGGCTATTTTGGCTCTGAGGCTACTCATTACAGAAATAAATAAAAACAAAGCTTTAAGTCAGACCTGATTTACCACTAAATTTGAATCCAGTCTTCCGTAACCCTAGTATTATGTCCTCACAAAATAACAGAAATCCATCCATTAGTTTTGCATGCAGGCACGCGCACACACATACACACACACACACACGAAGGGACCACCTTACCTCCTTCTCCTCTGTCAGATGGTTCAGACCTCAAATGGGTTTAATTAACCACTATGTTTCCACAAAAGCAAACACATGCACATACATGTGGGCACGTACACACGTGGATGTTTACCTATTTGAGCGAAATGTTCACAAAGCAGGATATGCAGATTACATTTCAGCATTTGCTGCAGAAAGTGGATGAAAATCTGCAGGGTGAAGTGATAGAGCACACGGGTGGAAAGGTGACAAAGATTGTACAAATAGAAAAAAGAAAAGGGGAAAAAAAGACAAAGATAGTTACAAAATTATCAAAAATGTCAGGGTTCAAATAAAATAAAAAATGGAACAAATTAATCTGACAGAGATAATGTGATTCTGACAGTGGTGCTGAAAAGACAGAGGAGGCAGTAGTGTCTCTAGAAGCAGCAGGTGTGCCACACACACTGAACAATTCAAAAAGACTTTCCACAGCGGAAGCAAAGCAAGCAACAGACCATGGAAGAACTATATTTATGCACTTAGTCACTGTTATGCATCAATGCATTCAAAGTGTGAAGAATTTTTTTCCCCACAGTTGTTTTAAGAATTTTTCATTTAATGATTTTATATTGATTTAATCATTTCTTTTTTCTTTTTCCTCACAAATCAATTATTTTAATAGGTTTAGGTTTACTGTTCATTGTCCAACATGGCTGCAAACCGCCCCAGTGCACGCTGAAGGTCCTGATTTGACGAAGCCAACAGAACTACATCATCCGCAAACAGCAGAGACGAGATTCTGTGGTTCCCAAACCAGACCCCCTCTACACCCTGGCTGCGCCTAGAAATTCTGTCCATAAAAATAATTAACAGAACCGGTGACAAAGGGCCAGGGCTTCTCTTGCAGCCGAGTGTGAAGCGTCCGGGATGAAAATCAGCACCTCCAAATCCGAGGCCATGGTTCTCGACCGGAAAAAGGTGCTTTGCCCTCTTCAAGTCGGTGGAGTGTCCTTGCCTCAAGTGGAGGAGTATAAGTATCTCGGGGTCTTGTTCACGAGGGACGGATGGAGCGTGAGATCGACAGACGGATCGGTGCAGCATCTGCAGTGATGCGGTCGCTGTATCGGACCGTCATGGTGAAGAGAGAGCTGAGTAGGGGGGCAAAGCCCTCGATTTACCGATCGATCTACGTTCTGATCCTCACCTATGGTCATGAGATTTGGCTCATGACTGAAAGAACGAGATCGCGAGTACAAGCGGCCGAGATGAGTTTCCTCTGCAGGGTGGCTGGGCGCTCCCTTAGAGATAGGGTGAGGAGCTCGGTCACTTGGGAGGAGCTCGGAGTCGAGCCGCTGCTTCTCCACGTCAAAAGGAGTCAGTTGAGGTGGCTCGGGCATCTTTTCCGGATGCCCCCTGGACGCCTCACTGGAGAGGTGTTCTGGGCACGTCCCATTGGAAGGAGGCCCCAGGGAAGACCCAGGACACGCTGGAGGGACTACATCTCTCGGCTGGCTTGGGAACGCCTTGGGGTTCCCCCGGAGGAGCTGGTGGAGGTGTGTGTGGATCGGGAGGTCTGGGCGGCTTTGCTTGAGCTGCTGCCCCCGCGACCCGACTCCGGATAAAGCGGAAGAAAATGGATGGATGGATGGATGGATGTCCAACATGGCCTGCAAGTATACTCAGGTTTGGTATGGACAGTTCTGCCGTTACATTTCTGCATTGATTTTTTTTTTCTAGCTAAAGAACCCATGTCCTTTGACTGTCAGTAAAGCTGAGGGGATACTGTCAAGCAGAAAGAACAGAGTTCTTTACTCAATAAAGTCAAATGAACTGCCATCCAAACATTTAACATTTCTGCACAGAAAAAAAATTACTGACACCAGTTTCAAAGAATCACCATTACACTGCAACACTGCATGTGAATCACAATGTGTGCCACCTTCTAAACAGTCTATAAATAGCCAGTGAAGAGACACCCTTGTTCAGAGTCAATATGTGAAATTCATTCCTGCTTTGCTCCAATTACAGCTTTGCTTCTGGTGCAGAAGGTGGCTCACAGGACATGATGTGAAACTAGCAAGGAAAGGAAAAGTAGCTCATCAGCCCCAACACACATTCCAGCTATACCCATAACACAAGAAGACAATGAACCAATATCATCAGTAATAACCACAGTGCACAACTTCCTCTTTCCTTTTAATCACTTTGCACAACTCTTAGTGTTTATTGGCAATGCCCTCTGAATGAAAACAACCATCACTGTTTCCATATCACATTTCTTACACCTTAAGATCGGTTTACAGGTAAACCTTTAATGTTCAGTACTGGCACTTGTTAACACTTGTGCAATCGTACAGTAGCTCAGTTTATCTCACATACAATGCTGCAAAGGGCTTTCTGCCTGTCTAAGAAGACTGCTGATCTGTAGTTGTACATGCTACAAAACTATAAATATAAGCATTTCACATGCATAATATGCTGTAAAATAAATACATATTTACATGTACTGCACAAGCAAAAATTCACTGTCAGACAAAGAGATAACACATTTACTCAACCTGTCATACAAGTACTGCCAGTGCAACAATATAATAATCCAAAAACACAAAAGATATCTCAATAGTCCACTCAGTTTACACTTTCACTTCTCACATTCACATGCATTTATTTTGGCATGAAGGAGCACTGCTTATCATGTGTTAGCTGATTTTCACTGTCACAGGCTTTGCTGAGACATTGTCTCCATTTGGCATCAAGTAATAACAAACCATTATGTTGGTCAACAAAACCATTTAAAGGTTGCAGAACCTCATCCCTGTCCTACCACCCAGTTTGACTTTAAAACGGGGACGTCATGCTCTGAGGTGACAGTGTTCACCACGGCATCACTGTGCCAACATCATCTCAGTTCTTAGTCTGATGTCAGCTATGCAGCAGTGTCTCCTTGTGGTGTGACATAATATAAGTATTTGGGTCACAGCAGTATTTCTCTGTGGCAATGGTTGCCAGTCCTCGTGTATGCCTGACGTGCATGTTTTCCATTTCTCCCTGCTCTTTTCACACATCATTAGTTGGATCAGGTGTGTTCAAGCAATCACAAGTGAGAGGAGAGCAGGGATTACTGGAAAACATGCACAGCAGGTTACAAAAAACAAAAAACAAAACAAAAAAAATATTTGGGAACCGCTACTCGACAGTAACAAAAGATGAAAATTTAAAAAAGATGAAATTTAGGAAATTTTCGAAAACTCTGTCCATTACTTTGTGAGTCACTCCATTTACAGTTAACCATAACGACAAAGGATCACATATAATCATCTCCATAAGGGATGTGGTCTACGAGTGGTCTCGTATATGTGGATGTGGTCTCGTATAATGCAAAAATAACGACACAACTCTCGAAAAGTTACACAGTTCATCAGTTTACAAGCTACAGTTCATATAGTTATTGCTTCTTCAGCTAAATCCATGTTCATTTCTTCAAATCAATGAAAATCTTAACTGATTCAACAGCAAATTACCATGAAAGAAGCTCAGACTGTTAATACAAGTACACCCCACAGAGCAGCCGTGCACAATTTATAATACATATAAACATGGGTTCTTACCAGGGGCAAGCAATTCTCTTACTATTCCACTGACATGTCGTATCCAAGAGAAATCTGCTCCTCCATGTGTTAGCGTGTACACTCAGTGAGACAGAAAGCTGTTTGCTGACTGGGACCAACTAACAAGTGCATGCTGGGTGAGACGCCACTCCTCCCTTCACAGGCGGCATTACAGTACAGTGAGTGACTGTCACTATTAGTCACCATTCCTTCCTCCCCGTCTCTAACCACCAGCGCAGCTTCCTATTCCTCCTCCGCCTCCTCCCACACTTCTCCTCTTCCCCTAAATTAGCCTGAAGGCCATAGCCTGGGGTAACAGCAAGGGGGGCCGTCCAGTAAGACCCACTCCCTCCCCTGCCCTCATGCAGTACCCTTACTTCAGTTGAGTCTTCTTGCTTAAGCAGTATACGATACATACATACAAATGACAAACACAGTTCCCCCACATTTGCGTGCACACATCCACATATCCTGTGGAGCAATTCCTCATTTGTCTGCTGCATCACAGTGTGTGTGCGGGCGTGTGGTCTTATGAAGTATAGTGAAAATGAAACACCATGGTCAACAAATTTTAGTTTTTTCCTGCATGAACTTTGAGAACTGATTTGGAGTAATTTTTGGACCCTGAATCATAATCTGAGCTCAGATTTCCTCGATCACAAATCATGTCTGATCGTCTCGATCATGTCTGGAAACAGCTGTTTTTCTAACTTCATGCCTACTTCTCGTATCAAGCATTGAAGCAAAAGCTTCAAAGGCATAGTTTTTAAACTATGTTTGTGAAATGTGAACAAAGAGCCATAATATCATTTATGGCACGCAGAGGTGTTTGAGACTGCAGCTTTTGCTTCAATGCTTGATACGAGAAGTAGGCATGAAGTTAGAAAAACAGCTGTTTCCAGACAGTAAGTAGTAAGGTTAAGAAATGTTGTCATTTTCAAACATGTTTTGACTGTACCTGCATTAGTTTCTTAACAGGAGTGTTTGTTATTGTGTGACAGGTTCAGCAATTTACAGTTTAGTGAAGACTTTGCCCCGATTCTTCTTTATGCTAAGGTATTTAACATGTCTACGACTTTGAAGCGAAAGGAAGTGCTGCCATGACCCAGATATTTTCTGTTATACCTGTGGTTGCTTCACTTTATCACCTCAAAGACGTAACATCAATACTTTTATCAAAGAGTGTATCTTGTTTATTTTGGAGTACCACTTGGTGACCAGGACAAAAATTGGGCGCCTCACCAAGTTTGCACAACTTGTGCCGAAACACTGAGATCCTGATCTCAAGGAAAGAATGCTAAGTTCAAATTTGTTGAGCCAATGGTTTGGAGAAAACCAAAAAACACTTAGATGACTGATATTTCTACCTTGTAAACATAAAGGGATTTAATAAGAAAACAAACAATACTTGCAATACTCCAGCGTACAATCTGCTATACGACTGGTTCCCCACAGTGATGAAACACCTGTACCCATTTTCACCAAGCTCCCATTGGTGAAAACGTTCATGAGGATGAGTTTACTTCTTCCACATCTTCATCCACTTATAATGATGAAGAAGAAGAGGAGGTATGGAATGCACATCAAGTTTTACTGTACAGCCAGTCCTACTACTGATCGTTTTAAAGTGACAGCGTGTATTGTTTGCATGCTTTTGGTTTAAAGGTGCAAATTTAATTCTGCGAGAAAGACATAAAACAAAGAAAAAATTTGCTTTTCAGTGGTGCCCTACCTGTGATAATGCTCCAGATTGTATTTTTTCAATATACTGAACTTTAGTATTTGTATACTGCGGTCAATAATGCTCACAAGGGGTGCAAGCAACTTTAGTATTTGTATACTGCGGTCAATAATGCTCACAAGGGGTGCAAGCATAAAAGTAGTTTTGGAAATGCATTCATAAGGGAGCAGCTGCCTTCAATTGCAAAGACTATTTCATATATGGGTGCTTAAACACAATGTTTTATCTTTCTGCAAAAAATATAAATAAAAAAAAATGTTGTTTTCATATCTCGAAAACCTGATGTGATTGCCAAAAACTAACACCAGACTCAGATTCAGTGCCCCCAAATTACCCTGAACCCATTGGAAAAACTCCATGCAAAAAAAATCATGTTGACCAGTGTTATATACCCATTCTGGACCCCAAAAATTACACACACCTGACACATCAATTTTAGAAATTATAGAAAGCAAAAAGACTGAAACAAACCTGTACTAATTGCTCAACAGAGCAGCAACATCTACAAATATGGTGACCGGTTTTTTATGGATTGTATGCCTACTCAACTTTAACCCGTAGTTTCCAAATAAAATACATTAGATAATGGTTAATTTGTTACTCTTTTAATGAAAGTCCTGCTTGCTGCATTGGAGACCAGTAAGAATAGGTGTGAGAATAATAATAATAATAATAATAATAATGATAATAATTAAAAACTCCAGACACAATGTGAAAATATCAGACAGAGAGCACTTAAGCATGGTTTACACATAGACGGTTTTGTCGGCGGGTAGTACGTAGACTGAAGTTCGCGGTAGTTCCGGCTGTTTTCACGGTGGAAAGGGGCGGAGCATTTCGCCGGCATTTTGACCGCCGTACTAGCCGCAAATACGCGGATAAAACGCCGCTAAATCCGCCGAATAAAGCAGCGTTTTGACGCTGTAGCATCCGGCACACGTCATGCAACGGGGGTTAATACCCAGTTTTATCCTTTACAATTGCAGGTTAAGACGCGCATGAGAATGGCTGTGTTCTGCTGCCACCGATAATGCCCTGTGTACCGCTGGTTTTATCCAGGCAAATCCTGCGTTACTCCAGGAACTTTTGCATATAGGCACCGCCCCCAGAGTATAATAGGCTGAAGCAGCAGGAATACATGCCTCTGTCACTGCAGGGGGAGGGAGATCATACTCAGCCTTTTCTTCTCCTTTTCCCCTTCTCAACGTGTTGCTCCATCTCCACCACAGGGCTACCCTCTGCTTCTGAACCAGACCTCTTGGTAAGTCCTTGCCGCTGCCAATTTTCTTTTAGGAGGCATAATGGAGCTTCTCTGCAAAAATATCTGGAGCTGGCCGCGAGTGAGAGGCCTGCATGCAGCGCGCTAGCGTTTTTATATTGACCACCGCCTATCGGCCGTTTGGAACACCGTTAACCGGGAGGTGGCGTTTAGAACGGCGTACTGTCCGCTAGTGCCGCCGTTTTGTCTGCCTCTGTCGCTGGTTAAAATGCCTTTGAGGACGCCGATGTGGGCTCTATCGCCGTTTTACACGCCGTTGATTAGGGATACAACGCCGGCCGCCAATTACGGCGGTGTAAACTGCGGCACTACAGGAAGGGGCAGGATGAAACGGCGATTAAAAAGTATCAAACGCCGTTGTTCGTGTTGTCTCCGTCGTCACGCAAATTCTCCGTGAGCGCTCCCGGAATTATTCGACATGTTGAATAATTTTTCGACGATTCCCGGTAAAGCCGTAACTAAGCCACGCCCCCTAGTGCCGGCGTTAACAACGGCGTGTGATCCTTAAGACGGCCAAAAACTCTTCTGGGAGCTCTTACCGTCTGTGTGTAAACGGGGCTTTAATCACAGAGTACTAAGACCTTCTATCCTTGTCCTTCAGAATTATACTACTACAACAGTCACACTTATGGAACAGTGTATTATATCATAGAGATTCAAATGAATTATTTAAGGGCAGCATGCTGGTGAAAGAAAACCCTGGATTCAAACTCAACTCAGCTTGGCTGCTTTTGTCAACATGGCACTCTGTTTCACTGACATGGTCATTGGTTGCTCTGTATGACCAGTCAGAGGCTGGTTAATTTGTTTTACATATTTTGACAAAAGAAGTGCACTGCAAGACATATTTCCAAGAAATGGTCATAACATAAATCATTCAGCCACAAGTCTTTCTGCTTCCTCTCCTCTCCATCATACCCGTTGCAGCATCAATAAAACTTTTTTCCGTGTAATATTATACCCAAATTACTGTCACTCATGAAAGTCTGAATGCAGCCACAATCACTGGTATTAAAATGCCACTCAGTATGTTGTGCCTATCACAACAGAGAACACCCAGCATGGTTCAGCAGCACCAGCTGACAAGAATCCCTTGTTTGTACACAAAGCATTCATCAGTGGGCTCGCTTCACATCTCATAGTGACTGTAGAGTATTTACAGGGCTATTTTGATCCAAGGGCAGGACCAGCCAATAAGCTTGTAGTTTATTGGCTCGGAAAAGTGTATTCCTGTCAAATCTGGCCAATTGCAAGTTGCACGTGTAGGAGCAGTGATAATTAACCAAGGCAGTGTTGTATGCTTGACAGTGGCCTATTGAGGAGGTAAGATCCAGACATGTGCACACACACACACCTTACTTCCTTCCTTCCCGTCAAGGATTTTTGACAGGAACACATAATGCCATTTTTGGAAAAACACTGCAATGTCCAACCCAGTCTCACGGCAGTTTGTGGTGGTATTACGAAAAGTACATTCATCTATGGGTTCATGACAGGGGCATGAAAATGGACTGCTTTTCATGACAGGGGCACAAAATGTGGTGTAACGGGAGAGTCTGGGGGGTTATAGTTGGGGCCAGGGGAGAGTAGACACTTACACTATCATTATGGTTAGTGTTAGGACAAGGGAAGGATTATAAATAGCAAAATAAAAAAACATGCCACAAAAATCAGGCATGACAGAGGCATGAAAAAAATGTGAGACTGGGCTACAATGTCACATTTATATCCTGACCAGAATTTCAGTATTGTACATGTTCTGCTGCAGCCAATCGGACTGCTCATTCTTATCACGTGATGCTTCTGAAGCAATGAGCATGTGATGTACATATATTTGTTTTTATTTCTTCTTATTCAGTGGGTAACTGGACATCACATGCATGCACCAAAAAACAGAAAATGTACCACTGTTAAAACAATATTATACATAAATATTGTAGTCAGTCATTATTTAGAACAGGCATCAATACTGGCCATGCACACATTGTTGGCCCATAACTGTACACTGCTGGAAATGAGCCGTTGTGTTTAGGATGAGAGGGCTCATGGACATTGCCATTTTTACCAGGGAACATTCCTGTGATCTGTTTCATAGTGTGAAAATTCTCCACTGTGACTGGTACAGCTGTTCACACAGGTGAGAGAAAAGAAATATTCTCATTTATATTTCATGTCTACCAGCCCATTTGTGTATAGTGAAAATGAACCGCATAACAGAGTAAACGGATGATGGAGGCCACTGTGCTCACTGGGACTTTCTAAGCTTTTCTGGGGACAGAACGACTGCATCGTATTGAAGGGAGGATGGATAGGGTCAGGTATCGTGAGATTTTGACAAACAACCTCCTTCCCTCAGTAAGAGCATTGAAGATGGGTCATGGCTGGGTCTTCCAGCATGACAATGACCCCAAACACACAGCCAGGGCAACTAAGGAAGGAGGGGCTCTGTAAGAAGCATTTCAAGGTCCTGGAGTGGCCTGGCCAGTCTCCAGACCTGAACTCAATAGAAAATCTTTGGAGAGAGCTGAAACTCGAAACCTGAAAGATCTGGAGATCTGCATGGAGGAGTGGACCAAAATCTCTGTTGCAGTGTGCAAACTTGGTGAAGAACTACAGGAAAAGTGTGACCTCTGGAACTGCAAACAAAGGTTTCTGTACCGAATATTAAGGTCTGTTTTTCTATTATATCAAATACTTATTTCATGCAATAAAATGCAAATAAATTATTTAAAAATCATTCAATGTGATTTTCTGACTTTTATTTTTAGTTTTTATTTATTGATTGATACAGCTGTCCCATTAGTTAACCCTCTGGGGTCAGAGGGCATTTCTTGGACAGTTCACTCGCCTGGCATAAATGTTTTATTATTGCTGTTAACAGCTCTCCCTGCATCCCACAATCAAGTTTTATGCCTCTTTTTTTCAGGACAACCTGTGCTTTCAGAATATATATGATTTTGTTGTGTTTTATAAGTGTAATAAAGGTTTACAATAAAAAATAAGCAAGGAAAAAATAAAGCAAAAAATAATTTTCCACACACATTTATTCAAAACACATAGTAAACTATAATAAACAACTGTTTTGACACTTTACAAAAGTAATTTGAGGTCTTGTGTGAAAATCTGTACTACAAAAAGGTTCAAACAATAAACACAAATGCACATTTTGAACAATATATACAAAATCGTCTATGTGTTTTGTTGTCCACTGATATGGTAAACAGTGCTTTACGCAGAGAAAGCAAGAGTTATCCAGTAACATTCACATGCAAACTGTTGGCGCAATCCTGATAGTTACACACTCTTTGTTTGAGCATGTGAAATTGTCATCAGAGGCTCTCCGTGTGGTCCTGCTTTCACTGATCGCTGTGCGTAATGGCGCAGGGCACACTGAGTATGTACTAATAGTATGTACTCATTGGAGCACACAGGGGGCTATTCAAACGGGCCAACTAGTAACATATCACTCCTGAAAACGATCTTTGGCTTTTCACGTGAGGTAAATGTGCCCTACGATTGGATTTTGGAAAACCATGTGACGGTGAACCAATTCCGATCGGACACTCACATTGCGCACGTCAGCACACAGCTTCTATGAGGAGTACAAAGATGGCCGATGGCTGGCTCAAAATTCCGGAGTTAACTTTTCAGCAAAAAAAAAAAGTACGTTTCTGTCTCATATCATTCAAAAGTTATTTGTAATTTAGTAAAGCTTGGTCTTAGCCGTCGTATACAAGTGTTTAAAGACACTTTTAAAACTGCTCTGGAAGAACACAAGCTTTTCTAATTCTGTTGCTACTGCCAAAAACCTGAAACCATTGGTTCACAAAGAATACACTACATAAAATATGTTAAAGGAGTGCAGAGAGGAGAGTATCCCACAAACAGGCTGTGGACATTCATGGTGTTGATGGTCTTCAATATTTCTACAAAGACCTCAGAAGGTAGAAGTGTGTGTCATTTGTTCTGGACCTCTACAGTTGCAGTGAGCTGTATGTCCAGACCACCACAGACCACCTCTGTAGTTCAACCTACAAAACATACACAACAGCACAGCTACAGTGCAAGTCTCAGCTGAGCTGGCATTCTAACAAGAAGCACACGGACCAACACTAGTCGAAAGAGGATATGAGACACTGGAATGGAGCAAAGATGAGGAAGAAAAGTCACACATTCAGCATATGTCCTAAAATGTCCTACCCACACCCACCTTGAATCATGGGTCATTGTGTCACTTATCACATGCAATGCTGTCTTTCCTATGACTTTCAAGAAAAACTCCCAAGCTTTTGAGACACGCATGCAGTGAATTTCAACTGTTTGTTTCAAAGGGGAATCCTGTAAACACTTCCGCATACAAGACTATTTCCTGGTTTTGTCATGAAGCAGAAAAAATGAACAACTCCTGGGAGACCTTTCCACATGGAAAACATTAGAAGCTGTGTTTACACACACCTGATGCTCTTTCACACTCGAGTACATCCACTGAGCCAGTGTGCCGTGTGAGCGTGTCCGTGTGTAACCATGTTTGCCTGAAGAAAATTAACCCCATGACTAACACAAGCAGACATGAGTCCAATGAGGCTGAAGACGCGTGTATGCCCAGCGCAACTTTCCATATACACAGCAAACAAGACACAATGCTGGCAATAATTTGTGCATTGCAGCAAGATCAGGATTTATTGGAGGCTGCAAAAAAATGTATGTTTGCTTGATAAATCACTTGAATAAATCAGCAGATCAAATAATCATTACAGTTCTAGTTGTGTATGTCCCACATGAACATACGTCTGCTCAGAAAACACTCAATACAAAAAAAGTAGGCCGGTACATCCAGAGTTTATAACCTGCACAAGTTAAAAAAAATGTCTTGCAGAGCAATATAAATATACACATTTCCCAAAACATTTTTACATGTAGTATTTGCACAAAAAAATGTTTTGATACATTTTAACATTGGAATGAACCGGTTCTCACATCAGAGGGCCCACGGCTCTCCATGAACAATCTTGCCTGAAGACAGGGTAGGTCAATGCCCAAGCATGGCCCACCCCAATAAAATGTCTAATTTCATCACAAATAACTCACCTGTTTGTGTCCACTTTTTGTCCTTTTTGCATTCATTAACTGTATTTCATGTCATTTACTTCAATTTCAGGTGGATGTTTAACCAGCTTATTTCAAAAAAAGGTGGTGGACCGATGTTTGGCCCTGTGGCCTCCAAAGGGCAAATATAAGAAGGTGGCGTAACTACATATGCACACCTGATGAATATCAAGCGATCAAAACATTGTACATGTGTATCTAACAATGAAAATATCTTGAAGGAATTCAACAGATTGTTCAAAACATTTTTTAAGTGATTTTTCTACTTTTATTGGCCTTTCACACTTCACACCAAGTGCAGAAACGCACCACACATTGCTCTAAAACCCATTATTTTAATATGAAGCTTTGCGCAAATGCTGCATTGTGGCACTATGTGCAAAACCAGAGATTGCACGATGCTCTGCTGTGAGTGCGCACTGCCACTTGACGTCAAACTCACAGCAGTCAAAGTTCAACTGAATCCAAATTGCATCGCTGCGTGCTGTCAAAGTTCGGCACGTGCAATAGAAATGAGGCATCAGGCCAAAACATGGACGACAACAGAATGCAGAAATGTGTCAGAGGAACATCAGAACTGCTAATTAACAGTCATTTTCTTAAGAAAATCCTTACAATTTTTTTTAATCTCAGGATTAATTTGTGATTACTGTACATTTTGAAGTTGAAAAAGTTTCTGACAGAAAATTTGCAATTAATATCATTTAAAGTAAAAAAAAAAAAAAAAAAGATTCTTTAGAAAATTTTGATGTTCATCTGTAAATTAAAACCATAATGTATCTGTGGTTGTTTCAGATGAGATCATTTCTTGATTAACATGATAATGTACCTTGGACATTTATTTTTAGACAAATAAAACAGCATGAAAAGTAATGTGTACATTTTTAAGTCTGGGAGAGTCCTTCATTTATAATTGCATTTCAACCAGGAAAAAAGATACCGTTAGTCCATAGGCCAAGCAGGTTTTCGATACCACTTAAGGTGATGAAACAACACTTAGAATCTAGCCTCAGTGTACCATGGTCTACATAAAAAAGTATTGCAGCCACCCCAGGGTGGCAGTTGCAGCCAGGTAGGGGTCAATTGATAATTACAATTGTAAAAATGCTCCAGTCATGTTGAAAACTATACCACATTATTTATCTGATCATAACGATTCTAAAAAGGTATAGTTTGGACTATCTAAGAGTGAATGTTTTGGAGTTATGGGGTAAAAACAGCAAAAATGGTGGCAAAGGTCAGTTTCAGTTTGTACAGGGGTCAAAAATTAAAGTTGCTCCAGTTTCAATGAAAAATTATGTAAATTATTGTTTGGGTTAATAAGGTTCTAAAAAGGAATAGTTTGCACCATCTGTCATGCTTAGTTATGTTACAGAGTAACATACGTCACAGAATCCAATGGACATCGTTTATTTCAACCAATAATCACCTTAAGTGGTACCAATTAGATCAAAATTGATGGCTGGTTCATGGACTATGTAAATAAATGTATTTATTATAAAAAAAACAATAGGTGCAACAATGACTGCAGTGTGTCTGTTAAAGATTAATGTATGTTTTCTATGGTCATATTTCATTCTAGTGATTGTGAATGCTTTGAAATTATGCACAATAAGGGTGAGGCTTCTACTAGTGCAAGTGTCTTATTGACTGAACTTTGACTTCCTGGACATGCTTAATGGTTCATTAATTTAATGTTAAAATATAAAAGAGAACAGCATTTTCAAATAGTAAAATAGTTGCTCTTTAAAGAACCTTTGTCTTATTTAGAAGCGTAGCAGCATGTGTTGGTTTTCAGAGATGACAGGTGAGCGGGACCCTCAGGACATTTAACCAGAAGAAGGACTCCTCTGCAGCTTCTCCCTCTTGAAGGAGTTTTTGGACACACTTTCCTCACATTTTGAAAAGCAGAGATATTCTTTTCTTCCATCTAGACTGGAGGTTTTAGCGTTCAGCTCCTTCACTGGAATTTGAAATACATCTGTATTTACTATATTTACAAGGTTCTCTGCACAGTACATGTTGAAATGTTCCTGATGGGGGACAGGTGAAGAAAAATATTTAAACATGAATAAACATGAAACAGCGCTGTGCTATTTTCTTTAAGGTCTGATTACTAGATAGTTAAAAACATTTAAATAAAAAAAAAATCTAAGTAATTTAAAGTTGAGACTGTTCTTGTAGTCAGAAGAGTAACAATTGAAAAACTAGTGTGTAGACTTATTTGTTAAAAACAAAAATAGGTCAAACAGTTAAATAAAAAACAGCTTGACTGAGTGATTGATGCTAAAGGCTAAGCTAGCATTAGCTGTTGCTCAAACTGGGTGGATGTGTGTATCCAAAAGCGAAGAATTTTGGACCAAGTGTGTGCTCAAGCACACCGGCTCTTTCAGCTCCACCCGGCCTCACTGACAAACAGTCGCTGAAAAAAGCTCCTCCCAGCAGGGTGATGTCCGTCACTCGTTCTGGTTTTTGCTGCTATTCTTGAGGTTATGACTCGCAGACTGAGTCGCTTTTTATTTAATACTTTTTTCAGGAACACAAGTCTTCACAAACATAGCAACGGTGAGACTTGTTGAGCCTCCAGAACACAGAGTGATGTAGAAAAATCCACCCCTATGCTCCCTCTGCATATGCAGATGCAGCAACGTGAGTGCCACGTGCGCGATCTGAAAGGCTCATTATGTACCAGTAAAGTGATTTTGGTATTTTGAATCTGAATTACAAGTCACTGACTTTTAGCGCCTGTTTGGTTTTGCTGTGTAAAACTCGACCGTTTTTCTTTGGTGGTCAATTCAGAAGCATGCAGCTGCGCTGCTGGAGAGACCCTGATTAGTTTGTCGTCATCACTATTACTCAACAGACTGAGTGTTGACCTTTGACTTAGCTGAGAGTGACCTCACGGTTCAATGTGTTTACTAACCTCTGACTCTTCATACTATATACCCTCTTTAACGGCACTGATTCCTCTATGTGCACATGTCCCTCTGTCATCGACGCTTCTACACTGGTTTGGGAAATGGAAAGATAAAGGGCCCTTCAACATCTGGATCAAAGGCAGACGGTTTTAAAGCACAGTGTAAGTGCATATGGGCCATGTCCAACTGTACTACAGCATGCAATCTGTGTAATCAAAGTGAGCCACAAGGTGCAATGTAGTTGTATTTACTCACTTATTACTTATGGCATAACATGAAATAAACCAGGGCAGCAAGGTCACTTAGTGGTTAGCACTGTTGTCTCACAGCACGAAGGACATGGGATCGCTTCCCGCCTGGGGCTTTTCTGTGTGGAGTTTGCATGTTCTCTCCATGCTTGCATGGGTTCCCTCTGGGTGCTCCAGCTTCCTCTCGTATCCAAAGACATGCAGGTTAGGTGAATTGGAAGCTTTAAACTGATCGTGCATGTGAGTGTCACTGTATTTGTTTGTCTATATGTGGCCCTGCCTGGCCTCACACCCGAGAACTGCTGGGGTAAACTCCAGCGCCGCCCCCGTGTGACCCTTAACTGGAGAAGCGGGTATAAATCTCAGACAGGTCACCGCTCTGTGGGATGTCAACAATGAGAAATGCATTGACACTTTCAGATAATGCTGCAATTTGACCACTGCACGCGGACAACAGCTTCAACATTGCAAGGTTAAACTTTTTGTATATTGTGCCTAAAACTCTTGTGAATATATTGTCTAGGTTTTTAGATGTTGCTATTGTGTTTGTTTTATGTAAACATGCAAGAATGTCAGGTTGTTTCTCCGTTATTTTCAACGGGATTTGCCCTGAGCTACAATCACTTCCTGTTCTAGTCATTCTGGTGGAAAGTGAAGTTTGCTCAAACACCTTGCTTATTGTCTTGTACAACACTGTTTGTGCTGTTTGCTCCAGAGTAATACACACACACATATATATATATATATATATATATATATATATATATATATATATATACACACACACACACATACATACATACATATATACATATACACTCAACAAAAATATAAACGCAACACTTTTGGTTTTGCTCCCATTTTGTATGAGATGAACTCAAAGATCTAAAACTTTTTCCACATACACAATATCATCATTTCCCTCAAATATTGTTCACAAACCAGTCTAAATCTGTGATAGCAAGCACTTCTCCTTTGCTGAGATAATCCATCCCACTTCACAGGTGTGCCATATCAAGATGCTGATTAGACACCATGATTAGTGCACAGGTGTGCCTTAGACTGCCCACAATAAAAGGCCACTCTGAAAGGTGCAGTTTTATCACACAGTACAATGCCACAGATGTCGCAAGATTTGAGGGAGCGTGCAATTGGCATGCTGACAGCAGGAATGTCAACCAGAGCTGTTGCTCGTGTATTGAATGTTCATTTCTCTACTATAAGCCGTCTCCAAAGGCGTTTCAGAGAATTTGGCAGTACATCCAACCAGCCTCACAACCGCAGACCACGTGTAACCACACCAGCCCAGGACCTCCACATCCAGCATGTTCACCTCTAAGATCGTCTGAGACCAGCCACTCGGACAGCTGCTGAAACAATCGGTTTGCATAACCAAAGAATTTCTGCACAAACTGTCAGAAACCGTCTCAGGGAAGCTCATCTGCATGCTCGTCGTCCTCATCGGGGTCTCGACCTGACTCCAGTTCGTCGTCGTAACCGACTTGAGTGAGCAAATGCTCACATTCGCTGCCGTTTGGAACGTTGGAGAGGTGTTCTCTTCACGGATGAATCCCGGTTCACACTGTTCAGGGCAGATGGCAGACAGCGTGTGTGGCGTCGTGTGGGTGAGCGGTTTTCTGATGTCAATGTTGTGGATCGAGTGGCCCATGGTGGCGGTGGGGTTATGGTATGGGCAGGCGTCTGTTATGGACGAAGAGCACAGGTGCATTTTATTGATGGCATTTTGAATGCACAGAGATACCGTGACGAGATCCTGAGGCCCATTGTTGTGCCATACATCCAAGAACATCACCTCATGTTGCAGCAGGATAATGCACGGCCCCATGTTGCAAGGATCTGTACACAATTCTTGGAAGCTGAAAATGTCCCAGTTCTTGCATGGCCGGCATACTCACCGGACATGTCACCCATTGAGCATGTTTGGGATGCTCTGGACCGGCGTATACGACAGCGTGTACCAGTTCCTGCCAAGATCCAGCAACTTCGCACAGCCATTGAAGAGGAGTGGACCAACATTCCACAGGCCACAACTGACAACCTGATCAACTCTATGCGAAGGAGATGTGTTGCACTGCATGAGGCAAATGGTGGTCACACCAGATACTGACTGGTATCCCCCCCAATAAAACAAAACTGCACCTTTCAGAGTGGCCTTTTATTGTGGACAGTCTAAGGCACACCTGTGCACTAATCATGGTGTCTAATCAGCATCTTGATATGGCACACCTGTGAGGTGGGATGGATTATCTCAGCAAAGGAGAAGTGCTCACTATCACAGATTTAGACTGGTTTGTGAACAATATTTGAGGGAAATGGTGATATTGTGTATGTGGAAAAAGTTTTAGATCTTTGAGTTCATCTCATACAAAATGGGAGCAAAACCAAAAGTGTTGCATTTATATTTTTGTTGAGTGTATATACACATACATACATATATACACATATACACACACACACACACACACAATATATATATATATATATATATATATATATATATATATATATATATATATATATATATATATATATATATATGATGTCTGAAATTCGGTTTGTGTTTATGAAGTTCCATGCAGGTTGAAGGTAGCAGACACAGAATATTTGGAAAATTTGATTTAGCAAATTTTCAGGGCTCTTGTGTATGTTGTCTCTTATATTATGAAAGGCATCAAAATGTACATTTTGGTAGGATAATGTCAATTTGCAATTGTCATCGATTTCTCCGTGTTTTTTTTTTTTTATTACAGCACCTCTCTGGCGCACAAGGGATTACAGGATATCTCAATAGGGCGAATGATAATCATTAAAGCAAGTTACTTTGGCATGATAAGTATTTAACATGTATTTTATCTGCATGTCTCGCTAAGCAGGCGGAACAACATAAAGTAACCCATACTCTGTGGATGCGTGTGTTTTTCATTGCCGCCATTTAAAAATATCAGGGACATATTCACATACCAGCAGCTCAGAAAACATCCACAAAAAAATATGGGCCCTGAAGTCCAGTCCACACAATGTTCATCATACATCTATCCTTCCCCGACTTCACAAAAAGGATTTTGCTCTTAGATTGCAGAATTTTGGAACATTCGGCTGCTGTAAACAATTGATTTCTTTCTATCATTTCCCATCAAAGATGGAGGTATACCATCTCCAGGTGCAGCTTGATGACGTCAGCGCATACCCTCCATTGCAAGACTAAGACGGATTAGAAGCCAGAGTACCCAGAGGGAACACACACAGACACAGGGACAACACACAGAGCCTGATTACTATGTTCCCAGATAATGAGGACTGAACTGCATGGGCAATCCCAACTTTTGCACTTTTGTATGGAGACCATTTTGTGGGTAATTTACTAAGAGCATATGTGAAATTTATGTGTAATTTATTTTGGGAAAGGGATGGTCTAGTGGTTAAGCGCTGAGCTTGAGACCAGAGGATCCTCAATTCAAATCCCAGCCTGACCGGAAAATCATTAAGAGACCATGGGCAACGTCTTTAATCCTCTAGTTGCTCCCGGTGTGTAGTAGGCGCTTTGCATGACAGCAGCCAGACATCAGGGTGAATGTGAGGCATTATTGTAAAGCACTTTGAGTGTCTGATGCAGATGGAAAAGCGCTATATGAATGCAGTCCATTTACTATTTATGTAGTAAGCAGTATGTTAATAGGAATGTTGCATGTGTTAATGGCCGTGAGCACAATATTAAATGTAATCAACCAATTAAGTTAAATTACTGGATGCAGATGCGAGGCACCTCTTTATCCAGAACTAATACACATGGAAGACAACTCTACTCAAATAGCTGTCTAATGTTGTCTGTTACATGTGCTATCATTTCTCCAGTGTTTATCTGATCCATTTTTAAAACCGATTATACTCATCGCTGTTACTAAGTACTGTGCCAGGCTGTTCCATGGATCCACTACTCTCAAGGTAAACAAGAATTTCCTCAAATCCAGATGTGACCTTCTTAAGCTCTTGCAGTGACCCCTCCGCTGTTGCCCTCTGATCATGGTAGGAGTGCATTCACTTGCAGTTTGTGCCTCGTGTTTCAGTACGCATGAACTCTGCTACATAACCGAGCGTGTTCACACACTTGCAATTAAAAAATAAGAGAGAAAAAACCACTCTCCTATTTCAGACATTTTATTCTTGTTTTAACCATGGTGTTTTCACCAACTGGTGAATAATTATGTGCATTCTGCCTGTGAAATGCACACAGCTTTGTGCACAGTTCTCTGTGCATTCCACCTGTGATCCTTAAAAGGAATACGTGGGTTCAGAAAATGAATGTTTGTTGTTACTGAAAGAATAAAGAAATTTTTTGCAGCTTTTTTAATAAAGGCATTTTAAGCATTATTTATAACATTCACTTCTATTTTAAGAACTATTCTTTATTTTTCAAACTGAGCTGTACAAATACAGGACACGTGTCAGGACCCAGTGCATAATGCTTGTCATTATCATTTAAAAGGCAGTTTTTAAGACTCAGTCAGTTTGTGACATATGACTGTCTCAGATTTGCCAGATTTTTTTTTTTTTTTTTTTTTTTGTGGAAGGTCTATGGGCAGACAGAAATTTCAAAAATTTGAAGTCCCTAAATCAAAGTTTTTTCCCTACATTCTCTAGATGGGTCAATTTCTTGAGGGCCAAAATTGACTTCTTGAAAAATTAGGTATGGAAGTTGAAATATCTCGATGTGCCAAATGACTCACCAGCTTCATTTTCATTGGTGTCAATCTGTGATAGGAGTAGTTCTGGAAAATTGCAAATGCTACTTTTTCCTAAAGTGATGCTTATTTTTGGGGCATTTCTGGACTGCACTCTCAACATCCAAAACTAGTTAATGCATGGTATGATTCCATTAGCAAGCCCAATATTATGTTGTTGTCCATTCAGCTGCTCCCGTTATGTTTGGGCTTGCCACAGCGGATATAACTAGAGCCGCACTGGTATTTGGCACAAGTTTTACGCCGGATGCCCTTCCTGGCGCAACTCCAGTGTAACCTGGAGAAATGCACACAGCCGCTGGTGTTCCAAAGAGGTCTCCCACTCCAAGTACTAACCAGGTCCCACACTGCTTAGCTTCTGAAATCTGATGGGATCAGGCTAACACAGAACAGATCATCTGCAGCAAGCAAGCCCAATATTATGCCACTTGAAATTAATATGGGATAATGAAGGTGCAAGAGTACAGGTGGCACTCAAGTCAGTAAAAATGTCAAATTCTGTGTTTATGGGGGTTGCATATCTTTGGGGTGCTGGAGCCTATCCCAGCAGGCTGCTGACCCCTAGACTGCAGACCCCCCTGCCCAACCCACCCCCACCCATGTTTGAAGTAATCTGGTATAGGAAATGAATGAATGAACACACAGATTCATCTAAAATCACCACTGGTAGTACTATGTTTACACTGATTGTACAGATGTATAGGTACATATATCCTGGCTCTACATTCACTCACATATATAATAAATGTACACCATGTAAATAAAGATGCAAAGGAGGCATAATTGTCTTCATCTTTTCTGTGTTGACACTATGGTGCCCTTCGAAGCAAAGTAGTCATTAAATAAGCACACTATTACCATTGGCAGTTTATACATAGCAGCATGCCTCTGGGCTGAGGTGTTGTCACTGATACTGGCCTGACTATTGCTTATAAAAGGCAAGGGGGCAGCACTCAGTAAGTGTAATACAGATTACAAAGCCGCCTGATGCATTTACAAAACAGAACACGGGTGAAATATTTAGATATTAAAATATAACTCTTCATTTCTAAGTAGAAACATGTTTTGGATGGCTATTTTCTTTTATTTCAAATACAGTGCAAATGTTTTAGGAACTGGAAAAAATTTTTATGCACATGTAGTATTTAGTATTTTCTTCCTCATTTTTCCTTAGTGACAGTCAACAAATGTCCAACAATAATAAATAAATAAATCTTTGTAGGAGTAGTGCCTGGTACATGAAAACACAAATGCTCTCAGTTGCCATAAGCAGTGAGGCATCACAAGCAATGGGTGAGGGCGGGTATACGTCACACCTGGCGAATCTGAAGGCAAGAATTCATCTGATGTTAAATCCCTTATCTCACCATCAATAGCTGATTGTACCATTCAGAATCCTTTCTCAGAGAGAGAAACCAAAACAAACACGCTCAGACTGTATGCTGTTATGAAAGACCCGGATGTAGTCAAATTCCAGTCTGCCTGACCCCGGACATAACAGGAGGCTCACTGGTCCAGCATCCATCAGAACCCACAATCTCACACCTTTAATATGCAGTATAGGGAAATAGGAGAGAAGCTTGATCTTGCAGAAGCATCCTCAGCTAAAATTATTGCTCGCAAGAATTTTAGCTGAGGAAAGCTTCTGCGATTAGAAGCGAAACGTCCTTGCGTCAAGCAACCCAGTCCAGTCGAAGATTCAAGGTTCTCTACTATGGAAACCTCCTGGACAACTAGGAGCCTTCACAGAAAGTATAGGGAAATCTTGTGGGCCCACTCACTCATTGGCTGACTTCATTCTTGCTCTACTAATCCGAGGAGAAATCATTTTAAAACTTTACTAAATACAAGTATATGGAAGTAAATCTGTCATCAGAGTTTGAAGTTGAATTTCTAAGGATGAATTTGTTTTGCATCGAAAACCTCAAAAACTTTAACCTTAAAAAAAAAAAAAAAATCAACCTCAAAAATTAAATACAGAAAATTCAACCTCAAAAAATAAAAAGCAGGGAGAAGCAATCGATCGACCCGTTTCAATCATCCAATGTTCAGCAATGTGTCAAATCGTTGTCTTCTTTTGATTTGGTCTTGGTGTCACATGACCAATGGAGCAAAATATGATTGGCTGAATGTTGGATGATTGAGACAGGGATCAATTGCTTCTCCCTGCTTTTGTATTTTTTGAGGTTAAATTTTTTTTAGGTTGCATTTTTTTTTTTTTTTTTACATTGAATTGTTAACGATTTTTTTTTTACGTTTAATTTTTTTTTAAGTTTTTGAAGCTGAATATTTTGATGCTAAACAAACCTTAGAAATTCAACTTCAAACTCTGTTTTTGCTAAAAAAAAAAATTCAAATTCCAAACTCTGATGGCCCAGATTTATTCCATATAAGTACAAACTGATTTTTTTCTTTGCCAATTAGGGACAACTTCCCAAAACAAACCATGTCTTTTTAAAGAAAAGTGATGCACACTTATGAATGAATAAACTAACTGGCATCATTATCTTAAGACTTATTTATTTATAAATACTGCGCGCTCCATTACGTATGTCCACCTGGCACCAGTAACAACAACCTTTAAGACGTATTTGCTCTTCAAAGAACAAAAATAAATAAAAATACCTCAGCAAGACAATTCTGGACTCCGTGTGGACACGCCTCCTGTACAATACAGAAACGTAATTTCTGCCTTTACTGTAACCAGGAACTATTAAAGTCTCGTTGACTCCAAAATGAGCAACAATTCAAAGATGTTGCTGCGTGTTTTGTTTTGGGTTTTTTTTTTTTTTTTTTTTGGTTTTAAGTGGAATGACATGTCGCTTACCCGCTGTGAAGGTCACGCAGAACACTCCGCTTCACCAAAAGTCCGCGTCCAGCTGTCGCGCGCGCTGACAAGCTCAAACGTAGCGGACGCTGTCAGATCAAAAGGTCATCTAAAACGGAAAACTTTTGACTTTCTTCATGTTATCGTTGAGTAAAAGTGCACATAAACGCTCCTGGCACCCCTCCACCGGCAAATTTGTTTTCGTTTTGAACGTCGAGATGTCACAACTTCTGAGCGTCTGCGGTCACCTGCGCTTGCCAATGGAAAAAAATTGCACAGGGTTTCTGGGAAATGTAGTTTTCTTCCACTAAGACAGAGGCCGATCGACAGAGGGTTTTCATTTATATTTGGAGAGATAAACTGAAGAATTTGGGTTTCACCTCACAAGTACTGTTTATGGTCAACGAAGTTACTTTTAAAATAATATATATATATATATATATATATATACATATATACACACACACACACACACACACACAAGTATATATCTGCGGACACAAGTTTACATACAGTCTGGTTAAATTTTTTTCATACTCAGTTTTAACTACTGCATTTGATGTGTGTGTCAAGTCGGAATGCCTACTTTATTACCATCTAAAGTTATTGAAATAACAGTAACAAGATACAGAATATCTGGTTTTTCTTCACTGTGCCAGACTTTCAGTGGGTCACCAGTTTACATACACTTCTTTAAACTGCCAACACACACACACACACACACAACTCGACAAAATCTGTTTTTTAACTCATAAAAAATGCTTAATAACTTAAGCATAAATGTGAATGAGTCAAAACACTACTTAAATGAGGGTACCCTCAAATCATGAAGTCACTTTTCCTAAAACACAAAATTTATGGCATATTAATTAGCTTCTAGCTTACTCAGTAATCTTGGGA